>NW_019396171.1:579-377756 GCF_000591075.1 Eurytemora carolleeae
CAAGTTCTATAAACCAACCAAATGAAAGTCTGGTTAAATATGGGTATATGAAGGTATATGAAGGATAGAATGGTGTTATACATAAAGAGAAGATGGTCCTACCAAAGTTTACTCAACAATTACACACACAACATACTATAGAGGGGGGAGGAGGAGTATGGAGGGGGAGGGGAAGGTGAAGAAAAGGAAATCGGGGTGGGAGATAAGGGACCAGGGACAGAAGGCTAGAAGGTAAGATAGGATGACGTAGTATTGGTGTGATGTGTTTGAGAAGGGTCTGTCTGTCTGTCTGTTCGATCATGATGATCAGGAACCCCTGGACTGATTTGCCTCAAATTTTTGATGGGAAAACGGGAGAGCCACGGGAATGTTCTTTGCTTAGTTTCGACATTCTAAGTTGAATGGTTCGGACTTTTACCGGTAAAATTGGCTAAAATCGTAATTTACGACCAAGTGCGGGTAAACATGGGGAGTTCTTATAAGTAACCTGGGCAACGCAGGGTTCCCAAATTAGTACATTTACAGTGGTAAACAGAAAACTGTTTAATGATTGTCGTCCTTGTTGACTAACATTTATAACATTTTTTTTTGATCATTATTGTAAACGTTCCGGGAAAATAAAAATAAAAATCGCAAATTAAAAAATCCCCTTTTCACAAAAAAAGAAGACAGAAGACAAAAATCATTCCGTTGTTTTCTTACAGTTGTCGGCGTTCATATCAATACAAGCTTTCTCTAACTACAAGTTTACTAGTGAACAAGGAGAAGCTTTCAATTGACAGCATCTCTTTTTTTAATGTTTATGGATATCATATGCCGTTTGAAAGCTTGGTAAGCATAACAAATTTAAATCTAAACTAGTATTCATTGTATTGATATATACAACGACCACTAGGACTATATATAAATATAAGATAATGAACTTGATGTATCAGAATGTATGTGGAATATGAAAATATGCTTAATTGTGCCCCTTGGCGTTAAATTCCAACTTGAAGGGGGGTATTTCTCCTTAAAGGGACTATCGATATAATTTAAAGAGATATTCTCCATACAAAGATGTCCGTTTCTCAATGGCACCCTAAAAGCATGAATTGTTTATCAATGTTTGTTTCTGAAAACTTATTATTTTCTATTGAGTGTTCTGTACAAAAGTGCATTTATACCACAGGACACTTTTTAGAAATCATAAGAACTAAACACTTTTTATATCTTCCATATGCCTTCCACATTTCTGATCAGATAAAGGTTTCAAGGGTACCGTTGTGAATCGGGCATTGTCATCTTTAGATAGAGGGTCACTTAAAATCAAGCTATCAGTCCCTTTAATATCTCTGCATGTGTCAAGTTGACTGATAAGTAAACCTGTCAAAATCGTTGATGAATTGCCAAAGCTGTGGATAATCAAGGATGTAATGCAAGGAAAGTTATTTCAGAGGTGTACGCATTTTTTGTACTGCAGTGTGCGGTCTTTGGAAGGAAAAGTAAACACAATACGGATGTCGAAGCCTGACATGGAATCCATTTTCGCAAAAATAATCTATGAAATATTCTGGTCATAGGAAACTGTTATGTGAATTTTTAAAATTATCAAAATTAAATGTTTTTATCCACCTTGGCTACTAGACGAACACTGATGCATCTATTCTTGTTTACAAATTCCGCCCAGAGAGAACTGGTTTGTATGTTCGCAGACTATACGCGACCGTAATAAACTTTTTTGCATTAGTACCTTGGAGTCGATCATAGACAGGAGACAATCTTGATTTTAAGTTTTATTAGTATTCCTTGCTTGTGTTCACTTTACATTGTACACTTCATGTATAAAATAAATGACCAAGGTTAAATAATTTACGTGCCTTTGCAAGAGCCAAATATTTTTATTTATGTTCACAATGAATTATGTCCTTTTATTTCAACACAATTTCGCTATTTTATATACAGGGTTACCCACACAGGATGAGACTCGACCCAAAACTAAAAAATATGACGATTTGAAGCTTGGTTTTTTGTTTTTGCATTCGATTGAGTATTTTCATGGTTTACTAAATGATTGAGCAGAGAAATAAGCTGGTAAACGGACAAAACAAATTCCGTACAGTCGTCTCTGAAGTCTCATCCTTTGATGGTAACCCTGTGTTGTCCGCTGGCGTAAAATTGTTTGGTAATTTATGTTTTTTAAGTGAATTTTCGAAAAGTTGAAATGAAAGTTTAAAAATCTACAATTTTCTCCGGAATTTCGAACTGCCGAAACCATTTCAAAATGCTAAACATTATTTTTTGCAAACTTATGTTTTTCGAACAAAAAACCTTGAACATAAATTACAACGATTTTGAACTAAGATTACCTTATTAATATAGGAAATATTTTCTCCTCCCCCCACCCGTAAACCTACAGGGTGCACCATATTAGTATAGCTGACCAAAGGCTGGACCAGATTGGATGAAACGTTTAAAGGAAACATAGGTTTACCAACTCGAAATTTGTTATCTTCAAGTTTTTAATTTCTTTTAAAATTTATTTTTTGAATTCCACGGGCAACGCCGGGCACCTTAGCTAATGTATTAAAAAATCAGAGTTTGAGGCAAGAAATCAGCTAATTTAATTAAGAGACATTAACGCAAACAAGAACAACATCGTATTAATAGGCTCGCAGCTATTATTCTACGCTTTAACAAGTTAGAGAGGTTTTATAGCATGCAATAATCAAATATGATAGATAGATAGATATATAGATGAATAGATAGATATAATAGATAGATAGATAGATATATATAATAGATAGATAGATTGCTATTAAAGGATAATTAAACTGTAAGCACATATAACCCTAATAGTCAGTAAATGAGCTTCTCCGTGAAATAGCGAACACATCGTGTTCAGTTATATGGTACATATGCCATGTAATATGTCAACTACCGAATACATCGTGTTCAGTTATATGATACATATCCCATGTAATACGTCAACTACCGAATAGTCCTTATAATAGTATAATAAGGAATTGAGTCTTTGCCACAAACTCTGAATATTCTAGAGGCATTTCAAGAACCACACAAAATGCACGTAGATTCCTTCCAATTGATTTAAATCAATTGCGTTTATCAGTCAAAAATCTAAAAATAGATATAGATAAGAGAACACGTCAAACTAAAGTAGAACAAGTCAAACTAAAGTAGAACTAACGTATAAGATGAACATCTTGTTGTTTTCAGTCAAAACCCTTTTTTTTTGGTGCATTATTGAGAAGAACAAAAATGTTCTGAATTTTCTAGTATGTAACCGAATACATTTTGTTTTCTCACACTGTGCATAAAATTAAAACTAGAGGAGCTACGAGGTCATAAAGTTGTACCAGTAGTGTTACATAAATTTGACATTCACCTTTTGTTTACATGTGAGAACGAATTCCTCGCCGCAAACGTTTCTTCTAACCCCTAAACCCTTCCAACCTGCTCATGTAAACCTTTTATATCTGGTTGCAAAGATATTAGGATTAAACAAGAACTTGAGGCGATTAATGAATTTTTATAATACATGAATAAACTCTGTAATTAAGTAAATCGTTGAGCACTTTTCAATAAAAATTTAGTTATTTTTATATGTTCTTCCAAAAAAGTATAATTTATGCAAAATAAAAGATGATTGTATATTGTATATGTACATTTATATATACTATGTATAAATATGTTTAAAGCTATTACTCAGCTAAACCTAATCTTTAGAAACCCTTGTCTGCCTAATCTTACAGCTTGCACGTCCTAACTATATATATGTAAATATAGTCAACTTCTTTTTATCTTGTTAATTAACGTGTCCTTGTAAACCTACAGGGTGCACCATATTAAAAGAGGGGAGGGGGATTTCAAAAAGGAAAAGAAGAAGTAAGAGATTAAAGCACATAAAAATTAAAAAGTTAAAAAAGTTATGAAATTTATGCATCAATTAGTAATTATAATAACAAAAATTTTGTAGCCCTGGGTATTGAGATTTGATGATGTAAAGTGTTTATTTATAGCTTTAGCCTTGAAAATAAGCAATAGAAAGTAATAAAAATAAATATCAAATTAAAGTGTGGAACCTGTAGACACCTGTTAGACTCCACTTATGATTTTACAATTCAGCAGTGCACACAATTTTTGTTTTATAACAGCACTTAAACATGTTAGATTGCATAAATGTCGTCTTTCTGTTCCAAAGTTGTATGGGTCTCACTTAACCTGAGAAATAAAGTAGATAAATAACTGCAAAATAATCCTTGCTAATTGACAGTATACAAAACCTTTAAAACTCTCTCCTGCGGAAGTTAGAGCTGGGCCTTAATATTAATAAAAAGTGATTTCTTAAAGAGACTGTAGAGTTAATTTCAACTGACTCTTTAATAAAAGAGTTAAATACACGATTCACAGAGGTACCCTTAAAGAGACTGTAGAGTTAATTTCAACTGACTCTTTAATTAAAGAGTTAAATACACGATTCACTGAGGTACCCTTAAAGCAATGAGGATAATATTGCCTGTTTTCTGTTTTTTGTTGTTGTTAATTTTCCATTATATTTTCTGCATTCATAAATACGCAATTCACTCATTCAATTCCTTACTGTTCTCTTTGACAAATGTTCTCAGAGTGCAGTGGTCAAATATTACGTTGGTAAATGATCGATAAAATTTTTATTTTTTGTTAAGTAAGAAAACTACATATATTAAAAATATTAACCCTTCCAACAAAAATATGAATATGCCCAACTCTATTTTCATTGTTGAGACCAAGCCTTTTGACCATGAAAGTTGTAGTAAAAGATGCTAACACATGAGAGACATAAGATGTATAAATGTAAAGTTGAAAAGAACCAGTGTACACTTGTATACTTGTCAATTCAATTTGTAGGAATACAATCAATTTCAATAAACATAAGAATCACAAAACCAACTAACCATTTAACAATTTAACCAATCATCTAACCAACCAATCAATTATTAAGCAACAAACTATCTAACCAACCGAACAACTAACCAATAATCCCAATAAAACTAACCAATCATTCCCCCCCCCCACCACTACAACTAACCTATCATCTAAGCATCCAACAATTTAACAATTTAACTCACCGACCCAATCGACCAACCTAAAAAGAAATCAACAGTCAACTATAAATTAACCAACAGAATTTCTACCAAACTTTGTAAACCAACCAAATATATACCAAACTCTATAAACCAACCAAATATCTACCAAACTCTATAAACCAACCAAATATCTACCAAACTCTATAAACTATCCAAATATCTACCAATTTCTATAAACCAACCAAATATCTACCAAACTCTATAAACCAACCAAATATCCACCAAACTCTATAAACCAACCAAATATCTACCAAACTCTATAAACCAACCCAATATATACCAAACTTTATAAACCAACCAAATATCTACAAAACTCTATAAACTAACCAAATATCTACCAAACTCTATAAACCAACCAAATATCTACCAAACTCTATAAACCAACCAAATATCTGCCAAACTCTATAAACCAACCAAATATCTACCAAGTTCTATAAACCAACCAAATATCTACCAAACTCTATAAACTAACCAAATGTCTACCAAACTCTATAAACCAACTAAATATCTACCAAGTTCTATAAACCATCCAAATATCTACCAAACTCTATGATTCAACCAAATATCTACCAAACTCTATGAACCAACCCAATATCTACCAAACTCTTTAAACCAACCAAATATCAACCAAACTCTATAAACCAACCTAATATCTACCAAGTTCTATAAACCAACCAAATATCTACCAAACTCTATAAACTAACCAAATGTCTACCAAACTCTATAAACCAACTAAATATCTACCAAGTTCTATAAACCAACCTCCCCTCCACCCCTCAACTCATTCTTGTTTACAAAAGAACCCTTTGATAAAATCTTTTTAAAGAAAACTTTATTTCAAATCTTTAATTCACGGATTTACAGTGTGATTATTATTAAGATGTTCAAAAACACATCAAGTTACTGTATAACGTAGCTGCAAATGTTCTTTCATTTATAGAGTGATATGTTTGATTCACAACGGTACCCTTTAAACCTTTATTTGAGTAACAACTAGGAAGATATCTTATTTTTTCTCTCTTAAAAGTGTTAAATTCTGAAAATTGCAGTAATTTTTTTTCATGCATGATTAGGCTATGATTATAAGGTACCGTTGTTAATCGGACAAACAAGCCATAGATCCTCCTGATATGTACTCTTTACCTTTCTTGTCCTATCTCTATAATATGTGATGTTCCCTCCCATCCTCTGACAATCTCCATCCTATCTTTCTCATCTGTCATCTTTTCTGAATTTTCCAGAATTTAATCACATCTTCACAAAAAAGTAAATAAAATTATAAATGGAATTCTGTGAGCCCAGTCCTTTTATGGTGTTCTAGAAGATGTATTCTGTTATAAAATTTGAAGACATATGAACAGGAATATTCTAAATTTAACCTTTTTACACCACATTTTGGATAGAATTATTACATAGTTTGAGTCACTTACATTTTTTTGCTCCTTGGATGGTATTTTTTTATTTTAAGGCATACTCAGATCACAAAAGATAAAACTGTATTCCCCATGTGAAAATTATATGAAAGGGACTATACCCACGTTATTTTAAGTGACGCTTCACTTAAAGATTCACGATTCACAAAGGTCCCATAAAACCCATCGTCCGAACAAAAATGGTAAAGATTTCACAATTTTCTGTCTTAAAAAATGACATTTTTCATTTTGGTTTTTCTATAAAAGTGATTTGTGGATTTTTCTGTTTGAAGAATTTAAACTCTTGAATTATATAAATATATTTTTTTTGAACTCAGTATGAAATTCTGATATAAAATATGCTATGTTATCTTAAAAATTGTTATACTAATGTTCCTTCAGAAATATAAAATTTGAATTGAATTAAATTGAATTTAATATTCTCTCTGGTCTGAAAATATAAATCTCTGATATAATATGTCCTCTCTTGATCGAAAATTGAAATCTCTGATATAATATGTCCTCTCTGGGTCGAAAATTGAAATCTCTGATATAATATGTTCTCTCTAGGTCGAAAATTGAAATCTCTGATATAATATGTCCTCTCTGGGTCGAAAATTGAAGTCTCTGATATAATATGTCCTCTCTAGGTCGAAAATTGAAATCTCTAATATAAGATTTCCTCTCTTGATTGAAGATTGAAATCTCTGATATAATATGTCCTCTCTGGGTCGAAGATTGAAATCTCTAATATAATATGTCCTCTCTGGGTCGAAGATTGAATTCTCTGATATAATATGTCCTTTGTGGGTCGAAGATTGAAATCTCTGATATAACATGTCCTCTCTGGGTCGAAGATTGAAATCTCTAATATAATATGTCCTCTCTGGGTTGAAGTTTGAATTCTCTGATATAATATGTCCTCTGTGGGTCGAAGTTTGAAATCTCTGATGTAATATGTCCTCTCTGGGTTGAAGATTGAAATCTCTTATATAATATATTCTCTCTGGTTTAAGAATGTATTCTTTATATATAATATATTATCCTCTTTGGTCTGAAGAATGAATTCTCTTATATAATATATCATCTCTGGTTTGAAAAATGAATTCTCTTATATAATATATCATCTCTGGATTGAAAAATGATTTCTCTGATATACTATATCATCTCTGGGTTGAAAAATAAATTCTCTGTTATAATATATCCTCTCTGTTCTGAAGATTGTATGCTCCTAGTTTATCTATTGACTGGAGACACGAACAGTGACTTGAAATAGTTCTAGGAGATCTTCAACCTTTCTTTTCAAACCTCTTAAACTAAACTCTTAAATAAACACGAAACCAACACCATTATCAAACAATTGAACACCTTTATTAAACTCATTCACACCATGTCCCTTTGTCCTTCCTGAAACAAAAGTTGTGTCCTTTTTCGTTTCTTTTATTATTTTAAATTTTTTGATAAAAAGGAATCGAGTCTTTGTCACAAAACTACATTGTCTGATCCCTATATCTTTGCAATCTGATGGTGTGGACCTTTGATATTTCAAACTTATAATTTCTTATCTAATAGAATTCATTGTTTAAAATATCTAAGGTCTACGACATGTTGCAATGACTCAATTCCTTTGAAGAAAAATAAACGGTGCTCCAAAAAAATACGGTTTTCCAAAAAATTTCCCCCGCTCCTCTTATAATATCCTTGTTCAGTTCCTTTCTTTATATCCCGGTCCTCTCTTTATATCCCTGACTAGTTTTTACCCTTCCTTAGATGATAAGTAAATTCCTTTGACCATATTCTGAACAGCGTCAAGTTTACAAATGATCTATCAGGGAGGATGAAAGGGGGGGATAGAAAATTAATAAAGAAACTGACTAGTATACTCAAACTTAAAGAAATTGATATTTTGTCACAAACTTTAGTTTTTTCAATTGTTAAAAAATTGAGTAGAGTAATATTTTTGACAAAACTTAATGTCGATTGTTTTAAATTTATTGCCCGCGGTTATGGACGTTTTCTATCTTTTTTTGGGGAGGATTTTTATCTATGATATTATTAAATGAAAAAAGAAACTTTTCAAAAATTATTCTGCTGTCTAGATGAGAAAAGAGTTGTCTTAAGAAGAAACATTTTTGCAAATAAAAGTTCGGTTAAAACAAGTTCTAAATAGATCTAATTGTAGGATCATCTACAGATACATGCGAGTGGAGCGAGTGGTCCAGTTGGTCTCTCTGCAGTATCAGTTGTGGAGAAGGAGGAGAAAGAAAAAGGTAAAAAATGTAAAAAATTCATCAATTTTTTCTTTTCTTTGTTTTACAACTTTTATGAAAACTAAGAATTAGACAATTACTTATTTTCCATCGCGAATGTTTGTTAACATGACGAACGATTTAAGATTATAAATATAAGATTTGAAACGTTTTCTATTTTTGCAATATCTCCCATTAAGAGAACTGTTGCTCTGTGTTCAAGTGACCATCCATTTAAAAAGGGGTTTGCCAAGATCACAACGGTTCCTTTTAATCTTTAATCTGATCAATAATGTTTGAGATATCGTCGTTTTTCTTCCTTGATTTAAAATCTATTTTAGATATGGTTATCTTATGCATTCTTGATCGGTGAAAGCTGTTAAACAGAAGGTTTCTTGAGTTTACAACAGCAATTCCTTCAAGTTTTTCTGAATCAAAAAGTGATTATATTTCTGTGAATTTCTCTAAAGTTTAAAAATTAAACTTATGTAAGGATCGAATTAATTAAATTTAAACTGCCAAAATTTGAATCAGCTATTCACATTCTTCCTTAATCTTTAACTTTAAATCGGTGGATCAAATTTGAATCGACGATTGTAGTTTAGTGGCATAGCTCAAATCTATTAAATCAGAGTCCGAATTTAATGAATATGAGCCGCGATTTAAATTTAAGCCGCGGTTCAAATTTTGTTGGTTCCTCTTAAAATTGTATTAAATTTTTCAAGATTTAAGCTGGCGCTCAATTGAAACCGGTTTTTGGGAGATTTTAGATGCAGCTTAAATTCATTAAATTCGAATATTGGTATTTTCATTATATTTTGTTGAAGGTATAGAGTAGTGTCCAGGAAGGAGAAAGATGGAGGTGCTTGCTCCGGAGATTCAACAGAGGTTCAACCTTGTCCTTTATACTCCTGTCCTCCGTTCAGAGCCAGAGGTAAACAGATTAAGTTAAACCTGTTCAATCAGTTTTAGAGGTAAGCAGATTAAATTAAACCGATTCAATTAGATCCAGAGCCAATTCTAGGGGTCTGTGTGGTCTTACTCTTAGCTTCATTGTGTGGAGAAAGGAGATGCAATGATATTCAATATCATTACCCAATTTAGCAAGAGTTAGAGGGCCAATAAATTGTGAAAAATATTCTAAAATTATATCATCTGAAAAAATAAAATATTAGCTATTTGACAAATGCTTTTACAAGCTATCCCCCCCCCTCCCCCGCAGGACCCACATTTAGAAATGGTCTTAAGTAGGCTATATTTAATCTATGATAGAACAGCTCATCTTTTGTCCGCGTTCTTCTTTTAGATATTTACAAATTTTACCTTAAACAATTCTACAATTTACATAAGTCGTCGTCGTATATATCAATACCATGAAGATAACTTTCAATTATTAATTTTTTATTACCACCACGGTTTCAAATAGCATTGATAAACATAAACATGGAACTAAAGAGAAGATGCCAATTAACAGTTTCTCTTTCTTTACTTTTAAACTTTAATGTAAAAAAATCTGTTAGAAATCAAAACATAATTTGAAAAGTCGTCTTTATTGTATTTATATTAACGTTGACCACTGTACTATAATTCCCATCATCAAGAACTAATTGTCTTTTGTTTTCTATGGCTATATTTGTATAACTTGTGACCAACTATTTTTTTAATTAGAACGAAAACTATATTTGTCAAATGACAAATTTTGGCAGTTGTCCCTTTAAACCCACTACTTTTCTGAGCTAACCCTTTATTCAGAGAATCAGTGTATTTTTGGTAAAATTGTTGATGTAAATAACTTAAAGTATAATGTTAACTAAGAATGCAATAAAAACAATACAATTTGTTTTATTGGATTTTATACTCCCTTATACTTCCCTTTTATAACCTTCAAATCAACCGTCAGACCTTCCCATACCTTCTTAAAATCAACTTTCAAACCTTACCATCCTAGTTTCCTTAAATCTTCCCATAGTGTTTTTTATATCTTCTCTCCAACCTTCCAAGCTTCTTTACGTTAAACCTTCCCATCTTAGGTTCCTTAAACCTTCCCATATCTTTTGTTTAAATCAACTTTCAAACCTCCTCATCCTATTGTTTCCTTAAACCTTCCTATCTTTTCTTTAAATCTTCTCTGAAACCTTCCCATCTTCTTTTCTTTAAAACCTTCCCATTTCTTTGCTTCTAACCCTCAGAAATACGCATACTTTTAACCATCCAATCTTCTTTACTTTAAACCTTTCAATGTTCTTTACTTTAAACCTTCCAATCTTCTTTACTTTAAACCTTCCAATCTTCTTTACCTTAAACCTTCCAATCTTCTTTACATTAAACCTTCCAATGTTCTTTACTTTAAACCTTCCGATCTTCTTTACTTTAAACCTTCCAATCTTCTTTAGCTTAAACCTTCCAATCTTCTTTACATTAAACCTTCCAATGTTCTTTACTTTAAACCTTCCAATGTTCTTTACTTTAAACCTTCCAATCTTCTTTACGTTAAACCTTCCAATATTCTTTACTTTAACCTCCCAATCTTCTTTACATTAAACCTTCCAATCTTCTTTACATTAAACTTTACAATCTTCTTTACTTTAACCTTCCAATAATCTTTACATCAAGCCTTCAAATATTCTTTACTTTAACCTTCCAATCTTCTTTACATTAAACCTTCCAGTCTTCTTTACATTAAACCTTCCAATCTTCTTTACATTAAACCTTCCAATCTTCTTTACATTAAACTTTCCAATCTTCTTTACTTTAACCTTCCAATCTTCTTCACATTAAGCCTTTAAATATTCTTTACATTAAAGCTTCAAATATTCGTTACTTTAACCTTCCAACCTTCTTTACTTTAACCTTCCAATCTTCTTTACGTTAAACTTTCCAATCTTCTTTACTTTAACCTTCCAATCTTCTTTACATTAAAGCTTCAAATATTCTTTACTTTAACCTTCCAATCTTCTTTACATTAAACCTTCCTATGTTCTTTACATTAAACCTTCCAATCTTCTTTACTTTAAACTTTCCAATCTTCTTTTCTTTAAACCTTCAAATATTCTTTATATTAAACCTACCAATCTTCTTTACTTTAAACCTTCAAATATTCTTTACATTAAACCTTCCAATCTTCTTTACTTTAAACCTTCAAATATTCTTTACATTAAACCTTCAAATATTCTTTACTTTAAACCTTCCAATCTTCTTTACTTTAAACCTTCCAATCTTCTTTACATTAAACCTTCCAATGTTCTTTACTTTAAACTTTCCAATCTTCTTTATATTAAACCTTCCAATATTCTTTACTTTAAACCTTCCAATCTTCTTTACATTACACCTTCCAATGTTCTTTACATTAAACCTTCCGATTTTCTTTAATTTAAACCTTCCAATCTTCTTTACATTAAACCTTTGAATTTTCTTTACATTAAACCTTCAAATATTCTTTACTTTAAACCTTCCAATCTTCTTTACATTAAACCTTTGAATTTTCTTTACATTAAACCTTCCAATCTTCTTTACATTACATCTTCCAATCTTCTTTACTTTAACCTTCCAATCTTCTTTACATTAAACCTTCCAATCTTCTTTACTTTAACCTTCTAATCTTCTTTACATTAAACCTTCCAATCTTCTTTACATTAAACCTTCCAATCTTCTTTACATTAAACCTTCCAATCTTCTTCACATTAAACCTTCCAATCTTATTTACATTAAACTTTCCAATCTTCTTTACATTAAACCTTCCAATCTTTTTTACATTAAACCTTCCAATCTTCATAGAAACTTACTCACGTGTGAATGCTTAAGAAGTTGCCTTGCCTACTTGAAATACTCAATGCAGCCCCCTCCCCCCTTCCCCTTCCCTCTCCACTCCCCATTTCCCACCCACTCCCATATTTTGCTTTGTAATAAAAATTTAACACCCCCTTCACCTTCCTTCAATTTAGCATTGCATCCCCCCTGTCAGTTACGCATATACGCCTTTTTTGGCGTTTTTATTCAGCGTAAATACTTGAATCTTTATTGTTAAAGAACCTGAAAAAGATTGTTAAAGAAGTTATGTTTGTTTGTTGAATGGTGTGTCTGACAAAATCCTTCAGTTTTACATTTAATAGTTTTATTACTGTTTAAATGTATATAAAAATAGCTGTAATAATTATTTCTGAAAGAGTGTGTTAACATTTATTTTAAAATTTTGGTTTTAAAACAGCGGATTTTCCCTTTATAATTTTTGTTTCATTTTGGAAAAAATAATGCGTAGGTTTTTGTTAAGTATTTTTCGATGATTTAAAAAAAATCTTTTTTAATTTTAATGATTTAAAGAAAATGCATTGCACCTTTTCTACGGAAGGGGGCGTAAATGTGAGGGGGCACATGCCCCCCCTTTAATCCTTAAAGGATTAAGTTTTGTGTATCTTGAAATCAAAGAACAATTTTACTTTTTTCATTTTCATTCGCCATTGAAATACAATTGTGCATACTAAAGTTAATTATCCATAAAGCTTGCTAAACAGGAACTATAAACATTAAACAAGACAAAAATCAAGTTTAACGAATAATTAAAAACTGATTAGATTTGTTTTATTTCTTCTCATTTTTTTCTCCCTCATTCATTTTAAAATGATTTATATTTTAATTTAATTTCAATCACGCATAGTTAGCGTTCGGTCCTTAAACAAGTAAGCCCACTGACACTTTCGAACCCAATTTGGACTTAAACATATTTTTTTGTCGTTATATGCGTGTTAAACGAAAACGTATTAAAAGACAACTCCTTAAGTTTACAATTGAATTATTTGAACGAACACGTGATTAAATTCAAATAGAAGAAACTGAATGCATCTCGCCCTGGTTAGTTCGGGGGTAGCCCCCCCCCCTCAATTGTTTCTTCCCCCCATTGTCTAGAAGAGCATGTTTATGTTGACATTTGATTGTACACTGTTGACATATAGTCGACATGATGACAAATCTATCAATCAAGTTCATCATCATCTCGAGAAATCAGTTTCACAAAATGAATATCGATCAAATTAACCATTTATCTATCTATCTATCTATCTATCTATCTATCTATCTATCTATCTATCTATCTATCTATCTATCTATCTATCTATCTATCTATCTATCTATCTATTTATCTATCTATCTATCTATCTATCTATCTATCTATCTATCTATCTATCTATCTATCTATCTATCTATTAATCTATCTATCTATCTATCTATCTATCTATCTATCTATCTATCTACATATCTATCTATCTATCCATTTATCTATCTTTTCATCTACCAAAAAATCTATTTATCATATTTCTATCTATCTATCTATAATCTATTAATCTTTCTAGATACAACATTGTCTCCTGTATTGGATGGAAGACTATATCTCGGAGATTTAAACGATGGATCGTCTGCTGCGTCTACAGTTTCTGGTCAACTTTATCTTAAGGTTAATTCAATAATGAAAATAATAATAAATTATAAAATAAATAATTATTAGAAATTCAAACGGGTAGATAATGAAGTCATTTAGTGGTAATCCGCCAAATGCACAATTTAAAACATCATTATTTATATTTTACTTTGCCCAGAAGCAAAAACGATAAATTTAATTATTTTTGTAGCAATCCTTTTTTAAAATAAATTTAGCATTTTTTAATGGGTATATTTAAATGTTTCTGAATAGTTCTCTACAGTAGTCTCAACCAAGTACATACTAATGATAATTCTGGATGCAACCACCCCCAACTATTAGCCTTCATAGGACTGTTCCTTTGTGGCTGATTGAGATGTTATCTGATCGTCTTTTGATAGTCACTGCCCTCACCCTTCATGGCTCACTATTTGGCTTATTAATAATCATAGCTCACTGTCTATCTAACTATCCGTTTTATTGAGGGTCACAGCTTACTGTCTACATGGCTCACTATTTGGCTTATTAATAATCATAGCTCACTGCCTATCTAACTATCCGTATTATTAAGGGTCATAGCTAACTGTCTATATGGCTCACTATTTGGCTTATTAATAATCATAGCTCACTGTCTATCTAACTATCAGTATTATTAAGGGTCATAGCTAACTGTCTATATGGCTCACTATTTGGCTTATTAATAATCATAGCTCACTGTCTATCTAACTATCCGTTTTATTGCGGGTCACAGCTCACAGTCTATATGTCTAACTATTTGGCTTATAAATACTCATAGCTCACTGTCTATCTAACTATCCTTATTATTAAGGGTCATAGCTAACTGTCTATATGGCTCACTATTGGGCTTATTAATACTCATAGCTCCCTGTCAGTCTACACTATCGACGATCATAGCTAACTGTCTTTAGGGCTCACTTTTTGGCTTATTAATACTTACGGCACTGTCTATCTAACTATCTGCATTATCGACGATCTTAGCTAACTGTCTTTATGTACGACTATTTGGCTTATTAATGCTTACGGAACTGTCAATCTAACTATCTGCATTACCGACTATCATAGCTAACTGTCTTTCTGGCTCACTATTTGGCTTATTAATACTCAACTATCTAGCTTATTCACAAAAAGACATATGGCCCACTGTCTCTTACACTAATGCCTTTCCAATTCTAGTCTTTGTTCATGTTGTTTTTTCGTTTCATCAAGCAGATTTTTGATATTGCGTACAGTTTGCAAATTATTGTTTCTTATTCATATTTTAAGTTCTAGACTTACAAGCTTCAAATATACGGAATTCATTCAATCAATTTTTGGTAGTTTACGGTTCCCTGCAGCTCTTTACTTTTAGGACTAAAAAAATATTAAAAATTGCACGGGTTAAAATTTAATTTGATGAATGGTATGTATAAAATGTTGTCGTAAAAGTGTAATTCTTTGTGGATAACACTGTCCAATTGTACAATATTTTTTTTACATAAAAAGTGTACAGGAGTTTCTGGGAGCAATATAAACAAATTCACACCAGAAACTGCAGTACACTTTACATGTAAACAAACATATAGAAGTTCCAAGTGTATATTAATTGGTCCCTACTGAGCAAAGAGAATATAATATATATTAGAGGGGAATTTACTAGAAAAAAGTGTAAAACGGCCAATTTGTTGTACTGTTTCCATAATGCAGGTGTACTTCACATATTTATGCAATATAACCTTTTGGGCCCTGGAATATCATTTTATAGAAAATGTAAAATTAAATTTAAAAGAAAACCAAATTATGAAATAGGCTGGTTCCATAATTGACCAATGATCATTTCACATAGACTCTATGCCATTCACTTTACAAACGATGATTTTCCGTTATAACTATAAATCAAATGATGGTTTTTATTCACCTAATTCATTTTAAGGTTTATTTAACAGTTTAAAAAATTCGAAATTGAAATGGATAGTCTAGAGAAAATACTGTGTTAATGTACTCTACTGCATATAATTTGTGAACATTTACATGATTTGTACACTTTGAACTCCCTTTCAGGCTGAAAGGGACTGAAAAAATTCATACCGAGAGATTCTTTAAAGTCCTCTCTAATATATATTCTATTCTCTTTGCTACTGAGTTACCCCGGGTAATATAGTTTTACCATATATAGAGTTTATCCATTTATCAAATAGTTTTTAGTCTATACAGATTCCAGATCAATCCTTCGGAGTCTTTTAATTCATTTGAATTTAATACTTCCACTCATTCTGCGATCCTTCTATGCTTCGATCCTCCAATTCTTCGATCCTTCAATTCTACTATTCTTTAATCATTCAATCCTTCGATCCTCTGATCCTTTGCTTTTTTACTCCTTCAATCCTTTGATCCTTAGATTCTTTGATCCTTTTATCTTACGAATTTTTCAATCCTTTGATTCTTCGATCTTTCGATCTTGTATATTTTGATCCTTTGGTCTTTTAATCCTTTGAACCTTTGATCTTTCGTTCTATTAATCCTTCAATCCTTTGCACCTTCGATCCTTCAAACTTTTGATTATATGATTCTACAATCCTCCGATACTTAAATCTTTCCAGATCTTTCGACCCTTTGGCCCTTTGATCCTCCAATCTTTCGACCCTTTGGCCCTTTGATCCTCCAATCTTTCGACCCTTTGGCCCTTTGATCCTCCAATCTTTCGGCCCTTTGATCCTCCAATCTTTCAATCCTTTGATCCTCCAATCTTTCAATCGTTTGATCCTCCAATCATTTTACCCTTCAATCTTTAGTCCTGTGATTCTACACTACTTCCATACTTCAATCCTCCAATACTTCGATCCTTCGATCCTTCAATCCTTCAGAGTTTCTTTTAAATTAATCCAGTTCAAAGTGAATCAGGTGTCTCGATAGTAAAAGTCAGATTATTCTCCTTCTTTTTCGTATTTTCTATTTTTCATTTTTTAGTTGCGAAGCTTTAATGTATCGAAATAACCCCAGTCACATTCTGGTCCAGACTGTACTCTATCGTCACTATATCTCTATATCTATCCTTACTATATCTTTATATTTTATCTATATCTATCTATCTCTCTATGTATATCAAGGAGTATGGAATAGAAGGGAGATACAACTGACGCGGGCTGCCCTACCATATGATTATACATGCTTTGCAGACAGTACTATATTTGAACAAGAAATATTTGTCTGATGTACAATTACCGCGTATACAATAACCTATTCCATGAATATTTCTTATACAAATAGAGTACCCGCCAGCAAAGCATGTATAATCATATGGTAGGGCGGGCCGCGTCAGTTGTACTTCCCTTCTATTTAATACTTCTTGATGTATATCTATCGTTATATCTGTATACCTAGAAAAATACTAATAAACCTTGATGTGCATTTAATAATTTTTTTGATTCGATTGATAACTGTTTCAAATGTTCATTCCCTAAAAAAAATGTAAATCCTTCCAGAAAAAATAGACCTTTTAACCCTTGGATGTCTGAAGCACTGATAATATCGAGAAAACGTAAAGCCAAATTGTTTAATAAAAAGTTGAGGAAACCCTAAGAAAATCTACGCTAATTTCACGCATTTTCTCGGGTAACAAAGTCTTTGCTTTGAACTAAGGGATATAAACTGAACCCTGCAGTACACCCAAAAATACAGGAATGATTACTATTATCAATAAGTGTACTTATCCATTCATCAATTCATTCATTTATCCATCCTTCCTTCGCTTAAAACTTATAAATCACAATTATTAATCTATTTATAAGTGGGATCCAAAGGTTGCGAACTCTTACGTAAAAAATCTATAAGAATTTTGCAAATTTCTTCTTAAAAAAAGCTAAAAAAAAGTGCTTGTTTAGGTACAAAGTTTGTACGAGGAAGGAAAAATAAAAGTATAAATGAGTTAATGATGTAAAATAATTGTCCAAGGTTTCGCAACACTGTAAAGTCGACCAATGTCTTAAAAATGGATGCAACTTTACCCAGCTGTTTGGACTTTTGTAAAATGATTTTGATTCTTTTTTTTTGGGAAATTCACCAATGAAAACTAAATGAAAACCAAAAAAATACAACCTTTTACATTGTTATTCTTAAATAATAAAAACAAGATTTAAAAAATAAAACATTAGAGGTAGAACGGCCTATTTACTCATATCATATTTCACTAATTCCAATTTATAATAACAAGGCTTTTTGGGGGTCTTCGCGCCCATCTTCTATTTTAAATATGAACATTTTCCCTTTGTAAAACAAAAACAAAAAAGTTCGCAGATTTTATCAAATAAATTTCGTAAATTTTTGAAATTCAATGAAAATTACCCTTCGTTGGAAGCTAATTTTTTTCATTTTGATCATCCTTAAACCTTCCCTCGGGGTCATGTCATACTCATATCCCACACAAAATTTGGACCCGATCGATTGAGCCGTTCTGACGTTTATTGGATGCAAACAAACCAACAAACAGACAGACACACAAAGTATATTATATATATAAAGATATTGATATCCGTGTAAACACATTACTCCCATATCCTTGAAATCCTTGAAATAACCCAAAATGTGTAAAAAATCCTCGAAGCTAAATTCTTCCTTTGATTGACAGATAGAGTTGATTTAAGACAGTTAGAACTCCCCCACAGTATATCTGCAAGGTGTCAAGAAAAAATGAGTTTTCAAAAATATTTAAATTTAAAGATTTTACTATGGTCAAGGCAATACAATCCAATGTAAAATTAGACTGTTTTTTTCATGCTTTTTTTCGGGACCCCCTGTATGAAATGTCAGACTACTTCTATATATATATATATATTTTAGATCTACCCGAGGGGGAAATTATCATCCCGGTTAACCAAGGAGAATCCGGAATACAAGGCAATTATATTTCCTTAATTAAAAAACTATATTTTTTAGAAATGTAATTTTTAAAGTTTCTTAACATGTTAATTTCAGGAGGAGGTCCTAGTCGAGATTTTACGCTCATCCTTCCTAATAATAGACAGGTAGAGACCGATAGACAGGTAGAGACACAGATAGACAGGTAGAGGCCGATAAACAGGTAGAGACACCGATAGACAGGAAGAGACACCAATACAGGTAGAGACAGTTAAACAAATTAAAAAAAATGAATTTAAAGTTATATAAGTAAAAAAATAGATAAATATATAGAGATACATGATGTCTATTTATTTATTGATTTTTAGTAGAAAAATTCAAAAATCCTTTTTTTCATTATCTTAAAAAAATATATGTAGAGATATATATAGATATATATGGAGATAGATAGATTTAAATTTTTTAGTCTTNGCAAAATATTCCACTTGCACTTTTGTATATAAAGTAAAGAAAAGAAAAAAATAAAAGCAAATTTGAAACCAAATCGATCTTATTCTGAGACAGGGTTAACAACAAAAGATGAAACTTCAATGTTGACAAATAATCTTTAAATTTTCGATCGACTTGAGCCAGGAAAACGATGATATCTTTCATATCTTTGATCAGATTAAGGTTTAAGAATTGCCATCATAGATTAAGCTTACAGTCCCTTTAACTTTATAAATTCTTTTCAGGAATCTGATTGGCTGGCGGTGAAAACAGAAGAAACAGGAGAGACCCTGGCTTACCTCACAATAACACAAGGTGATTTCATAGACTTTTTTATTTGACTGAGCTGGGAACTTTTGAATGCAGGTGGATATCGGGATTAATGCTTGATCCACTCTTTTTCATAATCTCCAGATTAAATTATGCTTGTACTCCACTTGGTATTAATCTCGATGATTGATTAACGATTCGAGATTAAGGATATCCCATTCTAAAGTTTTCAGCTCTGGTACTGTTAATGATGCTTAAATTATAATTGTGAACACGACTGAGACTTTTTAATAAAATATTAGGCTGTAGTATAGATCATAACTAATAATTAGGATAAATAAATAAATCTTCTGAAAAAATATCTTGCCTCTTCAGAAATTTTTGTTTACTCTTCCGTACAGGCTTGAACATATACGTCGCTAATCATTCAACTGTATGCCACCATAATCTGAGGGCCCCACGTAGTATACTTGAGCGTTGAAGTATTCAAGCATATGTAATTAAACAAAATTCTTCTTCATTTAAAGTCTATTGGACTAAAAGGGATTGCTTGATTATAAAAATACAAGCCTGGGCCCCATACCATTTACAATCAGCTTTATTTTTTTTGAAAATCTAAAACGATTTTTTATTTTCAATAAGTCTTAATAATGTAAAAAAGGTAAAAGTGTACGTTTCTATAAAATTCTGGGTTTCTTAGCATAGAGTCTCAACAAAGTATCATAATCAAATTGACATTGAGCAAGGGTCATTTTCTGGAGACCTTAACGGGGATTAAGGCAACATCGTAACATTTCCCTTGTCCTGTGTCCACTGGGCAGAAACAGATCTAGAAGAGATCTTAACGCAAAATAAAACAACGGCTGATAAAACAAATTCCTGGGTAGGATGAAGGAGGGTGGATGAGTGGATTCAACTGATTAATATGGGGTCATGCCCTAATACCGCCTGAGTCATTACATCTGCAAACATATTGATGCATCCATGGGTTGTATACTAAAGGTACGGGGTGTAGAGTTTTTGTACATAATATCACATATTTGGACTACTCAGTAACTGCTTTAAGGTAAATAAATAAAAGATATATACAATTCTTCCCTTCTTTGTTATTGTTTTGATAAAACTAGTTCTTGGCACGTCAAATTTGTACACTAACCTTATCCCCCTTACCTTAAATATACATTCCTTGGAAGCATTCCCCCTTACCTTAAATATACATTCCTTGGAAGCATTCCCCCTTACCTTAAATATACATTCCTTGGAAGCATTTAACCAAGCAAGGGCAGAAACTGGTCGAATCATCTCCATGCAGGAACTTTTCATAAAACCTTTCAGACCCTTTTTTATTTTGGAATGTATTCTGTTCGTTTTTTTCTTAAAGGGACTGTAAACGTAATTTTAAGATGGCAATACCCGATTCACAACGGTACCCTTGAAACCTTTATGTGATCAATAATGTGGAAGATATTTCTGTTTTTATAGGTTTAAGAAGGTTTAACTCTGATAATTCCTTTACATATTCCTGGAGTAGGAAAAGTAATTTTTGGAGAGTATCTTCAATTAAAAATAATCAATTTTCTAAATTATAGCAATTCAATATATCTAATTTTGTCTTGATCAGACAAAGCTTTTAAAGGCACCGTTGTGAATCGGGCATTGCCACATTTGCGTGGAGGGTGAATCAAACAGTTGAAATTACACGTACCTCCTCAACTTCTTCCCTTCATTATTGCTTGTCAATAATTTATAAAAATTCCTCATCAAAGAAATTTCTTCTGTTTAAATATTAGGAATCCCATTAACCCCAATAGATACATAGTTGGATCCAGTAAAATATTATTATATTAAATAGCCCAATGAACAAGGAACATAATAGCAATTGTGGAATGTCAGACCAATTTCACTCAAGAAGCTTAATTTTTGATTTGGTAGTAAAACTTTCTAATGTATAAAAACATCAAATAGACACAAATGTCTTATTTGTCGTCTCCAGCGAATGCATAAAATTGCACAAAATGTAAAAACAAAATGTCGAATTTATTAGAAAAAAATCATTCTGAAAAAAATATTGGGATAATTCTTGTAAAGAGCATTAAATTTAAATCTTTTTAATCTGTTGCAATTTCGAGTTTGAAAATTGAAATGTTTTAAGACACCCGCACTCTGCAGTTCACGATCGTTTGTTAGCTTGGATTCAGACAAATTGGGAACCTCGGCCAAATTACAGTTCAGGAAATGCGCAGAACGTTAACCCATAAATCCTCCAGATATATGGATATACTGTTGTATTGCTTCAGCTAATTGATATCCACTGATATACACTGCATCAATACCATAATAAATGAATATCCACGGACAGCTTTTTAATAGCTTGAGTTAATTCATATCAATAGATAAATTGTTTGATGGAGTTTATTGATATCTATGATATATTGTTTGAAAGAGTTTGTTGATATCTATGATATATTGTTTGATAGAGTTTGTTGATTTCCATGATATATTGTTTGATGGAGTTAATTGATATCTATGATATATTGTTTCATGGAGTTTATTGATATCTATGATATATTGTTTGATAGAGTTTGTTGATTTCCATGATATATTGTTTGATAGATATCCATAGATTAATTGTTATATAATTTAATTACTTAATATCCAAAGTTATTTGGTTTGTTTAATGATATACATTTATTTTACACAAAGTAAAAATATTTTTTGAATTATCATTCACAATCAATGCTTAATCTCAATATTTTTTTTAACCTGCAGAGATATCCGCAGTGACTCAAATTAAAAGTGCCTTCAGTGGATATCGGGATCAAGTGATCGGGATTATGAGTATCCAACATCAAAAGTTCCCAACATAAACATAAACATAAACAATACACTTAAAATTAAAAATTATTCTTAAATAGATTCCGAAGAGAATGAGATTGTAAACGTGGATCCAGTGACTATACCTCCTTCAGTGCTGGAGGATTTTCAAGTTATGACTGCAGTACCAAATATAGAAAGTAAACATTTATTTTTGTTTTATAAAAACAATTTCAGAGAAAACAAACAATCTTTCAAGGTTTTTTAGTCTAAAAATAGGAAATTAAGAGTTTTTAATGTTGAAAATTTGAATTTTCTTGTAGGTGTTGAGAGAGAAGAAATGGAAGAAAAAGAAGAAGATATGGCGAAGGATCGAGTGATAACAATAGATATACCCAATCTAGCAGAGCAGCCAAGATCAATCGGTGAGAATTTTAAATAAAAACTTTTAAAATCAGAATGTTTAACTTTTAAAATATTTTATTAGAATTAAAATAATCAACCCAAATCCAAAATGTTGTTGTATCTGCTTTTTTAAGAAGAAACAAGGTTCACATAATTCTCCCTTTCAAAGGTCGTTACACAAGTAGACATGGATTTAAATACATACATAATGGTGAAAATGTTGTATCTGCTTTTTCAAGAAGAAACAAGGTTTACATAATTCTCCCTTTCAAAGGTCGTTACACAAGTAGACATGGATTTAAATACATAATGGCAAAAAAATAAATTAGCAAAAACAAACAAGTAATTTTCGAAAGGATTTGAGTTTTTCCCACACGCTCAAATTTATTAATTCCTATATCTTTGCAACCTGATGGTGTAAACATTTGATATTTCAAACTTAGATTATTTAACCTATCAGAATTAATAGATTCAAATATCTAAGGTCTATGAAATTGAATTACAATTACAAAGGTATATGGATTAAAATTTGAGTTTGTGAAAAAGACTCAATTCCTTAACATGTTAATGGGGATGAAAATAAGAGATAACGAAATATCAGTCGAGACCTTCTTGTTTACTGTAAACAAAATCTTCTTGTTTACTATAAACAAAACCTTCTTGTTTACTATAAACAAAACCTTCTTGTTTTCTATAAACAAAACCTTCTTGTTTTCTATAAACAAAACCTTCTTGTTTACTATAAACAAAACCTTCTTGTTTACTTTAAACAAAACCTTCTTGTTTACTGTAAATAAAACCTTTTTGTTTACTGTAAACAAAACCTTCTTGTTTACTGTAAACAAAACCTTCTTGTTTACTATAAACAAAACCTTCTTGTTTACTGTAAACAATACCTTCTTGTTTACTGTAAACAATACCTTCTTGTTTACTGTAAACAAAACCTTCTTGTTTACTGTAAACAAAACCTTCTTGTTTACTGTAAACAAACCCTCCCCCCTTGTCAAACCTTTTTAATAAAATATCAAATATTTACAGGAAAAGGATTTGGATTCCAAAACAATTTCTTCCCCGAGGAAAGAGGAGAAAAGAAGGAGAAAACAAAAGAGGAAAAAAGAAAAGAAAACGATATCAAGAGGATCAAAGCAGAACTTGACGAAAATGTCGACTTTACCGTGGTTCGAGTTATGTCGAGCATGTCGAGCAACATGGATTCGACAAAGCCTCCGCCAATGACGACAGAGGCTAGCTTAACCGAGGCGACAACTAGCATCACCTCGACAGATGGAAAAATGCTCGAAGGTATTTTGAACCTATCAACGAACTGCATACTCTAATGTTCTTGTCCCTATAATTTTGCAACCTGATGCTGTAAACCATTGATAAACTTGATTATTTGTTCTGGCAAAACTATCATCAATCATCAAGTTGCAAAAATATAAGAATCAGAAAATTAAATGAGAGTAATCAATTCCTTTTTAAATAGGTGTACACATTTAAAGAAATGTATAAAATGAACTCTAATTAGAAAAGGATTTTATGAATAGTATTTTCAATCTTATGTTTTTTTAAATTAAAATCCCTTTCCTAGTCCGGATAAGAGGGGGTTGATTATAACATCTAATATCCCCCCCTTTTTAGCATCATTATATACAATACTAAATCATTTAAAATATAAAAAAACTTTCAACTTTTATGTCAACATTTAAATCCAAATCCAAAAGAGTATTAGACGAAAACAAACAAAAGATAATTTATCTACTCGATATTTTGTTTTAAATTACAGACAGTTTGTTCTAAATTACAAAGAAATTACAATATAATTTAATAATGTGATAAGATATAATGAAAAAATATTATTCCTTCATCTGTGTTTAATGGAAACCCCCTTGTATAATGCATAAACACTGACTTTGATAAGTTTGCATCAATAACATGGAATTGTGTCTGCTCTGGATGAATAAATTAAATTGGCCAATTGGAATTTATTGGAATTTGCATCGTTTTTCAATTTTTCGTCAATTGTCTGATGATTAAATGAATTTGATTGCAGATGAAACGACTGTGGTGAATGGGTTTATCATGGATAAAACGCGACAAGGAAACATTGAAGATATTTCAACCCCGCAGACGGATACACCCGAGCAGATAACAACGATGAAATCTGTAACAGTTGATGATATGTTTGAGAACACATTTACTCACGTTCCACTTGTGGAAGTTCCTCTGGATAATTTGGAGCCAATTCATCTAGGATTCAATCATTCGCTAGCAACCAGTTGGACAGATTCATCAAGCACACCAGCAGTGTCTACAGCAGCAACAGCTACAACTTTTACAGCCATTGGAACAGTATTAGCTGAAGATGCTACCCATTTACCTATTCTAATTAGTTCTGAAACAGCTAATGAGGATTCTTTAACATCTGAAGAAATTACACTAAAAGTAGAAACTGAGAAATCTGAAGAACTTGCTGATGAAGAAGAATCAGAAGCACCTTCTGACCCTGAAGATGAATCAACTGAACCTGGAGATGATACAGAATCAGAGCAACCTGAAGAACTGAATGTATCTGAGAAATCTGAAGAACTCGAAGCGGAGAGAAACAGTGAAGTGGAGGTTGAAGAAGAGAAAGTCAAAGAAGATCTCGAAAGTGAAAATGGAGGAGTGGAAAATGAGAATGAACAAGATAAAAATGAGAATGAACAAGAGAAAAATGAGAATGAACAAGATAAAAATGAGAATGAACAAGAGGAAAATGAGAATGAACAAGATGAAAATGAGAATGACAAGAGATTGAATCTGTTTAAACCAAGCAGAAATAGAATCTCATTATTCAATAGGAACAAGAATAAGCTTGATGAGGATGAACAAGACGAACAGGAAGAAGTAAACATCAGAAAATTTCCATTCCGGCCCCGACTCAATCTCACCAGAAAAAATCCGAGTTCAACAATAAATGGTATGATTTATGAAGTAAAACAAAGATTATATCCCTATAATTTTTTAAAGATATGAAGAGTTTGTGTCACTTTCCATACAATTACAGCACTTTTCTATTATTATAAAGGAAATGAGTTTTTGCCACAAACTCTAATTTTTCAATCTCTATATCTTTTCAACCCAATGTCGTAGACCTCTGGTATGTCAAAATATAAATTCTGTTAGCTCAAATTGTCTAAACTCGAAATATCAAAGGTATACACAATCAGTTTGCAAAGATATAAGGGTTACAATTAAGATGGCAAAATTAAGTTTCTTTGAAATTTTTATGAAAGTTAAACTGTTACTGATGCTAAAATACTTCAAAATCTTGTACTACAGTTTTGTAAACACAGTTGTCAAAGGAAATGAAATGAGCCTTTGCCACAAATGAAAATTTTCTAACCTGTTCAACCTGTTGGAGTAAACCTTTGATATTTCAAATAAAGACTAAATTTGATCTCACAGAATTCATATTTTGAAATATCAAAGGTTATTGACATCGATAAAAGGATTAGAAAATCAGAGTTTGTGACAAAAACTCAGTTACTTAATTTTGTTTTTGTCCTTTCATGCCTAGATTTGTCGTGAATTCAATGTCCATTTCTTGATATTTTTCCTGTTTTCAGATGTCCGATCAACAACTCCTAGAATCCCGAGATTCACTGTCCCCACCAGACTCCCCTTTTCCTCAACCCTTTCTCCACCCCTGGAGGATGAAGATAATACCCCTGAGACAGGTTTCACAACCCCCAGTTCTCCTCGTGATCATGTTTCCAGTCTAAGAGAACGGTTTAAAGACCGGAGCTCAGCTTTCAGAGATAGATTCTCAGAACGCAAAACTCAGTCCGACAGAAATGAAAATAGTGAAGCGGAGCAGGAGGAGAAATCGGAGCAGGAGGAGAAAGCGGAGCAGGAGGAGAAAGTGGAGCAGGAGGAGAAAGCAGATCACGAGGAAGTGAAGGAGGAGGAAGAACAAAGGTAAGTGACTTTATATATACACTATCAATAGAGTTGATCAAACATCACTTTGAGGTATTTTAGGGGGCAAGTGTGAAAGGTAATCAATTTTCAAAAAGTGTTATAAACAATTATCTTTTCCATGTAATCCTATTCACAATCTAAAATAGAAAACAAGCAGTTTTTGACTGTGCACAGAGTAGTGGTTGTCAAAATCTTTCTTAATAGAAGGAGCACTTAAAATTAAGTTGGCACTGATTAATAGATATGTTTAATCTGCTCTGTTTTAGCACTGACGATCCTTTAACGCTCCTTTCATCCTCAACCCCCTCCTCAACCCTGTCCTCAACCCCATCCTCTAGACCTTTTTCTTTTCCTTCCCGATCCTCATTATTTTCCTCCTCTTTTTCCCTGGAGGATATTGAGGTGACAACCTCAGTACCTAGAGATATATCTTCGGGTCCATTGATACCTGGAACAACCCGGTCAAGTGAGTTGACATCTGTAGCAGCTGATCCTAGCGAGATAAGACTTGGAATAAATGATCCTAGTGAGCTGGGGCCTGGAGCTGAAGAGTTGGGTTCTACTATACCTCCTAGAGAGCCTCCACAACGAACAACTCCGACTCCTGAAGACTTAGGAAAGCAAATCTTGAAGTTAAAAACATAAAAAAAAATAATTTCTAGTTTCGAAGTATTTGTGAATTACTACCCTGGGACCGAATTAAGCAAATTTGTGAGGTCGTTCAATTACATATATACTGGCAGTTCAAATCCTGAACCACTGATTCAAATCCTTATGAATCTTTAACTTTAAATCAGTGATTCAATTTTAAAATTTTAAAACATCTCTTTGTGAGCAATCAACGATCAAAATCATAATCAATTAATAACTTAATTTCAAGTGACCCTCTATGCAAAGATGGCAATGCCCAATTTACAGCAGTATCCTTAAAAACTTTGTCTCATCAAGAATTATTTGCTGTTTTTATTCAAAAGTGACAATTGTACATTATTTGCTTTTAAGAAACAAAAGAGAAAATATCAGGATTAAACAATTTTCTGTGATGACTACATTTTTGATCAGATTAAGATTTCAAGGGTTCCTTTGTAAATCGGGATCTGCCAGGGTCACTTAAATTCACATCTACAATCCCTTTAACAAGACGTTCAAATTTAACAAATAACAAAATAACATGGATCTAAAAATTATTTTTAAAAAGCATCATGAGGAATACTTTAATCATTTTAACTTTGTTTGGGATCCATATTTTACCCTTTAGTTAATCATAGTTTCTTTTTCTGTTTTATGCCGACCTATCCACACCCATCCCCTGATTAATAGAAGCTTGTCTCATCATCACATAACAATTTGTGACGAATTAAAGGTTTCGAGCCCCACCCTGATAACCTTCCTTTTTATCATGCATGCATACATATATATATATATATATATATATATACTTACTGCCAATCACTGAGATTTGCTATCCCATCCTTTTCGATAATGTCTTCTGATCATAAATCAAGATTTGTAATATTTGGTTCAGGTGTTTCAAACTTTCAGCTTCTTCTTTCAGCTTTAACAACTGAACCTACTCCTAGGGATACAACAATATCCAGAGTTTCCTTTGAAAATATCCCTAGAGATACCTCAATATCCAGTATAGAAACCAACCCCAGTGCTACTTCGATATCCAGTACTGAACAAATTTCCAGTGACATAACAACACCCACAGTATCAATTAACAGTGCTGACACTGAATCTGATACTACAGATGTATCTATCCTTCCTTCTGATGAAGAAGCTACAATATCTCCTGATGATATCTCTCAAGATATTAACACTGAGAATGATATAAATCCAACAGCAAAAAGAAAATCTCTTTTCAATCTGAGAAAACGTCCTAATTTTAGACCAAGGTATATAAAGGGACTATAAGCGTAATTTCAAGTGGATCTCCATCCAAAGATGGCAAAGCACCATTCACAACGATACCCTTACAAGCTTTTTCTGATGAAGTCTGAATTAGATATCAATATTTATAATTTTGAAAACTGATTATTTTCAATTGTGTGTAAACTACAAAAATGATATTACTTCTGCAGGAAAATGTTTGTATTTTATTTTATTAAATTATTGGAAGAAAACACTTTTCAAGTTAGAAAAACGGTAATGTCTTCCACATTATTCAGATAAATGTTTTAAGAATACTGCTGTCAATCGGACATTGTCATCTTTGCATAAAGGGTCACTTGAAAACGCGTACAGTCCCTTTAAACGTCATGCCAATTGGACAAATTTTTCGGAAAAATACAAAAAAATCTGCTTTTAAAAAGAAAAGACACAAGAAACCATAAACAAATTTTTTAAAATGTCAGAAAAATTGGAAAATAAAATTTAAATAAAGGAAATTATTTTTTAGAAGACCTGAACTGGGCCGGGGACAAACAGTGGAGAATACTGCTACCACGCCAATAATACGTAATCTCAAGGATCTGTTTAATAGGTTAGATTTTAGTTCATAATAGGCTTGCTAGGTGTTCAATAGGTTAGATTTTAGTTCATAATAGGCTCGCTAGGTGTTTAATAGGTTAGATTTTATTTTATAATAGGCTTGCTAGGTGTTTAATTGGTTAGATTTTATTTTATAATAGGCTTGCTAGGTGTTCAATAGGTTAGATTTTAGTTAATAATGTGCTCGCTAGGTGTTCAATAGGTTAGATTTTAGTTAACAATGTGCTCGCTAGGTGTTCAATAGATTAGATTTTAGTTAATAATCTGCTCGCTAGGGTACACTGTAAACAAGAACAGTTATAAACTTAACTTTAGTTAAAGATTGTATACATTCGATCCTGATTCAAAATACCGGCACCCTTCAAACCTTTGTCTGATTATTTTCATTTGAAGTTTTTCTTATATTGCGGGTTTCTGCAACAAAGGACATAAAAGAAAATTTGCAGAATTTAACTCCTTTAAAGTTAAAATAACTACAAATATCTTACTCATTGTTTTCCAGATCCAAGGATATCATTATAGATCAGACATTTTAAACTTTAAATGAAACATCACTTCAAATTCCGTCGTATAGTCACTTTAAGCGTCCCCTATTGTCACTTAAGTAAATATAACTACAGATTTCTTAGAAGTGCTGCAACTATCCAGCAATCATTAGCTCATCCTAGTTATAATTAAATAGATTAAACAATTAAATAATTCTAACAATTGATCATCTTAGTTCGGATTGCATACTACTGGAATTCGGCTTCATAATACTTCTAACATTTACTTAATTACTCTCCCCCCTCCCTCCATCTCACATCTAATGCTCTGCCCCCCTCCCTCTCACATCTAAGCGGCGGCTTAAATTTGAGCCGCCGCTCAAATATGGTTAGTTTCACTTTAAATTGTATTCAATGTTTCAAGATTTAAGCCGGCGCTTAAATGAAACCGGTTTTTGGCGGATTTAAGACGCGGCTTAAATTAATTAAATTCGGACACATCTCACTTTATATTTATTTTTAACCTAATAATAAATTATCTACTTTATAAAACATCAAATATACTTTCAAATGTTGGTTGAATGTCGTCTCAATGTTCCACAGTTTTCTGGTTCTCACCACACTATATTATATATGTTTAATAATCTGATGTTGTCTGATTCCTTCTGTATCTAAATTATATCCATTTATGGTTGTGTCGGGTATAAACCAAATCTTCCTTCAAGCAATTATATTCTGACATTCATTAACTATCTATCTATCAGTCTATCTAGCCATCTATCTTGCTAATTATCTATCTATCTATCTATCTATCTATCTATCTATCTGTCTATCTAGCCATCTATCTTGCTAATTATCTATATATCTATCTATCTATCTATCTATCTATCTGTCTGTCTATCTAGCCATCTATCTTGCTAATTATCTATATATATATCTATCTATCTATCTATCTATCTGTCTATCTAGCCATCTATCTTGCTAATTATCTATATATCTATCTATCTATCTATCTATCTGTCTATCTATNTTGTCTAGTTGTCTAGTTATCTAGTTGTCTAGTTGTCTAGTTGTCTATTTATTTAGTTATCTGCTATCGATTCATCTCTTCAGCTTTTTGTGAATCTGTTTATTCATTTATCTATTTATCTATTTATTTATTTATTTATTTATTTATTTATCTATAAATGTATTTATCTAGACGAAGATCAACAACAACTAAACCAGTTGAAGACGACACTACCGAGTTTGTTCCCTCCAGGTAAATTTAAAACGAGGGGGGGAAGGATTATGAAAGGTGGAATGGCAACATCATTTTTCCATCCGAGCCCCAATTTCCTCATTTTCTTGAATTAGAAATCCATGTTTATCATTTTGAATATTGCTTTTTTCAATTTTGGTTTTTCTACAAAAAAGACATACCGCAATGCGCATGGAAACCCATGGAGCCATTATCAGACAATTATCTTCCACGATTACTTAAACAAAGGTTTCAATTAATGTCGTTCTAAATCGGAAATAAGAAGTTCACTTAAAAGTACAGTCCCTTTAAACAATTAATGCAGTTTCAAATGCATTGTCTTGTATTTTCTAAACAAAACTTTCTAAATAAAATTAAAATCCTAATTGTTAAAGATTCTCAGCTCGGTTAAAAAATCATCGGAAATTTATGTTAATTTGTCAGTCCCCTCTTTTCTCTTACACAGGCATTATTTTTTTTTTCACAAAGATTATTTAAAAATTAAAATCATTAGTATTTGTCAGAAAAAAAGGGGGGGGGGGTCATTTATCGTATACCTTCTGAGATTAAAGAAGGAGATAGTTTTTTTGAAATGGAACTTTTTTCAATTCTTTCAATCTATCTATCTATCTATCTATCTATCTATCTATCTATCTATCTATCTATATATCTATCTATATATCTATCGATCTATCTATCTATCTTTCTAGTGAGGATGGGTCTACACCTGGACCTGTGATCCTGCCCCAGGATAAGGAACCACGAGGACTAATTAACAGCTTCGCGCGTAACCGGGTGCGCGTCTCAACGTTGAGATCTCCAGTGGAGAACCTAGTCGAGGAACCGAGGTAAAAGACAGTCAGACAGACAGACGGACAGATAGAGATATAGACAGAAGACAGACATAAAGTTTCAAAGATGGACAGACGGACAGATAGAGATATAGACAGGCAGACAGACAAACAGTTTGAGAGATTGACAAATTGACATATAGACAGATAGACAGGCAGATATACAGATAGACAAATAGCTAGAAGATGGACAGATATTTAGATACATATAGACAGATAGACAGATAGACAGATAGACAGATAGACAGATAGACAGATAGACAGATAGACAGATAGACAGATAGACAGATAGACAGATAGACAGATAGACAAATTGACAGATAGACAAATTGAAAGATTGAAAGTTAGACAGATAGATAGATAGATATACAGATAGACATACAGACAGACAGACAGATAGATATACAGATAGATAGATATACAGATAGACAGATAGACAGATAGACCTGGAGAAAAATGAATTTAGATAACAACCTATTTTGTATAATATCCAGGAGTGTAGGAGTAGAAGACAAAGAGGAAAACCCTGGAACAAAAAATCGGATTTTTAACACCGACAAACAATTTCCAAATAGGTAGGATTAAATTCTAGCCGATCTGGCAATAAGACGACAAAGGAATCTGCTATAATTATCATTTAAAAGGGACTGTAGCCTAAATTTCATTTTCACCTTCCAATTTCCACCTTAAACTTGTTGTCTGGTCCAGCTAAACATTACCTTCCTTCAGGGACCATGTAGCACTCGAGTTTCCACTCAATTCTTATATAGAAAAATATAAATATTTCCATCATTGTCTGTGCACTTAAAAATACGTCCACAATCCCTTTAAGAAAAGTTCAACATGCTGATATTTGTATCTGTTTTGTTAACAGGACTATGCAAAATGTTTAGTTTAATAACCCAGCAGAGTTTGACAATAGCTCATAAATTTCGGAGATGACTCTTTTCCTATAGTGTTACCGAGTTTATAAACTTGTTGCTAAATAACAGAGAATTCAAGGGGTCATGGCTTTAATGGTTAACTAGTATTTATTTTCATCATTAAGCACAGGACTTTTTTGATTAATTGATTAGTTCCTTTTTCAGGATAAGACCAGCACGCCCTTTCCAACGAAGATTAAATTTTGAAACAACCACAGAATCAGTTGAACCCGAAGAAATAACTTCCCCAACCTTTTTTTCCACCTCTACTCCGCTACCAGGACCCTTCACAACACCAATCACTACAGAAGGCCATTCTGTTGGAATATCACACCAAGTGACCCGAAGACCGTTTATACGATCAACCATAGAACCATTCTTCACTACGCCTTCAGTTATAGACACAACACCTATGCGTATGTCGGATGATGAACGCTTTAAGATAATGTCAGACTTTATGATGGAAAGCATGGATAAAACAAAACAGAAACCATCCTCAGGTAACTTTTTTCTGAATTTTGAGATTTAATTGTGTATGGATGTGGACATCAATCTTAAGCTTATATGGAATTATCAAATTCTGAATCTAGGTCCAGATCCTGTTGATGGCTCTGATGAGAAGTTTAATCTTATTCAAACCGATACAACTACCCTTTGGGAGAGCGATAAGATCGAGGTGACCACCAACTCACCTCCGGCTTCCACCGATCCAACAGTGACCATACGGTAACACATTTACTGCCATAAAATAGATTTGCACTGATCGAATTGAAAGGTTAAGATGAGACTGTACAATAAGGAAACAATTTACAATTTAATGCATTTCAAAGACATGACGCCAAGATGTTGTTACCTTTCAGATTTGATGATATCGAGGACTATGATGAACAAAATGCTATTATAGACAACGTTGACTCAAAGTAAGTAATATCCCTTATCTATTTAACCCCCCCCCCCCCCCCACACATACTTCTTCTAGCGCTTAAAGTGAAGACTCAAAAGCAAAAAAAAAGTTTATTTTTTCAATGCAAGAAACCAAATGTACATTTAATCTAAATGTCATCACAGTTTATCATCGATTAAATGTTTACTGATATTGTCTAATCTTTTTGACAGAACATTTTATTTAGTTACAATCCCTGTGACCTCCGAGGAACATGTGGTCCTAACGCCAAATGTTCAGTAGTGGCATCAAATGCAGTTTGTTCTTGTCCTCCTGGGTTTTCAGGTAGAAAATTAATACTTGATATCAATGCAGCGATGAATTGAATTTTACGAATGTATGTTTTCATTCGGCTATTCCATTAATGAGTTCTCATTTGTGTCTATATTCAATAATGCCTGCTCGATATTTTGTTTATAACGTGAGTTCAGGCTATGCAATGTGCATCTTAATTATCAGTGCATTCTAATCAGATCGTATGCTGCATAGCGCATATGGTACATCATAATCGAATTCAAAAAAGCTGGTCATCATTTAGCAACAAACCATATTAATTAAAGATGCCAGATATTATGGGGAACTTGAAGTCACTAAGCAAGTGAAATAATACAAAAGTTAATCATACATAACTAAATTGAGGCATTTTCTAAAAACTACAACCTTTCTTATAGTCAAAACAAAATCCCTAAGACATAAAAAGACATTTGAAGTTGGCAATTTATCATTTCACATATTTTCTTCGGCAAAGATGTAAAATAAAAATTTTAAAATGTTCAGGAATTCCTCGGAACGGGTTACCAGACCCCCAGCATGGTTGTGTTCGAACTCCACTCAGCTGCGCAGGGAATGAAACATGCCCCGCACAATTTTCATGTGAGCGGGAAGCATGTTTAAAGGGATGCACAGGTACACAATCAATCAATCAATCTTTATTTTCGTCAAACAGTCTTAGTTTCATTTACATAAGTTTCCAATTCTAAATCCAATTCTAAATAATGTTAAATGATAAGTGAACCCACGGAACGTAAGAATTTTTAAACCACGGGGTTCCTGAGATTTGATTGGACATACAAATGATTACTACTTTATATATTTATATAGAAGAAGTAATTTAAGTGCATGCCCTGTATTTCCAATACATAAAGGATATGACTGCGCATGAAAATGCAGTTTGTAATTATGTTGACGACGTGTGTTCAGGGGACACGGAGTGTGCGCTAGGTGAAAGATGCATCGCGTCCAAGGAGAATGTTTTTAATAAAGTCTGTATCAAGATCTGTTTCTATGATGCACACTGCTTAGGAAAACATTAAATAAAAACCAAAATGTCTATTCAATTTTCAAACTCCTTTTATGGTAATTTTAAAGGGAACCTTCATTTAAAGAATTGGATCCCTGAAAATTATTCGTTGTTGTTCAGATAAAAGGGCCCATTGTGAATCAGACATAACTCAGAGTGCCACATTAAATTACGTAGATAGTCCCTTTAATATATAATATTTGATGTAACAATTGAAGATTCATATAATGAACTCAGGAATTACATTTTAAATGCCAATTTGCATCCGCAATATCTTGGTTCGAATCTGACCTTTTTATGGTCTGCCAACCTATATATTTCTAATTATATTGTCGAATCATGCTGATATACATAATATATACGCTAGTTTAGCAGACAAATTCATGACACAGGAGATCTGACCAATTTCGATATATATACAGGGTGTCTCTGTTAACGTAACAAAAATGCCATTTTAACCTTCAAAATGGAATCGAAATTAACTCGGTCCAGCTTTTCGTAAGATTTCAAAAAAAATCAAACATCGTTTTATGTCATTTACTTTTATAAATCCTCAATTTTATTATTTAAAATGTGCAATTTATTTTATTATGTTGTGTAAAAAGTAAAAACAATGGTTTTTATTTGATCGCTTGACAGCTGGTGAATACTGTGAGGAGAACGTCTGTCGTCCTGGCTGTAAATCTGACAGCAACTGTCCCTTCGGACAGATCTGTGGTGCTGGGGAGTGTTTGGCAGGATGCAATTTTAACAATGATTGTCCATTAGAACAGGTCAGTTCACGGCAAGATGCAATTTTAACAATGATTGGTAAAGAATTTTCAACATAATTTTAAGGTAAACTTCATACATCATACAAGGACATATACAGAAGGGAAGGGAGGGGGGTATGCCCTAACCTGCGCAGGGTTCCTCTAAAAAATAATTTTCACTTTTGAAACTGCACCTACCTGTAAAAATACTTGTGAACGCCCTTCAATCTATAAGTATGTCACCATTCGATAGCTTTTGACTAAATTGGTTCCATGGAATGTTTATAAATCATATTTTGAGTTTGCAGAAATATATGTGTTGACTAGATCCATCATAATGTGAACTCAATAAATGGGATTGTACGCGTAATTCAATCTGACACTTGGTCTGGTCAACGAAAAAGATATCCATGATTTTTTTAAATTGATTATTTTTAATTGCGGGTTTTCCATACAAGTGAGTTCCGGATACTTACTACAGAAACAATTGATGAAAATGTGATATTTAAAAACGTTTTATCTAGAAAACTAGAAAAGCGCATTAATGCTCAGACAAATGATTAAAGGGTATCGTTGTGAATTATTGCATGATGTTCTTTACCAGTAGGGTCACTTGAAATTACACCTACACTGTCCCTTTAAACCTATGTGTATTGAAACCACCAATCATGGTCAATCGACCAGGGTTTGGCACCTTAACTCATAAATTGTAAATTCCTCGCCGCTATTATTCCTCCCGTCCTTGAACACCTTCATGATCAAATAATACATGGGTTTATTTGTCCCTTGAACACCTTCATGATCAAACAATACAAGGGTTTATTTGTCCCATGGACACCTTCATGATCAAACAATACAAGGGTTTATTTGTCCCTTGAACACCTTACTGATCAAACAATACAAGGGTTTATTTGTCCCTTGACACCTTCATGATCAAACAATACAAGGGTTTATTTGTCCCTTGAACACCTTCATGATCAAACAATACAAGGGTTTATTTGTCCCTTGAACACCTTACTGATCAAACAATACAAGGGTTTACACCTTCATGATCAAACAATACAAGGGTTTATTTGTCCCTTGAACACCTTCATGATCAAACAATACAAAGGTTTATTTGTTCATTAGGATTAAACTAAAAAGCATGTGTAAGATTAAAATCTTTCATGTTTTAAAGAATAATTCTTGATATTGAAGAGCTGCTGCTGAGAAGAAATTTAACCCGAAAAATTTATTTTCTCACACTTGTGTGTAAAATAAAAGCTAGATGAGCTACGAGGTCACAAGGTTGGACCAGTAATATCTCATAAATTTTACTTTCTTCGTCTGTCCAGTGGTTGAGGTTTGTAACAATAGTACAGAGGGATTAAAAAAGGGTAATATAGCGTTGTTTTACACTGGGTGTATGTTTTAGGTTTATAAATAATACCATTAAAAAATTTTGGTGAAATATATTAGAATTAAATATTCAGATATCAACTGGAAAATTTTTTAATAATATGTTTCTTAAAATTCATTCTTGACTAAAAGAGTTATTAAAATTATCGGTAGAAGAAACCTTTATACGATAGCTTATTAAATATTGCAAAGCTGGCAAAAAGGGATTTTCTATTTATAAAAAATTTGCAATTCAAGATGTGATTCACACCTTGCATGATTTGTAAACAGGTTATACATTTGTTGCTGCAGATTTGCACTAGTAATATGTTGCATATTTTATTTTGTTTTAAATCTCTTTTATTAAAATGTTTTTCTTTTGAAATTAACAGTTTCAAATAAAATTCTAATCAAGTTTAATTTCTTAAATTTGTTTCTATGTAGTTACCAAAACACAATTTTATTTTGTTCACATCAAATTTTTAAATATATTTGACATAAACCCCGTAAAACGTATTAGTGTTAAGGGAAAGAATAATTTATCTATCATAAAAAGAAACTTTTCAGCTTTCAAAAAATATGTAAAGTTTGGAAAAAAAGAAGTTACAAAGATATCGTTTTTTTTTAAAGTAAAGGAACTGAGTTTTTGCCACAAACTCTGATTTTCTAATCTCTATATATCTGCGAGCTTATGTCGGAGACCTTTGATATTTCAAACTATGAATTCTGTTAGAACAAATAATCCAAGTTTGAAATATCTAAGGTTTATACTATTAGGTTGCAGAGATACAGGGATTGGGAAATTTTTGTCTGTTGCAATAACTCAATTCCTTTAGTTTAATTCGCTACTTTTCATGGCAAAATTAAACGATTTGGAAACCGCGCAAAAAGTTGAAGAAATTGTTTCAAGAATCATGATAAATATAATTTAACGCATTTTATTGAGGTTAACGATCAGTAATCGAAAGTTTCATGTGGACATTGTTAATCTTGAACGCTTGCTCTCGTAATCCGATATGGGCACTTGAGATTAATGCCTGATCCCGAGATTCACAACATATAAGTTCTCACGTGCATTCATCTCAAACTTATGAAGATTTACGGATTAATTTACTTCCGGTTCTATATCCTGTTGTTGTTATATTAAGCAGCTATTTTCAAAGAAATTAAGTGCTTGCCACAAACTCTGATTATCTAATCCATGTATCCATATATCCTGATGGTGTAACCCTTTAATATTGTAATCCTTAATTCATAGTTTGTAATATCATAGGTTGCAAAGATATAAGAATTAGGCAAGGTGAGTTCCTGGCAAAGACTCAATTCATTTAATAGTTTCCATATTGGATATCGAGATTAAGTTTTGTAATGTTGGGATTTGTATAAATTTGACACAGTTTTATGTCAATTCCTCGAGGCAGAATTAATTTTGGTCGCGATCAACTTCTATAATTTTCAGGCTTCAGCCTGTACCCCCTTTTATTTTTCCTTACCAGTCCCTTTATCGTGTTAAAAAGATTTTAAGTAGACGGGAAAATACACTGTTGATTGTAAACCAAACAGATAACAATACAATGAGGAAGAGTAGATACTAGAGACGAGGTGTAAAATGTACGCATTGTTGAAATTCCTAAAATTTCAATTGCATGTCGCTTCTTCAAATTGCGTGGAAAGAAACGAGGCATTGTTTTCAAAGGGTCGGATAAAAAAACAATACCTTTATTTTCTTCAGAATTATCACATCGAAACAATTTCAGTTCTGGTAAAAAGGGGGGGGGGGCAAGCCTTAAAAATGCATGACTAGAAAAATGGATCAGTTTTGTTTTGCAACAAGACCTTTTCAAGGCTACCTCTAGGCTTTTTAAGACCAAACCCAGTTTTTCCAAAATGGTTTCGGTAAGTGAGTGCAATTCAACACAATAATATTTGTATCAAAAACAAGACTCATCCAAGCAAGTATTTTGATGTAGCATTACTTAGAAATGTTCTTATTCAGTAATAATAGGCATCATATACCTTTCTTCAAATGCAGTTAATACAAAGGAACTGATTATTCGCCACAAACACGTTTTTTAAAATTTTATAATCATTTTCATTTTTGCAAATAATAATGTTCTGTTAAATCAAATTGTTGAAAACGCCTTATGACTTCACATCATACAGTGGTTTGCCACATCTATCCTTCTATCTATCTATCTATCTATCTATCTATCCTTCTATCTATCTATCTATCTATCTATCTATCTATCTATCTATCTATCTATCTATCTATCTATCTAGAAGGGAAAGGGGAAAGAAGGGGGCCAAATAGTTTCTTGACATAAAGGTCATTCTAAATAGTTTTAGCACTGGAAATATATACAAGGACTGTATAGTCCGAACATTAAGGTTAAAAGTTGCTAATTACGAGCATACATGCAGAATAGACTGAATACAGTAAAACTCATCAAACTGTGGAAAAGAACGTAAAGCCTTATTTCATGTTTTTTTAACTTTTTGAAAATCATTTCTTGAGTCTGATAGTCGTCTTTAAATCAAACAGTATTCTGGGCCATACTCTAGCAGATTAACAACAAGTGACTAATAACAGCAAGCTAAGAACATAGCCTCAAGTTTTAGCCTGTTGTTTTAAGTTTTCAAATGTTTAGTAAAATAATGGAAAACACTTAAACACTTTTTATATTTTTAATGTAATAAATCCACTTAATTTACTTTATCTATGAAAACCACATTAAAACCGTTAGCGAAAATAATTAATTTAAAAACAAACAAACATGGATATCTCATTTTTTCTTGGTCAGAAAAAGTTTCATGAGTACCATTTCTATACTGCACTCAATAAACATTATAAACATTACAACTGTCTTAACAATTTCTTAAAATTTAGGAGTGTAGGAGTGGAATGTGTGTTGACCCATGTGCTGGGTTTAAAGAGTGTGGAACTAACGCCGTGTGTAGTTCCATCCATCATCTACCTGTGTGTACCTGTCCGCCTGGTTTCAAGGAGTTAAACTCTCCCTACGACGCATGCGTGGAAGAAAGCATAGATCTGACCCAGCTGGAGTGTTTGACCGACAGTGATTGTGCCTCCGGTGCTTGTTTTAGAGGCTCTTGTCGGAGTCCTTAGTTACTTCCAGTCTAGTAAACCGCATTGACTGGTACCAGCTAGTGTTTAGTGGACCCAGCACATTTTATGCACAATTTTTGCTGGATTGATGTGTGAGATACTTTTTGGCCACGTTAAAAAAAAAACTTTACAAAAAGTGTTTAAAAAACTATAAATTTCCCAAGTACGGTGATAAAGTCAGCTTGTAAATTGTGCAGTGCACAGATTAACCTAATACAGATGGGACCTATAAAACTGGGGAATAGGAAGACGACTATACGTCACATCTTATGATTTTGTACAGTGTACACTGAACTATTTCACTTGATTTTAAAGCAATTAGTTGCTTAAAGATTGCTTAAATGTCGTCTTTGTATTTGGCAGTTTATGGGATCCCCTGAATCTTACTATTATTACTCGTTTGTTGGCAATGTTGGCAATATTAACATTATACATGTACACTTTAGTGCCATTTTTTTCTGTAATTATTTCTTTAAAATTATTTAATCTTTGTCGCACATGTGAGCTTTGATATGACGTGGAAAACATTAAATAACACTGCGTTACAAAAACATTTTGTCCGTTAAATTGAAAGTATTTTTAAAAACGAATTTTTTTTAAAATTTTAATAAATATGCAGATTTCTCTCAATGGAATTGAGTCTTTGCCACAAATTCTGATCAATCGCTATATCTTTGCAACAAATGTTAAAGACCTAGATATTTTAAACTATGTATTCCTAGATCAAATAATTAAAGTTTAAAATAGAAGAACGGTTTACACCATCAGCTTGAAAAGATAAATTAAAACATTTGAGTTTGTGGCAAAGACCCAATTTCTTCATTGAACTTATAATAAATGTTCACATTTTCTAAGTTCTTTCGGAAAGTTCAAATCATAAATAAAATGTTAATATTTCTTCTGACAGTGAACTGTGAATAGATTTTCTAAGAGTTTGGTTCTAACAAGAAATCATTTTTTTTTCTGAACCAACAAAATGTCTAGTTTTCTGCGTCAAAAAAATCTGTGATGTTTGCTCAATGTTAACTGTTATCATTTCAGTGTTTCTATTTTTTTACTGAGCATAAAAACTAGTCTTACTTTTTATTCAAGTCTTTTAACAAGAATCTATTCTAGTCTAAATTCGCATGCTAGTCCATTTAACCAACATTTAGTCGAAATGAAAAAGATCTTATGAAAAAGAATGTGAATACTTTAACTTAAATTAATTTACACAAGAACCCCTTGATATTTTACAGGCACTGTAAGCTCGATTATAAGCGACCCTCCATCTGCAGTAGAGTACCATGTTAGATTCACAACAGCAGTATCCATTAAATCTTGGACTTTTTACGGATGTCGGATTTTTAACTTTTGAACATTTGATTTAAAAAATATTAATATATACTGTCATAGATATTAAGATATATATAAAAATATTTTTTTAACCGCTTTCAACATAGAATATTCGGTATTTTCGAGGTACGCATGTAACGTCAGCTGAGTTTGACGCCGTATTCTATCGCTTTACGGTTATTCCATCTCTTTTTGAAAGATAAACACACATAGTTCTCTCTCCCCACTGATAAGTCTAAGATTTAAAGGGTAGTGTTATAAATGTAGCATTACCATCTTTGCATGGAGGGTCACTTTAAGTTACACTTACAGTCCCTTTAATATTATTGAATCAAAAGCTAATGATTTTCTCTAATAACAATTTAGACCTCCTTCAAAAAACTCATTTTCAAAATAATTATATTATTGACGGATTTTACCTTTAACAATAGTACTTGTATAATCGTCCATAATGTAATTTCAAAAGAATTTTTTTAAATTTTGTATCACGCCATATTCTAACAGTTTTCTGAGAATAATCATATAGCAAAATTTTAAACTACAGGTTGATTTCAATTAGACGCAAAAAAACTTTTAGGAACTTTAAACTGACATTTTTTTTGAGGATTTTTAAAAATCTAAATATATCAGAAATATAAACAAAATTATATCATACAAAATTTAATTACTCGTCACAAAATATAATTTTAAAATCCGTTTTCTTTCCCGCCTGATATTAGATAACTATTCGATCGGAAGCATTAACAATCTGAAATATAAAAGATCTATGCGTCAGGTTGTATGAATTAGAAAAATTAAGTTCAATTGGTACAATTTTTTAAAGAATGTACCAATGCCTTTTTTATCCAAAAATGAAAATTCCAATTTCTATTCATGGCCAATTTTAAAGAAAATTTTTTTAAGCCAATAATTTTTCATTTTTCCTTTTTACTTTGTTGACAGGTCGAAATTCTTCTTTTACATGTTTTGTTTATTTTAAAGATTGCATTTGCTTTCTGCAAACAATTGCTGTGTGCGTTGTACTTTTTAATACTTTTATGTACATAGATGAAATATGTTAGAACTATTTGTAAACTGAAATATACTGTTTATCTAAACTATTGATAATAATATTTATGTTTATGTTGTATTACTATCAAAGTTTGCCATACAGGGTTACTCACAAAAAACCCATCAACGTTGAATAAAAAATATCTAGATGTCAAGTGTACAGGAAGACTCATAAAACTGTGGAATGGGAAGACGACTATTAATAACAAGTTAATATTTTATATAAACATGAAGCACAAAAATTAATGCAGTGTACTTCACAAAAAAACTATTTTACTCAGGAAGTTTATTTCGTCTTCCATGTTTACAGTACATTAAATGTAGATAGTTAAATAGATAGATAGATAGATAGATAGATAGATAGATAGATAGATAGATAGATAGATAGATAGATAGATAGATAGATAAATTTTTTAGGAAATATAGGACATAATTTCGGAACTAGGATATTGTTTGAAATAGATCAGGCATAAAAGATTATTTTGTCTCACGCGTTTGTAAATAATCAGCAACGGATCCTAAGTTCCATTACAGAAATATTTCACCATGAGCAATATTATTCTTTTGTTGGGAAGATTTATAATTTAATTAGAACTAACAAGTGTTGCCTCAAATATTATCAACTTTGAAAAAACGTAAGAATTCTTCCAATTAAAGGGCGTGACCGGCTATGTGAGGTAGTTGAAATGAATATGCAGTGTTGTGGAAACTTCTTTCGGATTCATTTGAGACATATTAAACTGTTTAAAGATCTCTAAATCCTGAGTTTGAGCGCAAATTCGACGTTTAAAACTCCTACTTTGGGGTGGATACGTTTTCAGAATAAGTTTTTTTAAAATTATTAAATAACGATTTTCTAATCTCTATATCTTTGTCACAAGCTTTAATTTTCTAATCTCTATATCTTTGTCACAAACTTTGATTTTCTAATCTCTATATCTTTGTCACAAGCTTTGATTTTCTAATTCCTATATTTTTATCACAAGATTTGATTTTCTAATCCTTATATCTTTATCACAAACTTTGATTTTCTTATTCTTATATCTTTGTCACAAGCTTTGGTTTTCTAATCCCTATATCTTTGTCACAAACTTTGATTTTCTAATCCCTATATCTTTGTCACAAGCTTTGATTTTCATCCTTATATCTTTGTCACAAACTTTGATTTTCTTATTCCTATATCTTTGTCACAAGCTTTGATTTTCTAGTCCTTATATCTTTGTCACAAACTTTGATTTTCTTATTCCTATATCTTTGTCTCAAGCTTAGGTTTTCTAATCCCTATATCTTTGTCACAAGCTTTGACTTTCTAATTCCTATATCTTTGTCACAAACTTTGATTTTTTTATTCCTATATCTTTCTCAAAAGATTTGATTTTCAAATTCCTATTTCTTTGTCTCAAGCTTGGATTTTCTAATCCGTATATCTTTGCTACTAGATGTCGTAAACCTTAGATATTTCAAACTATGATTTTTTTCTAATGTTTTAAGTTGAAATATAGAAATATCAGGTTGCAAAGATATAGGGGTTAGACAATTTAATGTTTTGAATAAGACTCGTTTAATTACTTAGTATTTAAAATTTTCAAAATGTAAAATATTTTCAGAAAGATTGGCGAAAATCGCCTTGGTAATGGCCTAGCTTTTACACATGGTTAGAGGTTATCCAGAGACGACTCTACGGAATTAACACTGTCTGTTTCCTTATATTTAAGATTCCTTTTAATTGTTTATTTCTTTCTTTGCATATGCATAACAGAATACGTAATTTATCCTTGGAAACGCCATATTGAAATTGGTTTAGGTCGTCTTTACATTTACATTCTTTAAGGGTTCATTATTGGGTCGTTTTTTGCCTAAATATTCTTGCCAAAAACGATGCAAAAACGATGGTGCATGTAATGATCATTTTCGGATAGTTTTAAGTTTTTCTAGGAAATAGATATTGTAAGGTTTAATAAAAGCAAACTTTAATATTTTCAGTTTTGAAAATCTTGGAAAATATATTAATTTGAAGAAAAAACATCCAAAACGTGTTTAGAAATACTACTTGGTAATCCTGTACATGAAGTATTCCTGTACATGAAGTATATTCCTGCATTATCTGTTTTATTATTATTAACCCCAGGACCTGCAGGACTTGAAGGACCTATAGGAAGGTCAACAGTGGGTGCGGCATCAATATATTCAGGAGAAAATACGCAGGAGACGGAAATATAAAGAAACATAAGACTGGATGCGTCATTATGACGAAGAAGTAAACACAGGAGACGGATATATCAAAAAACTTAAGACTAGGTGCGTCAATATGTCCAAAAGAGTATACATAGGAGACGGAAATATTAACAAACATAGGGCTACACGCGTCAAGGATATACTCAAAACAGGAACTTACAGGGACTGTAAGCGTAATTTGAAGTGATCCTACATAATACGAGGATTTTGCCTGAATTACAATGGTACCCTTAAACCCTTTGTGCAAATTCGTGTATTACAGAGATATGTGTGTGTTAACTTATCGAAACTCGCTTGCATTTTCCATGTGCGCTCAACACTCTATCAATTTGCATTTTTTGTCTTTCTCTTAAGGAATAAATCATTAGATGGAAATTATCAAAGCCATACCACCTCTTGTAGGTGAGGTCCACTTCAAGGTCGAAAGTCACTTTAAAGTAAGGAAGAAAAACTTTTACATTCACATTTTTTAAGCTACACATTTCTCAAGTATTTTGGTGTTTACAATTGTACCCTTAAAACTTTTATTTGATCAAAATGTGGAAAATATGTAGTTTTCTAGGTTAAAACACCTTTAATTCAGATAATTACTATATTTTTCTTACGTTACAAATGTACAAGTCACTTTTACAGAGAAATAAAAAGTGAAAATAATAAGTTTTTAAATTATTAACATTGTTAAATAATTCATACTTAATCAGGCAAATCTTTTGCTGTGAATCGGGCATTGTCATCTTTGCATGGAGGGTCATTTGAAATTACGTTTACAGTGCCTTTAATGTCTAGATACAGTCACTCTTAGATTTATAGTTTAATCAATTAATACACCAAACTTCATATTTCCAATGCTTTGATTTTCCGGTTTTCTTAAACATTTAAAGTGTCTGGCTCCTGCAGCTCGTGGATAGTGTATAAGACGAATACAAAACATGGATATTCAAAATATGTATAAACTACAAGGTTGATACCAACAATAAAACCCTGCTGGTTCAAATCACAAATACTCGTGGAAAGGGACTGAACACGTAATTTCACGTGACCTTCCGTGTGTGATTCACAACAGTACATTTAAAAGCTTTGTCTGGTCAAGATTGCATGAAGCATCCATTCTCTTATCTTTGAAAAATGTTTAATTTTCTGCTAATGAAACAATAGAGAAAATGTAAAACTTTAACACTTTTCATTTCTTTTAAATATTAAAGATGAGACAAATCACGAGGTTACAAAAGTACCGCGTTGTGTTATTAAAGGAGGGGTGACCCTGATCTTACAACTACTGTCTATTTAAAGAGGCTGAGAGCGTAAATTCAAGTGATCCTCTATGCAAAGATATCAATGCCCGATTTGCAACGGAACATTTGATACCTTTATTGTTTTAAAAGAGTGTTTATTTCCATGAATTTCTCTATTCTTTCTTATCAAGAAATGCGCAAGTCACTTTTGCAGAGAAACCACAAATGAAAAAAACGATTTAAATAAACAAAAACATGGATATCTAATTCATACTTGATCAGACAAAGCTTCTGAGGGTACCGTTGTAAATCGGGCATTCCCATCTTTGCATAGATGTTCACTTGAAATTTAGCTAACAGTCCACGTAAAGTATAAGGAAGTATTAAATGGATAGGAGTTTTGATATTTTAAAAAATGAAAATAAAAATTGGCAACTAAATTTTAAAAGCCAAAGGAATCGAGTTATTGCCACAAACTCTGATTTTTTAATCCCTCTATCTTTTGTACCCTATGTTGTAGACCTTAGATAATTCTGTTAAATAAAATAATATCAAATATTTACACCATCAGTGTCCGAATCTAATGAATTCAAGCCGCGTCTTAAATCCCCCAAAAACCAGTTTCAGTTGAGCGCCGGCTTAAATCATGAAAAAATTGAATACAATTTAAAGTGGAACCAACCATATTTGAGCCGCGGCTTAAATTCAAGCCGCGGCTCAATTTCTGTAAATATGGCCTCAGGTTGCAGAGATATAGTGATTTAAAATTGTGAGTTTGTGGAAAGAACTTCTTTAATTTCTGCATATTTTGACCNTCCACCCACCCCCCTCTAACTCTATGAAGAATATGATTATAACTCCATATAAGGATTTATCTACTGATGGCAGATGATTAAATTTAGACCAACTCTACTCTTGACTAGATGTATTGAATATATTAATCTCTATTATATTTATTTTCATTTGGCATCTTATTAGTTGTTGCATACACAGGATTACATTGAAAGGATAAGACTTCAAAGACGACCTAAAACTTTTTAAATGTATCGCTTTGGATGTCAAATTATAGGATACTGACATGAATACAGTCTATTGATGACATAATATACATGGATTAACAAAAAAAAGTTTATAGCTTCAGAAACCATGTCTTATCCTTTGAGGGTAAAACAGTTTGGTTTTTGTTCCAGCAAGCTGTGGCTTTCGATCACAATTTAAGCTGGCTGTGGCTTTCGATCACAATTTAAGCTGGCTGTGGCTTTCGATCACAATTTAAGCTCTGAAACGTGAATATCTCGCCTTTTCTCTCTTTTTATTTTTTTAAAATAAAAAAGTCTGGTAATACAGCTCTGTAAATTTAAACATTGTTGACTTTTAGTGCAAAATCTCTACAAATCAAAAAAAATAACGTATCTTGCACTCTAGTTAGCCCTGTGTCCAAATTTAATGAATCTAAGCCGCGTCTCAAATCCGCCAAAACCCGGTTTTAATTGAGCTCCAGCATAAATCTTGAAACATTAAATCTGATTTTAAGTGGAACCAACCATATTCAAGCCGCGGCTCAAATTCTTTAAATTCGGCCTCAGGGTTACTTTAAATTATAAAAAGTCTCTCTCACCCAAAAATTTGAAGTGAATTTTAACTACTTTTCATAGTTTATACAATACATGTAAAGTGTATATTATATACAAGAGGTTCTGTGATTTTTTGCATAGTATTTAGTATTGAAAACATTCAATCATAGAAGGCCTAAAATTTTATTTAAAAAATGGACCAGGTTTCTTAGGACTTATAAAGGGACTGAAAGGGTAATTTCACGTGACCCTCCGTGCAAAGATGGCCATACTCTGATTCATAACGGTATCCTTGAAACTTTATTTAAACCATATTGTTAGTAGATGTTCAAAAGGGTTAAGTTCTGATAATCCACATATTTATTTTTCTGCAGTAGAAATGCGCTAGTTACTTTTGTATAGAGAAACCATAATTAAAACAAATCTGTTTTCAAAACTGAAAACATTGATATATAATTTATACTTATTCAGACAAATCTTTTAAGGGTATTGTTGTGAATCTGGTATTGCAATGGAGGGTCAATTGACATTACGCGTTCTTTAACAATTGTCTTTCAATAAATGTATGATTTGTCTCGGATTTCTTAATTTGAACTGCAGGATTTGCATAATTCGGAATCTTTTTACAAAAACGTTTGATCCGTCATACAGTTGTATGTCTATCTATCTATCTTTATATGTATCTATCTATCTATACTGGGTATTTTTCTATGTATATATCTATAGATTAAGATACATAGAAAGATAGTCGGTATAGATAGATATATATATATAAACTTTCTTTCAGCCTCAAATTTATTAAAAATACATTATGTTGTTTGATTAGTGTTAAACTTGTGGAATGTGAAGGTCAAATATGATTAATAATTACAGTATTGCCTCAAAAACTTTCTGACATGCAAAAAACATTACAGTGTTGTAAAAGTCTTCTTATTGGCTCACTTTGAACCCTCACACGTGAATTACTAATTTGTGTAGTCCAAAAAATTATTAATTACAGTACTTGTTAAAAAACTTTTAGATATACTATCAAAGCTCTGCGTTCTACTTCTACATACCTATCTAATGGTTTCCAATGTGTTTAGAATAAGGTGAGGAAATTGGGGTTTTCATAAAGCTAGTGTGGGTAGGATAAATCAGGCCTATGATAGGCCAGGTACTGTAAAAAGTCTGGCCGTGCCATCAAAAATTAAACCGAGCTGAGAAAGTAAATAGGGGTAGGGCGGTACCTGTTTTTATCAAAACAATACCGAAGATTATAAAACAAATTTCGATCCTGTAGAGGGTAGGAAGGCAAGGGTTATAAAATGACTGTTCCATAATTGCTGTTAGATTATTCTCCTCTCTTTAGCTCCTGACACATTAATAATATCTGAACTCAATAATAGTACACTGAGATTGTTGTGTTATTTTTAACTTATTGGTTGTGCCCGGCGTTGCCAGTTTTTTACATATATTACCCCCAGGGCACCCTTGGGGTTCCTCAAAAATTTCAGCCAACTTGTTCCAGCAGTTTGACCAGTATATATATATATGTAAGCGAAGAACTTCAATATACAAATTAAAAATTTTGATTCTCAAGTTTTAATTTTCTAATTCTCTGTGCCATCTGATTTTGTAAACCTTTGATATTTCAAACTATGACTCCTGCTTTAGCAAATAGTCAAACTTGAAATATCTAAGGTTCACACAAGCTGGTGCAAAGCTGTAGGAATCGGAAAATTTGAGTTTTTTGTTTCGATGCTTTTGAAACTATAATTTCAATAATAACAAAATAATATTTATTTTTAGTCGAATCACAAATGACAGCTGGAAACAATTTTGATTATATACATTTATATTTTTAATAATACTGCAGGAACTAAAAACTGTTTAGAAAAATAATGAGAATTAAATCATAAAATTTAAAATAAACTAACTAAAAGATTCATTTTAAAAAAAAGTCACAAAATATATTCAAAATGAACTTTTAAATTATTTCTTTATTAGCCAGCTCAAAAAGGGATATTCAAGCAAAATTTGAAATGCAGATGGTCATTTTTCGTTATTCCAGACCTCTGCTTTAAAATTTGTTGTTATAAAAAACTCAAAATAAAAAGTGTGATTTAAAGACAATTGAAATTCTAGCAAAGATGATCTATATTAACTCAGATTTGATCAATGATAACTCAAATATGATATGTAATAACTCATGTATGTAACATTTTGAATATGATCTGTAGTAACTCAAATATGATATGTAATAACTCATGTATGTAACATTTTAAATATGATCTGTAATAACTCAAATTTGATCTATACTAACTGAAATTTATGATCTGTAATAACTCAAATATAATTTGCATTAACTCAATTTGAATTCAAATTTGATCTGTATTAATTCAAAAAGGATCATAAAAAATCAAATATGATCTGTAATAAATCAAATATGATCTATATTAACTCAAATATGATCTGTAATAAATCAAATATGATCTGTAATAACAAATGAAATTTAGGAAGTTATGATCTGTTTTAACTCAAATATGATCATTAATAACTCCAAAATGACCATAAAGAACTGAAATATGACATAAATAACTCAAATATGACATAAATAACTCAAATATGATTATAAATAACTCAAATATGATCATAAATAACTTAAATATGATCATAAATAACTCACATATGGACATAAATCTTCGATGGGGAAAATTTATTTACTATGTTAATCCGTGGTCTCATAGAACAGAAAGTGCAGTGATAGCGGCCTGGTGCTCCAGCTTCTGCTTTCTAAAATAAAGAAAGAAATTAAGGTTTTGCAACTAACTCAAACTTTCTATTTACTATATTTTTACAACCTGATTGTGTAAACATTAGATATTCCAAATTTAGATTATTTGATCTAACAGAATTCATAATTAAAAATATCAAAGGTCTTCGACATTGGATTGCAAAGCTATAGGAATTCGAAAACTAAAGTTTGTAACAAAGGCTCAATTTATTTAACTAGTGTTAGAAAAATAAAATAGGGTTTAATTTAATCACTTTAGCAGTAGATTTGTATGATACCTCGTGTTTCTAAAAATTGAAAAACCGTTTGATCGAGTATTATCTAAGATAACACTTTAATTTTAATTTTTTATAATTAAAAGTAAAGATATAACAGTCGGTTCAAAGCCTCATGAATCAGTGATTTGAGATTTATACCATCGGTAGATTGTTCAGGGACATAACTTAAATTCGTTAAATTTTGTTCCTATTGGTGCGGTTATTCAACAAAATGAAAAGATAATGTATTATCACCTCAGCAGAGCGGTTTCTTCTTCCTGGAGAACCTCCAATATACTCTGCTCCATTGTTCTACCAAGGATACCCTCCAGAACCATTCCAACCTATATATTCAAGATAAATCATATTCTTACTGGAGAACCTCCGGTATACGAGCTGCTCCATTCCAACACAGATATTCAAGATAAATAATATTCTTCCTGGAGAACCTCCAGTATACTCTACTCAATTCCAACCTATATATTCAAGATAAATCATATTCTTCCTGTAGAACCTCCAGTATACTCTACTCAATTCCAACCTAGATATTCAAGACAGTTTCATGCATACCCTGTCAGTAAACCTGGAAACGTCGAAGATTTACCTTTTACGTTAAAAACCCAATTATGATTAAAACGGTTTATGTATTCCCAGTAATCCTGGAAACGTAGGAGATATACCTTTACATTATCTGACTAGATGATCAAGTCAATTTACGCATGGCAAACCTGGTAACCTTAGAGATGTAACTTTTACGTAATTTTTCAACTTGAATCAATCAATGTGCAGAAAGAGACATAACTTTTATGTAAATTGTTATATTAGAAAGCTATATCCCTATATTTCCGACTGATTAAGATGAAAGCGAATAAAGGAATTGAGTCATTGTCACAAACTCAAATTTTCTAATCCCTATATCTTTGCAACCTGATGATGTAATCCTTTGATATTTCAAACTTAGATTATTTGATCTAACAGAATTCATATTTTGATATAGTTAAAGTCTACAACATTGAGTTGTAAAGATAAAGGGATTAGAAAATCAGAGTTTGTGGCAAAGACTCAATTCCTTTGTTGAATTTATCAAATGTTTCTTTCCATATGTAAATGACTTTCTGGTAATTTGTAAAAAAAATAATTGTAATTGCGTCTTTTCAGAGCTCTATATCTTCCATGGTCTAACCTTTGAAGTTTGAATAGTGTTGTTTAATCACTTTGAATCATTTTTAGGGGAAAAAAAACTTCCAAGGTTTAAAAACTGTAAAATGTTATAAAGATTGCTTGTATTAAATTTTGCAATATCTTTTTCCTAAACAAACAAAGAAATTGTAAAATGATCTTTACAACACATGGTTTTTCCATGGTTTTCAATCTTTATTGGGTCGATTTTGCATATATCTTCTGCTAGTGTCTAAATTTGACATACTTAAAGAAAGGTAGATGTTTTGGAACAAAATTAGAAAACACTAGAAAACACTTGAAAAAACGCCCGAAAAAATTATGCATAATTTTGACATTGAAAGAAATTATATGGGGAAAAAAGGAAAGAAAAAAAAATAAATGAAAGCACATCACTACCTCGGAATCAAAGTTGAAAAGTTCTGGATCTAAAGGATAAATTTGTGTTTCTTTATCCAGACCTGTACCTCGACTCTCCTCTCTTGGGGACACACTTGGTCTGCACAAACAATATTATTATTATTATTATTATTATTACTATTATTATTATTATTATTATTATTAATATTACCATACTTATACTTTTTATGTATTATTATGTATTATCATTATTGTTTTTATTTAATTATTGTCAATATTTTTGTGAATTTTACACTAGTTATTATGATTGTAATTATAGTAAGAAAAAACTAACGTAGTGTAAGGATCTGTCTGAACTTCCGCATTAGCTTCCTCAACCTTGTTTGTTATTTCCTGAAATTAAATTAGTTTAAAATTAATTTGAACCTCGTTTAGACGTGGTTCAAATATAAGACGCGGTTTAAACATACATAGTTCCACTTGAAATTAAAATCAGTGTTTCGAAATTTGAACCAGAGCTTAATTGGAACGAGTTATTGGTGGTTCAGTGACGCGATTCAAATTCTTTAAATTCGGCCTCAGTTCATATGTTTTATGTTAAAGCCTGAGGTGAGGTTCCCATTTACAATTTCTTAGGAAAACTAAATTTCAGTCTTAAATCATTCAAACCACAAGCAGCGGTAGTATATTTGAATATCCGAGCCGGGTCAACCTTTCCGGTTCTAGTATTTACTGTACCTAGCTCTATGGAAAGGAATACCCGATGCAACAAGGTTGACGGCGTCAGAATTTTTACTAAAGGGACAGAGGTGCGTGAAACCCTTTCTTAATTCTACCTAGTTCCAAAAAGTTAGATTAAAATCATTTAAAAATATATTATAAACTCAGACTGTTTTATGGCATTACTGCAAGTGTGCGTTTATATCTGACAAGACATTTTCTATTCTTTTTAAATAAACGCTTAGCTTTGCTTTCCTTGGGTTTAAAGAAGTTATTGGCGAAATTCTCATCGATTTTTGTTTGAGAGCTTGAGTGGGTGATATGTCATGGTAAAACGTAGATAAAATAATATTCCTTTTATTTTTAAGCATGGCGCTAATTGTAAAAGAAGTGAACTTTTTAATAAGAATGCTATGATTAATCAATAAATCTTTCTCTTAAATACAAATTATTTATATTTCAAAGCGATTAGGTTTCAAAAACCATCGGTTGGTAAACATTTTTCTTATTATCACAATGATAGTTCTAAAAAAAAATGGTAGTTACGTTTTTAAATTTTAAAAATTATCTCTAATTCGCTTTTTCCTTTTAAAAAAGATCTTTACGTTTTCATTAATTTTTTACTGTTAACAAAAAAATAATTTATCAGAAACCTAAAAAACTGCCTATAATCTAAATGTTTCAGGCACCTCTGCCCCTTTAGTAAAAGTAAATTCAACCTATATGAAGCATAGTCAGACCGCGTCAACCGGATATTCAAATGTACTACGGCTGCCCGTAAAGCATAAAGTCAAACCGCGTCAACCTTGTTGCACCGGCTAGTCCTGTCCATAGAGCTAGGTACAGTACAAGCTGGGAACGGAAAGGTTGACCCGGCTTGGATATTCAAATGTACTACGTCTGCCCGTGATGCATAAAGTCAAACCGCGTCAACCTTGTTGCACCAGCTAGTCCTGTCCATAAAGCTAGGTACAGTACAAACTGGGAACGGAAAGGTTGACCCGGCTCGGATATTCAAATGTACTACGGCTGCCCGTGCTATATATATCCTACCTCCAGCCATTTCTCTGTTTGAAGTTGACTATGTTTCCTCCCAGGAACAGGGTTAATTAATGAGGAGGAGTTTATGTAGGGGGAGGGGAACATATCCTTCCGGGGGGAGCTAACACGCCCCTGATTGGAGGAAAAGGGGACATCCCCCTGAAAACCATTTGTCACCTAAAATGTAAAAATTATTAACGAAAATATCTATGGGTTGAATAATGCACTGTATTTTGTTCTGACTAAATGGTATTTTTATTATATAGTACTTATTAATTATTCTAAATTACCAAAAAAAATAATAGCAATGTTTTTAGAATTAAAAATGACAATATCCTTTACATTAATTCAAAATCTTACCGTAGTACTTTTATACCCTCTACTCCCAAATCCACCATTCAAAAATGAATGTCTGAAACGAAATCTCAAATATCACCTTGCTATCTTTATTCAAATACTAAATTATTAATCCACGCGTAAAGAAAAGAGATAAAAACCATCTTGCTCGTAACAAAAAATCGATTAAATATTTCATTATTACTTTTCACAAAATATATTTTCTTGATTAATCTATATCAATTTTCTATACGAAAACCTTTTAGATAAAAAACTTGATTGAGATTTTCCTATAATTATTATCTGAGGGTTTGTTTGAAATCTCAATATCTGGTAACCTACGTCTAAAAGTTAAAAAATATAAAAAACAAATTTTAGAATTTTATCGATTATCTATATATAAATTTGACTTGTCTGTTTGTTTGTATCCAATAAACGTCAAAACGGCTAAACCGATCGGGCCCAATATTTTTGTGGTACATCATGTGACCATAGGGAAGGTTTATGAATGATAAAATTTTAAAAAAAATGTGTTTTAAAGGTTTTTAATTTTGTAAAAAAATTTAAATTGTTGAAAATCCGCGAATTTTTTTTTAAATCCGCAAAATTTTTTCTTCTTTGTTTTAAAATGTAAACAAAAAGAACATGTTCACAATTTAAATAGAAGATGGGCGCGAAGCGCCCTAAAAGCCTTGTGATTATAGATTTCTTCCGATTATGATTATTATTTATTTGGGTATTTTCATAGACTAAAATCAAATCTATTGAAAAAACATGAGAAAAATTTCAGAATTTCGAATTTCCGTAATCAGTGAAATATTTATTTAAAAAAATAAAAAATTTCTGATATTTTCCAGTTTTCATGTTGGCGGGTTTTCCAATACGAAAGCTATCGAAATCATCATGAGGCAACATTTTAAAATATTCTAACGACTTTTAACCTTCCTTCGGGATTGTTGTGAGTTTGAACCTGAACGGTTTCGACCATTTTAACGTTTATTGGATAGAACCAACAATAAAACATAAAAGGAAACAACATTATTTATTTTAAGATTTAAAAATATAATGATAAATTCCAAACCTTTTCCGGTCCGATTCCTTTCTGTTAGAATTAAATGATGTAGGTTTGTTAGGATCCCTTCTCCTATATTTACAATTTTAATATTTAAAAAAAAGAAAAATTGATTTCGCAACGCTAATGTTGGTTTCAACTTTGATTTATCAAAAATATACAAATGCAAACAGAAAATCCGCAAGTTGAATGAATTGTAAAACCATAAAGAACCTTGTGAGATTCAAAAACATGTTTTTATTCAAATACAGGGTTACCCACAAAGGATGAGACTGTAAAGACGACTCAAAACTCTAAAAATATGAATATTTAAAGCCTAATTTTTTGTTTCTGCATTAAAATAAGAATTTTGATTGTTAAATAAAATATTGCATAGAGAAATAAACCAGTTTTGTGCAACAAGGAACCCTGAATACAAGGAATTGAATTAAATAAATTCCGTACAGTCTCTGAAGTCTCATTCTTTGTGAGTAACCCCTATAGCTTAGAAGATTATCGGGATTATAATGACAGTTACTTCATACCAAAAAACGTTCTAGAAAATACTGTTTATTTACCCCTTTGTTAAGGTTAGCTTTTGATTAAAAGTATGTAAATCTAATTCTAAATATAGAAGAGATTGCATGTTTAAACTTTTATTATTTTAATCTATAAACTGGAGACAGAAATATTAAGAATATTAGCAATAATGGCAGCAAACCTTGTACATTTAGTACAAGACACGTTTTTACATTATCTAATAAATTGACGCTGTTTCGTATTGCTTTAAATTACAATAATTTGATAAGATTTTAGCAGATTTTTTAGTTTTGGAATTTAAAAAATCATAAAAAGTGATTCGGCGGGGGGGGGGGGAGAACATTTTTAAAAATTCTCTACAATTGCACACATGTTAAAGTCAACTAACTAAATAAAATTTAGATTAAGATTTAAGGATAAACATTATAATTTTTGAACTGGTTGACAAAATATATCTATTTTACTATTTTAGTTATTTTAGTTATTTTCCCTTCCCGTGTTCTCCAATTCAAAATTTGAGGCAAATCGGTCAAAGGGTTTCTTAAGTTATGATCTGACATAAAAACAGACAAATCAGAGATTACAACTTTATATATTGATATCAGAAATTTTAGTCGATATAGCCTGTGTCTCAATTTAATGAATTTGAGCCGCGTCAATAAAGTGCCGGCTTAAATCTTGAATCAATGAATACGATTTAAAGTGCATGAAACCAACCATATTCGAGCCGCGGCCCGGCTTAAATTTAAGCCACAGCTCAAATTCTTTAAATTCGGCTTCTGTGTTTTTTTCTACGAATTTCATAAATTAGTTTTAAAAGTGAGGAAGAATTAAATTAAGTAAATATTCCTGATGTAAGTTCCATCTGTAGGTGTTACTCTCTAAAAAAAGAAGATTAGTTAAAAGAAAAAAAAAAAAATTTTCTTTTCACAAACTCTGATTTTCTAATCTTTATCTCTGAGCAACGCAAGTTGAAGACCCTAAACATATTTCTAACTTTGAATTATGTTATATTAAATATAGCTAAGTTAAAAAATGCCGAAGGTGTAAACCATCAGGTTGCAAAGATATAGGCATTAGAATATTTGAAGACTTCCTTTTTATAATAGTACAATTCATAAGATGCAATTAAAAATTTCAATCACTCAAATTAATCAAGCAAAGTAATTTTAGAAACGTTTTTATGGATCAAAGCATTATTAATAAAAAGTCGTCTTTATTTTGTAATATAATCTGTTTGATTTTAGAAATAATCAAAAATTAAAAATAATGTATCTAAGAACTAATCTTTTAAATGTGATCCACAAAACTTTGGATAGAATAAATTAGCTTAACTGCATTGTACAGTAAACATTTAAATTTTAAACTCAGAAATTTTGAAATATTTCAACAACTTTTTTCAACAATAACCCGACCTTTAAATGATTTCTAGACAATGAAATCCACTAAATATGAGTTTGGTGTAATCCGTTTCTTTATAAGTTTCCAGCTCAGGGTTTAATTTATTTTCATTATCTTCAGGTTTATCATTTTACCATCAAAGTTGACAAATAACCCAGGAAACTTTTCCCAACTTTTTCAAAACTTATTTTGTTTTTCCAAATCTTAGAATATTAACATTACCCTCAGAACCCTTCAGAGCAGAACATTTTTGTGTACAGTTTGCATACAATTTAAAAATTCAAACATCTAATATATATGTACTTAGCTTGTCTGTTTGTTTGTTTGTTTGCGTCCAATAAACGTCAAAACGGCGCAGATTTTTTGTGGGACCTAGTTTTTTAAATAGGACAGTATTTAAAACTTTTTTCAGTTTAAATATAAATTTTAGATGTTTAAATATTTATTTTCCAAGACGAATGTTACACGGATAGTATATATATGTACACCCTATCGGAACAAGCACTAAAATTAGAAAAATCCTAGCATATTCTTCCCTCAACCCTGCACCCTTAGTTTGTATTATTAATTAAATTGAGTCAATTCCACAAACTCTGATTTTCTTATCCCTAAATCTTTGCAAACAAATATCGTAGACCTTAGATAGTTCTGTGAAATCAAATAATCTAAGTTAGAAATATCAAAGGTTTACAACATCAGGGTGCAAGGATATAGGAATTATACAATTTAAGTCTTTGGCTAAAACTCAATTTCTTCGGTCCCAGGAAATTTTTAACGTCCAAAATTGGCTCGAAGCCTCTACTACGTCAAAATATCCAACGAAAATACAGCAACAGAAATTTTACGGCAAGCAAGAAAAAACATAATTTCAATCATAGGTCAAACCAGGCGGATACGGCGAAATTTTTTTTTAAGTTGTACGGTTTTGAATTTTGAAATATAGACAATCCCTTAGGTCGGAATATCTCTTAGTTCAGTACAAGGATAGTGTTGGACCGGTACGAATTTATTAGAGCTTTCATAAGCTGGTTGAGAAGGTTTAATAGGTCACTAGGTTGGTACAAGTACAGGGGTCCGGCCAGTTTAAAATTAAATTGACCCTAGTCCACCGTGAATTGTACTGTACCTGTCTATCTAAAGTTATGATCTGAGTACGTATAGGAGTATAAGTACTCCCTCTTACTACACGCTTATCAAACATAATATTAGGCGGTTTACCTAAATATATATATATACATAATATAAAATAGATATATAAATAATTTATATAATTTTTAGATTTTTTTTCAAAAAGTTTAATTGAATTATGTATTGAGCAGAAAATCAAATTTTAATGAGTTTTTTTTCTGGTCAGCCAGTTGGAATTTATTGTTTAAAAAAAGTTACAAGGTTACAAATATCAGGGATCAGCTGTTGCAAATATCAGATATCTGGCTGAAAAAATACAAAGAATTAATTAAATAATGGAGCCTGGAGGGTATTCGTTGGGGTATTCAAGGTTGAAGGGAGCAAAAGGAGAAATGACTGAAATGAAAAGATTAAGCATTAATCCTCAAATTAAAAGCGCACACTGTAGATATCGAGATCAAACTATCGGTAGAATTCGAGTTCCGATTTGATTTGCTCTTTTGAATGAGGGTAAATTATATGCAGGGTGAGTCACCAAAAAAATAGTTTTTTCTCACTAATGGTATTTTTCTTGTCTGTAATTTTTAGACATTTAAAAATTTTTTTTTGTTACTCAAACGGACCGGAAAAAATCTGCTAAACTTTTTTCTCAGAATTGAAAGTGCAGGAAAACAAAACAACTCTTTTTGTTGACTCACCCTGTACATTTAATAAACATACATAAATACTCACCATTCACTTGATGCTGGATCTTAGGTTTGTTTGTAACCAGCATTGTGGGTCTGCTAACGTAACTAGAATAAAAATGTGTGTTATTATATTTATACATAGTTAAACAATTTTGAAAAAATTTTAAATATTATTATACCCAGTGTCTGCTGAGGCCCTGCAAGCCATATGATGAATTAAAATCAACTTAATTTACATCGTTATAAACCATTTGGAGTCATATTAACATCACAAAATGACGTTAAAAAACGTGAAAGTAAACCAAGGTTTTTTACCTGTAAACACCAGAGTTTGATCCAAGTTCATGAAGAAACCCCGACATATGGGAGGGGAGGGTTAAAACGCTAGTCATGTTCAGGTATCTTGGCTTATCTAGAATATAAGAATATTCAGGTAAATTGACATCAGGGATGGAGACTGCTCTACTATATTTGTACCGACCCAGCAAAATCTCGATTTATTAGCTCCATGATAGTCAATATTCAGGTAAATTGACATCAGGGATGGAGACTGCTCTACTATATTTGTACCGACCCAGCAAAATCTCGATTTATCCGCTCCATGATAGTCAATATTTCCGATTATTGCAATTTATATTAATTAACTGTCTTTTTTATATTTATATATAAAAACAACTTTTTGTATTAAAGCTCTAGCTTAAAAGTTAAATTTATAAAAAATTTAGATATAAAATAACATTACAATATTTGTAATTCTCAAATTTTTAATTGTAGAAGAGTATGCTTTAGCTATATTTTCAAGAGTTCATATCCCTAAATTATCAAAAAATGGAAAAAGGATTAAGATAATTTTTTTAAATATTAAAAATTACGATTTAAAAAAATCAATTCTTAAATCTTACTCGGGAAAACTTCGTCGTGACTCCGCCAAGCCGAACGTAGCGCTTCCGGCCTCCGGCATTCAAATACAGCCGGCGGAAGCTGGAAGTTCAGTTTGCCGCCTTAAAGGGATTGTTCAACTTTTTAAATGCCATAATTTTCGAAAAAATTGCCAAATAATCCATTAATTCTGGAATTCCGTATTTTCTCTTATTTAATATAAATTTTATAATTTGTTAAACTCCGTAGAATTAAACTTTATTCGAAATGTTATGAAAGTTGGAAAGTGCAACAAAAAAAATATACAACAAAATATTCGATAATCATTGATTATCAATATTAGCCAAGTTGAGTTTCTATAATTGTGTGTTGATGATGATACAAACCTCATGAATTAATAAAGTAGATGTTCATTTTCAAAATATATTTTGGTCTTTAAAGGCCGCATTTAATGAATTTAAACTGCGTAGCTGTTCCGCAAAAAAACCTGTTTAAATTAAGCGCTGGCTTAAATCAGAGAACATATCAAATGAACCAAACTTGGTTGAGTCGCGTCTCAAATTTGAGACTCGGCTTAAATTCTTTAAATTCGGCCTCTTCTCTAACGATATTAATTCAAAATAATGTTATGATGTACATATTTAATTAGGTGAATTTTCCCTTTAATAATCCACGTGCAGATAAACTTGAAGAATTCCAGTGTTGGAGCAAATAACCGAATTATTAAATGCCTTCTTTATTCGATTACATTCTACATTAAAAACTTCAACCAATCCGGTGTGGAACTCATTCAGTGTGAAACTTAAATCATTGTATGTGTTCAAAGATAATCTGAAAATTATTAAAGTGTAAACCTCACGGATGAAAGCCGAAATTCATCTAGCCTGTTTAGTCCTTAAACAGCTGATTTAGGACCTGCCATCCAGTGTTCTACAACGGTACCCTTTAAACCTTTGTAAGAGGAAAAGTTTTTTTTATATTTGAAAATAAATGATTTTAATAGAGTTCAATTTACAAATTATTTGAAGACAACGTTATCTTCAACAATGTTAATTTTCTGATCTAGTTCACGTTTTTTGTTTTGTTACAATCCCAAAAAATATTGTTGATATAGATATTAACACATTAACAATAATAAACCTAAAAAAAGATTTCTATTTGTAAAATAATCTGTATCTGTAATCTGTATCTGTAATCTGTATCTGTAATCTGTATCTGTAATCTGTATCTGTAATCTGTATCTGTAATCTTTATCTGTAATCTGTATCTGTAATCTGTATCTGTAATCGGTATCTTTAATCTGTATCTGTAATCTGTATCTGAAATCTGAATCTGTAATCTGTATCTGTAATCTGTATCTGTAATCTGTATCTATAATCTGTATCTGTAATCTGTATCTGTAATTTGTATCTGTAATCTTTATCTGTAATCTGTATCTGTAATCTGTATCTAATCTGTATCTGTAATCTGTATCAGTAATCTTTAACTGTAATATTTATCTGTAATCTGTATCTGTAATCTGTATCTGTAATCAGTATCTGTAATCAGTATCTGTAATCAGTATCTGTAATCTGTATCTGTAGTCTGTATCTGTAATCTGTATCTGTAATCTGTATCTGTAATCTGTATCTGTAACCTTTGTCTTTATAAAAATCTGCAATTGTAACACTGCACTGGACTAAAACCCCATGGACACAAATCTAAAACTCTTAAAACACAAATATAGATGTTTTAAAAAATATTTAAACTTTTGAAACGTATTTAAATCTTCTATACTATAACTAAAACTTCTTAAAACATATTTGCACAACATATGTTTAGCCATTAAAAACTGTTGAAACATATATCAGAACCTCCTTTAACATTTTAAAAACTTTGAAAACAAAGATTTCTTAATCTTCATAACAATTTAAAACTTCCTAAACATATCTGAAACTCCTAAATATTGGAAATGTTTAAAACATATGCAAGCATTAACTTAAGTTTGGGACAATTTTGGACTTTCCGAAAAGAACCCATTGTTCTACCGACTCTGCTTAACGATTTTAAATGGAATTTCGTCTTGGTCACAAACTCAAATCATCTAATCCCCATATCTTTACAACCAGAGGCTGTACACTTTTGATATTGCAAACTCAGATTATTTGATCCAACAGAATTTATAGTTGGAAATACACAAGGTCTACAATTCATTGGGTTGCAAAGATATAGGGATTAGAAAATCCAATTCCTTGGTAAAAACTTTAAAATATTTTAATTACTAAACTATCTATCCATATATATGATTATCTATCTATCTATATAATATATCGGAGGCTCTGCCACGACAAACATTATACACTGTACTGGAGCATATATTTTCTACCTGGAGGTATACCTGGAGATATATACCATTTTACCTTTCTACATATCTATCTATCTATCTTTCTATCTATCAATCCATCTATCTATCTATCTATCTATCTATCTATCTATCTATCTATCTATCTATTTATTTATCAATCTATCTTTCTGTCTATTTATCTATCTCTCTATTTATCTATCTCTCTATCTTTCTATTTATATTTCTATCTTTCTATTTATCAAACTAGCTGTTTGTTTATAAATCTAGTATTTATCTATCAATTTATCTAACAAAATATTTATCAATCTTTCTATCTATTTATCTATTTATTAATTTATCTTACTTGCTGATAATTTATCTTTCTATCTATCTGTCTATCTAAATTAATCTGGCTAAGTAGAGACTTGAAAAAGCTTATACATATTTCATATATATAAATCAATACTCATCTCTCTCTTTTTTCATATTTTTCCTGTTTTAAACTGCTTCATTTAGAATAGATATTTAATCAAGCTTATAAGACAGGAATTGTGCAGTGTACACAGAACTAATTCACTTGAAAAGAATATTCAGCTACTGATAAAGTATTTACTTTATAACAACACCAAATCTTCTATCTATATTCTATATTCAAAGAAAAATATTTGGTCTGGTGGACATTTTTTTTTTTTGAGAAACTTTTAGTTATCGTAGAAAAACACAGACATAAAAGTATAGAAAACTGTTTTTTAAAAGACTATTACTCTTTTTTTAACTTTTTAATTATTTGGCGGATCAATCGATTTTGCTGAAGATTTGAAAACTCAATTTCATTTATATTGCAGAAGATTGCATGGTAGGTAGCTCTAGCATGATTTCGATCAATTTAATAAAATATGAACTTCGATTCCACACTGGAAACTGGACAAAAGGAGAACTTTATGCGACATCAGTTGTACAACTGTGTGACCTCGTAGTTCCTTTTGTTTTGATTTTACACACATGTATGGTAAAGCAAATTTACAAATATATATAGAAATTTAAAATCAAACAATACACTTCTGTTTTACGAACGCTTTTTGATAGATCAACACAAAGAGTTCTCTGGCCTAGGTGAGATACCCTTGTAAATCGGGCATTTCTAACTTTGCATTGTTACAGTTGAAAATAAGCGTACGGGCCCTTTAATGGCTTGCATTGCCTGGTCTTAACAATTTACAAAAGCTTTTATCCCTCCAGCCCAATTAATAAACTGATCTATGTTTATCTTTTACAAATAAATTTCAAATCTCTTTTTGTATTCCCATCTACCTTCTCTCTATCTGTATAGGCTCTTATAGTATTGTTTATGTTTTGAAAATGTGTGTAATAAAAATAAAAAATTTAAGAAAATAAGAGTTATATAAGAAATATAATATTTTAATTCCTTTTTTCTAGCCATTTTTTAATCATTATTTGCAACTACTTGACAGGGAACCCGTAGTTAGTTAAGTATAATCTTTCATTTCCCCTCCCCCAAAAAAAAGAAGAAAATTGTATCGTCTTCTAAGAGGGAACCCGCGATTGTGAGGTTATTTTTCTTAATTGTCCCAAGAGAGGTAAAGTAACAATTACGTATCACCCCGCTTTTGGGGGAATCATGGGTCATGGGTCAATTGTTGGTGAAAGGGAGGAATTATTACAGGCTATAGCCCCGTTTATCAAGAATTAACATTATATAAACTGCATATAAGTACCACTCTTTAAATACATACCCTGCAGGGTGGCCCAAGAAACAGCCCGTAAGATAACTAGAGTCTCAATTTTAGACCAATATTGACAATTTTGAGAATTTTTGGGACACCCTCTTATTTAACATTTTAATGTCCGATCAATAAATATGAGTCATAAACCCCTTGACTAATTTTCCCTCAAATTTGACTGGGGGAATTCGTTGAAATCAAGGGAATGTTCTTAGCTTGAGTTGGTCGAATTATTTATACTTCCAAACAAAGCTGAATTTCCCAAAATTAAATTAAAAAGTACCTTATTATGTTTTTTGATATTCTTTTTTCCTTTCTTGAATATTGCATTTTTTTCTTTAACATAGATTGATTTCTACACACACATTTTACATTAGGGTTCTTTAAAAACAAGAAAAGCACAGGGAATTTGTGGATTTTCTTGAGATTTTCTTTAAATGCACTTTTGAAGTAAAGTATTAATATTTAATTAAAAGTGTAAATTAGAAAATATTCTTCTTTTTAAGACTAGAGTTCTCAATTTTATGTTTTCAAGGACTCTGGCCTGTTTTGTCCATGGGGAGAGGGGGGGGCGGGTCTTATGAATAGTTAAATGGGAAAATCTACAAATATCTCGAAAATTGTTTTTACTTGGATAAAAAGGTAAAAGTAAAGAAAATAAAAAAAAACCGGCGCGAAACACTCTAAAATTTTAGTTGATATTAGGACTTGTTTGATCGGGTATCTTACTACTACTACATGATAGTTTGTATCTCCTTCCATAGTTGTTTTGTCGNCAGACACACCATGTCTACAATTAGAATTGATTATAGGAATCTTGGAATTCCAATTTTTCATTTACAAAAGAAGTGTACTGCAGTTTTTGGGAGGAATGAAAACAAACTTTTTGGTTTTGTTTATGTTTTTCTCGGAATGTGCAGTACACGTTGTAAACGAAATATCTGTTAAGAATTGTGTAGCAAAGAGAATGTATGATGAATGATGAACCAACAAATAGCAACCCCCCCCCCCTATAAATATTTAAGAAAACTCCCCCCCCCCCCTCTATAAATATTTATAACTGTTATACCTGGAAGTTTACCAAGGGTTCTCAAGACCAATTTTGCCAATAAAACGTCCAGCGCGCAGCGTAAGCAAAGGATATTTTGTTGGCAAAATTGGACGAGGGAACCTGTGGTTTGATTAAATTATCAATTTTCCGAAAAAGTAGTTGTAAATAATTATAATGAAAAACACAGGTTTGCAATTAGAACTGACTGATGGAACCATGTTAATTCTCGTCTTGTGAAAACTTCCCGTCCCTCTATTAAGGGAATCATAGGCCGGTATAATGTTTACCAAGAGGCAGTAAAATATCTGCATATTTTTTCATTTGATGAAAATTGATTATAAAATAAAGGCCTTTTAAAAACAGGACTGTAAAAATATCATAATAATTATCAATGTTAAAATATTTGTGTTAATATTTATTGTTTTCTTATTAAAAAATAGACATTTTTTTGCTGTGACCTTTCGTGTCACTGATCAACGCACAATATATATATAATTTTGGATACTATTGGACATTGGTAAACGTGATAAACATGTATCATGCAAATAAAATTAGATATACAGCGGTGTCCCAATGAACATGGAAATATATTGAGAGACAGTTTGAATATTGTCTTTGATTTCCGACAATGGTATAAAGGGCGTCAAAAAAAGAATGAAAGTCTAATGAGCTTTCCAAAAATAAAATCAACAATAAAAAATCGATTCAATCAGAAATTATGGAGAAATCCTTGTTTTTTTCTGCAATTTAAAAATCATCAATTTGCAGAAAAAAAAAACATTATTTCTGAACAGGGAAATATTGACGCCGATGTGTTACATTATATTACCTTTTAATTTGGGTAGAATGTATCTCTTATTGGCAGATTCAGTAGGAACTGTAATTATTAACGTTTCATCAGGGTCTAGACAATCTTCAGGGGTCTCAGGGTCACTCACAGACCTGGAGTTAGGGGCGTACTTGTCTAGACAAAAAAATGAAACGAAGATACAGGGTGTCCTAATAAACATAGGAATTCAGTGACGAATTCGATATCGTCTTTTCAAAAACTTCTTTGATTTTGTATAGTGATTCCTACTGAGAAAGCTGTAATCTGTAAGAGTTTCGTCTGCTATGCTCACTTTTTTTTCTTTATGTTTTGACTTCATAGGGGTGTACTTTGCAGTATACAAACAGAGTAAACTTGTCCGTCTTTATTGTTCATCTTGCAGAGAAATTATAGACACATCTTCACAGTCTTTTACCCTTTTCATAAAATAAACTCTAGCAGACATAATAATATTATGGCTGTTGAAATTAGGTATACAATGCTAATTCATAACAAAGACGATATCGAATTCGTCACTGAATTCCCATGTTTTTTTGGGACACCTTGCATATGCAGTCACATTAAATTAAACTAGAAGAGTATCATTCATTTGCCGTACGGTTCCGGTTTGCCCCACATAGTCTGAAGTTATACTGTACAGCTTGCTCCAGCTGGTTAAAAATCAGCCCGGTCCATAAAATAAACCGGAATTTCAGGGATTACACTGTGGAACAGGAAGGTACGGTTGTTGGGCTCAACTTTTGATCTTAAAAGGTCCAATGAGAATGAAATAATTTTAATTGCTTTAATTAATTTAGAAAGCTGAGTTACAAGCTACTAAAATAATTTACTTTTAAAAACATCAAGTACACATCAAAGTTCTTGAATGTCGTCTTCCTATTCCACAGTTTAATGGCTCCCAGTGTATATGTTCAGGGTGATTACGAGGTAAAGAAAAGGGTCTCTGGGGAAGTATCTCTCACTCTGAATAAGGGAAAGTCCCTGACGGGAGCTTAGCTTTTCCATTTCGTTTAGAAAGAGGAAAACATTTAAGCCCCCACAACCCCCGGGTGTCTCCGGACAAACATTTGTTTAAGGTCAGAGCTTCAGTTTTGAATTGATTTCAAGTGCGTATATAGGGAAGGTAAAGGGGGGTAGTGCCCCCCTTAGACCTGTAAAGGGGGGCATAGCACCCCAACTAGAACTCTGAGCTATCACACTTATATCTGTAGGACGGACCCTGATATATATCTAAATATAACATTTGATACGTCTCTGTAAAGTCCCAGGAGTCTACAATTTTTTTAGTAATGAATGTGCAAGAGCTAAAATTGCGCGCAAAATGAGTCAATTTATACATTTTTAAAGAGCCCTTGACCCAGCAAATTCAAATATGCAAAATTATTTTCAAAATTTGTATTACTTTATAATGTTTATTTAAGAAAATCTGAAAATGTGCAATTACTCCCTTTAAAGGCGTTTGTGCAAAAATCTTTGCGATTTTTTTTGGCAATAATTATGCATTCTGCTTTGTTTTGTTACAGGCTTTCAACAGGGCTATAGAATGTTAAAATCCAATGACTGAAAATATGTGTAATAAAAGATTAGGTCTCGTACTGGAAATTAAGGTATTCAGGCTGTAGCCAGAGACATGCGTTAGTTAGAAAATCTGAACTCCAGAGCACAAATAATTTTTTGAGTTATCAGTAAGAATATGGTTAGTGAAATTGATCGTACTGTTTGCAACTTTTCACATATAATGTAGATATAAATGATTTTAACGAAGTAGTTTCTTTTCTGGCTCATTTACGATTTTACCTTTATGTCTTGATCCGAATAGTTTTCTAGTTAATGCCGGTAAAAACGGAACACGCGGCTCACGTGCTTTCTTTGGAGATCGTCTTCGTAAATTCTTTAACATTGATATGCAATATGTTTTTATCTCAGCCAACTCTGAAACAAATGAAAGTTTTTAAAAAGGAAGTTTAACTGTTTAAAAAATATATTTTAACTCTTTTACTTAAGTGATATTTTTAAATTGTGTTGTTGAAAGTTCAGTTCTTAAAGGGAGTGTTTGCGAAAAATGAAAGGGGATACAGGCTTACGGCGAAATATAAGCGATTTTGATCACTACTAATCTTACTTCTATCTGTTGCGTCTATAAGGAGAAATTGTTAAAAATGACTCATGCTAAAGATTAAAGAACGTAGCGTCCATACAAATTCAGAAAGTTGCAACATTTAACTCTGATCGTAAAATAATCAATTTAATTCCAAACAAATCATTCAGTTATTACGATCAATAGTCATCGATTATTTATGACGCATTCGTATATAGACAATATTAAAAAAAATAATTTTGTTTCTTTAAATAACATTTCGCTGGCGCTGGATTTTGGAACATTCCTGGAAAATATGAAAATGTCGTCTTCATTATCAAAAATCCTCGAAAAAGGAATACATGTTTTTAAAAGTAAATATCAGATCATAAAAGCCTATACCCCGGCTATACAATAATGTTTCCAACGAACGGATTAAAAAATTCAAACGTGCCTATAGTCCTAGATGATATTAGTTATAAACAAACCCTTACGTGACAGGCTTATCTAGCTGTATCGCTTGTTTGACAAATTGTTAAAGAGACTGCAGTAGAATGAAATTTAAGCAAACCGTCTATTCATCTTTATTATCTTCTCTCCATAAGTCCGCATGTCAATCAATTTTAAGATAGAAAAATAGGATTTACTTCATCAGTTTAAAGATCAGACAAAGGTTTTACACATAAACATTACTTGACGGGGATTGTTCATTTGGCGTACCGTCCCATTTTGCCTTGTATTGTCTGTATATAGTGATAAACAGAAACAATGGAATAGAAAGACGACATCATAGCAATACAATTAAGCGACATGATGTTTTTACAAAGCAAATATTTTTACTAGTAACTTAGCAACGCACTATTTAAGTGAAATGGGTTTATTTACACTGTACAATTGCTATGTCTGATGTTCATTGAACTAGTTAAAGTCCTAACTTAAGCTTAAAAGTCGTCTTCCTATTTCAGAGTTTTCTGGTTATCACTGAAGTGTATATGTAATGTAAAGTTTGGTTTATTACGTTAAAAGTCTGCCCTGTTCTTGAAGTGAACCAGGGTTTCCAGTGGTTGTGAACAAGAAATGGCATTCCATAAAAGCAAGGTGACTTGAAATTACTTCTACAGTCACTTTAACGGATAAAAAAAAAACACATTCATCTCTAGTTTAAATACCTGTGCTCTGTCTTACTGTCAGATAGACACTAGTTAGATATTTAAATATTTGAATTTTAATCAATACTTGTTAGTTATTTATATTTGCAACCAATTTAGGAAATTTTATTCTGGGATGGCAAAAAACATATAGCATGGGTAACTCAAGCTTGGAACGCCAAAAGTAAATACTAAAAATTTCATAAAAATAAATGTAAAATGTAAAATCAAATTTTAAAAAGATTTATTTTTAGGGTAATTTTTGATATCCTGGGTAATGGGTATGTTTCAACGTAGAAGATCTGGATTGTAAAGTTAAAAATTAAATCGATCTCAATTGTTTATTTTTTAGATGGAGAAGCATTTTTATGACATCATATCATGGTGTCAGAGATGTCATAGATATTGATGTTTTGACTATTAAAAAGGCGAACAAAAATGGGGTTTCTATTTTTAAAAAAGAAATTTGGTAAGTACCTTCAGTTAAAAAAGATTCTGATAGAATTTTCTTAAAAGGCCTTTGCATGCTGACAAACGTCTACAGTTTTTTTCATCATAGTTCATCTTTTTATCATGATATCGCATTTAAAAAAAAATTCTTACACAGAGCTTGGAACTTTAAAATGGATAACCTTCAATCCCAACTACTTAATCCGAATATCCATTGTGGAAGCTTTTAATTATAGTCCTTAATCCACTCTTTTTCTCTCTCTTTGGATATCCGTACATTGTTTTCTCCAATGAGAGTGCAGGAATATAGTTCGTAAATTGTATTGACCAATTACAGCCTTGAAAATAAATTCTATTCCATGACAGAAATCCGCAATTTCTAACAAATAAAGAATTTGTTGTCGGCCATTTTGTAAATAAAAAAAAAATATTTAACAATACTTTTAAGATTCTTTTTTACCCAATTTTAACTAATAAATTAATAAATAAATGGGTGAGAAATTAAGTGAAGGCTCTTCCAGTCAAGAAAATAAACAAATCTGGCGTTTCTAGAATCAAATTTGTTGATCTTAATATTTAATCTGGAGACTAATACAATCTCGAGATTATGCTAGTCTCTAGATTAGTAAAAAGAGAGGATTAAGCATCAATCCTGATATCAACCATTCTAAAGTTCCCAGCTCAGGTGTTTTTTTTATCTAGACTATTTTTTTGTTGGTTTTTAATTTGCACTTCTTAAATACTTATAAATTATTTTTTTTCCAGTCTTCATCAATTTTAGGGATAAGAAGACGAAGTTCAGACAAAAGTTATAATTTTCAATACTATTTGGTTTAAAAATATAAAGTTTTTAAAAATTTCTGAAAATCCATAAATGCTCAGAGAAAAATCCACGAAATTTTAAGATTTACGGTGCACGACGAAAAGATGGCGGCAACAATATCTAAACTGGAAGACTGTACACCTCAGACTATTCAACATCTGATAGCATTAATAAATAATCAGCCATGCCTCCTTTTAGATGCGGAAGTTCATTATTATTAATTTATTTGGACTCTGTTTTAAAGGTTTGCTCGCCCTATTTCTAGAGTCTGGAAATCAATGTCTGCAGTCAGGAAAATCATGCCATGAAACAATGTGTGAGAATTAAACACATGAAAACTTTAATTTAAATATTTCAAATTTTCAAAAAATGTAAAACAAATTATAAAAATCATGTTTATAGATTTTGTTGTATAGGAACACCCTTATCTTTATTTAATTGTGTTCACATGTGTATTACAAGTTTTTGGGAGAAATATAAACAAACTGTTTCATTATGCTGGTTTTTGTTAACTGTTTATTAGGCTGGTTTTTGTTTATATTACTCCCAGAAACTGCAGTACACTTTCTATGTAAACATGTATTCTTGGTTTATCTTTCTTGGATCTAGGAGAAAGTAAGGTATTTAGAGAAGGATGAATATAAGAAAAGATAGATGGATATATATATATAATAGACATATATAGATAGATGGATGAGAGGTTTAGAGAGAGAGAAACAGAGCTACTCGTCTTAATATCCAGGTTTAACTAGTTAAATACAAAACGATACAAGATAAAGGTTACAGTGGTAACCAGAAAACACTGGAATCTTGTCGTTGTCGTTCTTCGTGTTTGTTAAGAACAGATTTGAGTCCTTGCTGCAAAACTCTGATTTGCAAATCTCTATATCTTTGCAACCCAAAGTCGTAGACCTTGGATATTTCAAAGTAGGAATTATATTGGATCAAACAAACTAAGTTTGAAACATCAGAGGTTAACAACACCAGGTTGCAAAGATAGAGGAGTTAGCAAATTTAACTTTTCTCATTTCCCTAAGAATATTATTATTTTGATTGTTATAAATTATTTCCATCTTTAAACTTTGCTTATTTGTCTCTCTGTTTGTATCCAATAAACCAAAAAACGTGTGAACCTATTAGAACCAATTTTCTTATGACAATCCTCGTGGACCACAGGTCAGAAAAGAGTAGGGTTCAGGTTGGAGAAGAGTAGGGTTTAGGTTAGAGAAGAGTATGGTTCAGGTTAGAGAAAAGTAGCGTTCAGGTTAGAGAAGAGTAGGGTTTAGGTTAGAGAAGAGTAGGGTTCAGGTTAGAGAAGAGTAGGGTTTAGGCTAGTGAAGAGTAGGGTTCAGGTTAGAGAAAAGTGGGGTTTAGATAAGTCAGGAGTAAGATTAAGGTTAGATAAGAGTAGGGTTCAGGTTAAAGAGGAGTAAGGTTAAGGTTAGAGAATAGCAGGGTTCAGGTTAGAGAAGTGTGGGGTTCAGTTTAGAGAAAAGTAGGGTTTAGTTTAGAGAAGTGTAGGGTGTAGGAATTAGAGAAGAGTATGGTTCAGGTTAGAGAAGAGTAGGGGTTAGTTTAGAGAAGTGTAGGGTGTAGGAATTAGAGAAGAGTAGGGGTTAGTTTAGAGAAGTGTAGGGTGTAGGAATTAGAGAAGAGTAGGGGTTAGCTTAGAGAAGTGTAGGGTGTAGGAATTAGAGAAGAGTAGGGGTTAGTTTAGAGAAGTGTAGGGTGTAGGTTAGAGAAGAGTAGGGTTTAAGTAAATCAGAAATAAGAAGTCCAGAAAAGAGAAAATTAAATTAAAATGTTGATTAAAAAAGGTGAAAAAGATGGGATTGAGCCTGGATGAAACTAGTAAGGGGTTTATCTCTCTATTCGGGGTAGAGGACACCGTCATGCAGGATCTTGATATTCCTCAACGAGACAAAAAAATTATTCAACTTATGATAAAAAGGTAAAAAAAAATGTAAGCCCCCCCTCTAAAAAAATTAAATAAACTGTACTTTGTCTATTTGTCAAAATTCACTGGTTTGGGCGATAGAAACATGAAAATTAATGTTATTGTAATTTTACCCTGAAATACTTGGGATTATTTGTTATATATATATATATATATATATATAAACATGTTTAAAGGGCCTGTATGTCTAATTTCAAGTGACCCTTCTTGCAAAGATGGCCATTGTAATGATTAAAGGTGTTCAATTCACTACAATCCAGATAAAAATCCTAAGGATTTCGAGATCAATCATTTGTTCCCAAGGGTAGGGCTTGTACAAATATTTTACTCTACATTCCAGAACTCTGTTTTTATAAATCCCTTTTTACAGCTCTTTCTCTATGTATCTCCTGGAGTATAAATGAATAGGATTTGTCATCTTCATAGGTTTATTTGTAAGTTTACTCTTGTTTAATCAGTTCTTTTGATATCCGGAAAACCGTGGTTCAGCTGCTCCAGTTCAGAATCTGTGTGAGCAGCTTCTTCAACCTCAAATATCTCATTCAGCTGCTCCGGATTATAATCTATCTGAGCAGCTTCCTCATACTACACTATCTCTTTCAGCTGCTCTGGTTCCGGAGAAGCTTCTACATTATTTCCTACTGCTTTTTTACTACGGGAGCTGCTCCTGGAGCCTCTGCTATGTTAGCTGTTCTTACAATCTCAGATACTCCTACTGTGTTTGTAGCTGCTTCTTTTTTTGTACTTGTAACCAGACTGTGAAGAGCTGTTCCACAATGAGTGGCATCTCCGTACTCAGGATCCTCTGGTTTGGCTGCTGATTCCTCAGCAGGACTGTGAAGAGCTGCTCTACCATGAGCGGCGTCTCTGTACTCAGAATCCTCTGGTTCTGCTGCTGCTACAACAGATATGTAAAGAGCTGTCTGTAAAGAGCAGCGTCTCCAATATCAGTTTTAGCTTCTGCTCTTAGAGTCCTAGAAGTTCTAGTTCCCATGTGTCCTAGATATCCTAGCTCTCCTGTGTCCTGGATACCCTAGCTCTCCTGTGTGTCTTGGAAAGTTCTAATTCTCCTGTGTACTGGAAGTCCTAGCTCTCCTGTGTGTCCTGGATATCCTAGTTCTCCTATGTGTCTTGGAAGTCCTAGTTCCTATGTGTCCTGGATATCTATAGTTCTACTGTTTGTCCTGGAAGTCCTAGGTCTGACTGGATCTTCTAGCTACTCCAGATATAATAAGAGCTGTCTGTCAAGAGCAGCATCTCAAATATCAGGATATGGGTATCATCTGGTATCCTGGGTATCCTAGTTCTCCTCTGTATCCTTTTGGGTAGTTTAGACCGGCTAGTACGAGAGTTATTGACTGCTCCAAATATGTAAAGAGCTGTCTGTCAAAAGCTTCAAACTTATGAAAAAATTTAGCTAAACATTTTTTGATGCAAATAGGCCATAGTGGTATTTTTCAACTTTTTCTGACGGACTTTTTAAGCCTCTCTTGTACCCAGCCATCAATTTTAGAAGTCTAATTTGTTTAAATTAGCTGATTTTGACATGTTGGACTAGGGACATTTATCACTTACCTTTATCTAAACTCTAAGGGCAAAATCATGGGGGGGGGGGGGGCGGCTAAAATGCATAATTTCTTAATGAAAAATCTAATACTCAAATTTATTTAGACAGGTAGAAGAGGTGGTTCAGGAGACTAATAGACAATTAATCTGGAAATCATGGTTGGCAGAAAAGGTGGGATTCTAACAGTCAAAGCTATAATAAGTACTGTTGTGATTCAGACAGTGTTATCTATTAATGAAGGATCATCTGAAATATGACTATACGTCCTATTACTAGGAGGAGGAGGAGGCTAGAGCTCTGGCTAACCTGGAGAAAAATAGAATCCTTTACCAAGAAAACTTGAAGGATGAACAGATTACCAGGAAAAAAAGGTTTTTCTTTTATTTATCTAATCATTTTTTTGTTTGAATTTTTTTTTATTCCACGGGCAAATCCGGCCACTTCAGCTAGTAATTATTAGAACTTAATAATAATAATAATCTTAAATAAAGCTAGGCTGGGAGGTCTATAAAAAATTAGACCGATAACTTTAATAGTTTGGGTGGTAGGGAGGGTTAAAAAAAATGCCAAAAAAATCGGTCAGAAAAATAAAGAAATATATTTTTTTTGTGTTAAACAAATATCAAAGTGTGAAACATGTTTCTTAGTCCTTTTTTCAAGGGTTTTTCAAAAATATAGAACTGTAGTTTTAGGCACAAAAAGGTTTTGGGATATTTTAGATTTTTTCACAGATCGGACTTTTTCAAAACCTATGCATTGAAAAAAAATTATTTACAAACAAATCCTATTAATTTCCATTCGTTAAAAGTCACAAATTTTCACGGCATTGGTGTAAATAAAATGAGAGTGCTAGGACAAACCCCCCTCCCCCCCCAGCCTATTTAGGGTAAAAGTGACTTATCTATGTTCAATAATTCTGCAGTGCCTTGTAAAGAACACCCATAATATAAAGTTATCAATGTGGTGGGGGGGGGGGGTTAAACATTGGTGTGTAGATTTATATTTTTTTCCAAAAGAGTAAATAAAAAGAGATTTTTTCAAAAGTTTATTTTCAAAGGGAGAAGAAAATACAAGAAAAAGAAGTTTCTGAAAAATATGAACTTAAAAACAAAATTCAACGCAAGGTAATTTACAACATTGATTTATAATTTGTTTTAAAAAAAGCTTAGTGATAATTATTCACAATGCACAAAGGATTTAATGCAAGGAAAGTTATTTCAAAGGTGTACTCATCTTTTGTACTGCAGTGTACTGTCACTGGGCGGTAATGTAAACACAAGACGGATGTCGAAACTGACATGGGATCCATCTTTCACAAAAAAAAATCAATGAAATATTCTGGTCATAGGAAACTATCATGTGAATTATCAAAATTATCAAAATTCAATGCTTTTAACCTCCTCGGATACTAAACGAACACTGATGCATCTATTCTTGTTTACAAATTCCGCCCAGAGAGAACTGGTTTCAATATGTACGCAGAGTGTACGCAACTGCAATTAACTTTCCTTGCATTACATTCTTTCAATGCACTAAATTTTCAGCACTCATACTTTTTAGATTCATGTTTTCAATATTTTGATTAGGAGTTTTGACGTTATTTTGCAAAACTAAACACACCAGTATACTGGTTTGTTTAGGTATGTAGCTGTAACAATTATGTAAAACCTCTGCATAGTTCAAGTTTATCTTAGTTTCCCCTCCCCTGATCAAAGCTCCTTGATCCTCTGCATAGTTCAAGTTTAGCTTAGTTTCTCCTCCCCTGATCAAAGCTCCCTGATCCTCTGCATAGTTCAAGTTTATCTTAGTTTCTCCTCCCCTGATCAAATCTCCCTTGATCCTCTGCATAGTTCAAGTTTATCTTAGTTTCTCCTCCCCTGATCAAAGCTCCTTGATCCTCTGACTGCAAGTACAATCAACATCAATTTATCTGCAGATTATTAAAAGATCTAGATCAAGTCTTGATCTTTCATCTTGGATCTTGGATCTTTGATCTTGATTTTGAATCTTGATCTTGATCTTGATCTTGATTTTGAATCTTAAATCTTGATCTTGATCTTGATTTTGAATCTTGTTTTTGGTCTTGAATCTTGATCTTGATCTTGATCTTGAACCTTGATATCCACAATACAAGAGTTTTCAGCTCAGCGCTTTATAACCATGTAATTTTGTATTTCATTATTTTAATTTTGTACAAAAATACAGAAACATATATTTTGCTAGGAGATAAGGCAAGTAGAGAGGATGAAAAAAATAAAAGAGGAAAAGGTAAACACACAAACACACAAACAAACAAAAAATTCAAAAAATTAAGTTGAAAACACAAATAAATAAAATGTTTTTGAAAAAGATAAAAATGTTTAAACAAAAAAAGCCTTTAAACCCAAATAAAGTATTAACTGTATTCTAATGAAGTGAACTGTACTGTAGTGTACTGTAGTGTACTGTAGTGTAATGTAGTGCACTGTACTGTACTGTGCTGTACTGTACTGTACTGTACTGTATTGTACTGTACTGTACTGTACTGTACTGTACTGTACTGTACTGTACTGTACTGTACTGTACTGTACTGTACAGTACTGCACTGTAGTGTACTGTACAGTGGGGGTGAAACTTTACATAATGATTAAAGACATCATCATTGTGATTTCCAATTAAACGCGAGATTCACATTGGCACCAATTAAACCTTTATCTGATCAAAACTATAAAAGATACGTGTCGTTTTTAGCTTGAAAAGGGTTTAATTCTGACAGTCTGCTTTTTATTGTTTCTAAAGCAGAAACCACACTTATAGAGAGGGGATTTATATTTCATCATATCTAGGGTTTAAGGGTAATGGTGAGAATCGAACATGCCATTCTATCAATAAAAGCTTACTTGAAATTACATCAACAATCCCTTTAATACAGTAAGTATGAGAAAACTGTGCAATGTATGTTGCCGTTTATATCCTATCACTTACAATTTTAAAAAATGCAGTTGGTATATCTCTCAAAAAGTTTAGAGCAAAAAAAGAAATAGTTTAGTTGCAAAATCGACGATTATTTCACTATTTTCTGGTTCTTACCGTGAATATAATTCTATCAGATATCATCAATATTTATTTTATTTAAATTAATCTCCGGTAAAAATAATTGAGTTTAGACTTCATAAAAACATTTGACCCTTAGGCTTCTAATAAAATTCCAGTCCTTCCGAATCAATATTAATTACAAAAAACATACTGTATTTCTGTCTTGTCTACCTAGGGGACCTAAATGTGTATTTTGAATGGGCGAATTCCGGGGTTTGTTATGAACAAGACTCAACATTAAGTCTTGTTCTCCACTATTTTCATTGGGCCTAACTCCTTAAGTCGAGCCGAAGATTTTGCAACTGTTAATCTCGTGACACAAGCTGTCGTCAGAGTTGACTCGAAGATTGGGTCTTAAAGTCGGGTTTAAGGAATTAAGGCTCGAGCCAAAGTTTTTAAATCGTGGGCTCTGGTAATATGAATAAAATAAAAAATATCTAAAAAAAAATTTTTTTTTAAATATTACTACATCCAGGTGAACAGGATAAACAAGGAAGCAAGAAAGAGGGATGAAAAATACTTAAAAGCCCGGCAGGCTGCCAAGGTAATGATTTTTAATTTATAACCTTTCCGATGAGCATGTAGATTGTAGTGTTAAACGCGCAGTATCTCATTCTTATGGTATTAGATGACACAATAAACTAACAAATAATTTATTAATGAAATTACCAAGTGTGGTGAGTTGAGGTGATCTCTAGATAAGATATTTCTGTGGACTACTTTTTTTACACAAATATCAAAAATAATAAGCTTCAATTTTGAGCTTAGAATTAGCTACAATCAATAGCTTGGCAATAATATTCTAAAGGAATTTACTCTAGGGTTAACCCTAGTTCCAATTTTTTGGACCTTCAACACCCTGGGTTACGATAGACTCTAGAGTAAAATTAACCAGGGTAGAGAAAACTCAGGGTCGACCCCGAGTTTTACCCAGAGCCCATATCTAGCCATCCATACTTTTTGCAAACACATGATTTCTTCACTTACTCATGTCTTAAATACGGAGGAATTGTGAATTGTCTAAATGCGATCTTCCATGGACATTTAGTGTCCGACAATAAACTGCTTCATGGTGCGACCTCTATAGACAAAAATGAAAAGAAAGCTGCTCAAAATACGTGGGAATAAATATTCAGGGATACTTTTAATTGATGATTTTAAAAAATGTTAAATTCTAAAGATACGCATTGGATAATCTATTTTTTTTTAATTAAATGACAAAATATTAAATTTTTATTTTGTTTTTATTAAAATTGTGTCAAATTTTGACTTTTTCGATGTAATTTAATTAATAAAATTGCGATTACTATTTATACCTGGGTTTAAAAAGTTGTTTTGTGCTGACACTATGATAAGGATAAAATATGGTAAAATGACGTGTCGAGTAAGTCTGTCCGTCCGAAAATAACTAACGGGAGACATCTAGTGGACAAACACTATAGAGTACGGAGACATACTTAGTACGTCTTAAATACACTCGTTAAGTTGGGAAGATTCGGGCTCAGGGTTATTGAATTTACCCAGGGTAGAATCAATGTTATAATGAAGGAAAGTTAATTGAAGTTGCGTATACTCTGCGTACATATTGAAACCAGTTCTCTCTGGGCGGAATTTGTAAACAAGAATAGATATGCATCGGTATTCGAGAAGGTTAAAAGAATTGAATTTTGAAGATTTGATAATTCACATAATAGTTTTCTAGATGACCAGATGAGTATCGTTGAACGTCCTAGGCTAAAAAAATGTGATTTTTTTAGTAAAATTTTTTTTCCGCTAGTAAGAAATAATGCAATTATAGATTATAACTAATACTTAGAAACTTAACAAACGTCATTATTTTGGTAGAACACCAGATCATATATATATATATATATATTTCTAGAGTAGATCTGATAGAGAAGAAAACTCTAATGCAGAGCATTGGAATTGGTTTCAACAAAAACAGAGACAAGCAAACAATAAAAAGAATATCGACCAGGACGGGACAACTGTAACAGTCCCACGGTAAAATCAATACATAATTTTTTTTTAAAGAAAAATATTCAGATTTGAATTCAGGTTAAATAAGGAAAGGGTTGAAGATCAAAGACATTATGAGGTTGCGCATCTTTTAGCATACTTAGGTAATTACAAAACATGAAGTTGTTCCAGTGATAAAATTACAGTGATACAAAATAACGTTTATTGGGGTATGCATTCTCAATAATTCTCAATTTTAAAAAAATTACTATTATTGATTTTTAATAATCATATAATTAAAACTATATAATATTCTATACATATATTTCAGTGACTTAGTAAAAATGTTAAAGTTTTGATTTTGATTACAAAATTGTCCAAAAAGCAATGTCTTCAGATTACTAGAAACAAGAATGGTCCTTTGTGTACAATCTATTAATTAAATAATAGGGAGGTCGTTTGTGTACATCTGAGCTAAGCTTTACCTCTTCGTTTTATTACTCTATGCTTCAAACGAATCAGCTTTTGACTTATTAAATTAAATTCTCTTAAATTTGTTCAGTAATAATCAGAGGATGTTATACCATTCTTGTTTCTAGTAATCTGAAGAGACATTAATGCCATATCTACATATATTTCTACATTGAAAACAAAAACATTTTTGTTTTGTAGAGAAAAGGGATCGACAAGTTGAGAAAGCCATTCAAGAAAAACAAACTGCAGAGCAGGAACAAATTCAAAGGTTATATATTAAGTAAATTTAATTTCCTCTTTGAAAAATCTGTTTTAGCCCGCGATTTAAAACTTCGGCTGGAGCCGTAATTCCTTAAACCCGACCTTAAGCTGCCCCAATCTTCGACCCAAATCTGACGACAGCGTGTATCACTTGATTGACAGCTGCAAGATCTTCGGCTCAATTTAAGAAGTTAGGTCCATTGAAAATAAATCCGACCTTGATTGGTTTAAATAGAGAATAAGGCTCAATGTTGTTCTCATAAAATCCTAGAATGCGCCAATTCCTTCCATGAAAATCCGCCAAATAGAATATTAAACCAGTTTTTTGAATTCATCTCTGTGGAAAATAAGATGCAGCTTGAATCTGAAAGCTCAAGTCCTAAATAAGGCCCAACGACAGCTTAGACCCTAGCCGTATTTTCCCGAATTTTTAAAATCGCAGGCTCTGTTTTAAATTTGCATGACATAAAAAAAATCTCAAGAACTGAAGAGGGGCCAACCCAGACCAACATTTTTTAAACAATATGGAACTAACCCTATTTTCACTCTGTGAGTATCATCAACACAAAATTTTAAATAAAAAATCAAACATTTTAAATTTTCATAGTTTTGTCTCAGGAATGCTGCTGCACTTAAAACTAAGCTGGAAAATGCTCAAAAATTAAGGTGGGTGTATTAAAAATTCTAAATCACAATTTTATTTCCATTTTAAATATTTGTTTTATCTGATTAAAAAATGATTACGATTTATCTCATATATTTTAAAATGAAATTTCGTTTCGAAATTAATTTTTTTCAAATTCAATTTTTTTCCTCGGGCAACGTAGAGTGCCTCTACTAGTTTATAAATTAATGTTGCAGGAATGAACTAACAGAACGATTTAAAAACTGGAAGACACATTTGGTGAAAACAAGGAAAATTGTTTGTATTTAATATTTACAGTTACATGTTACATCAAATTCAAGTAAGAAATGTGATGTTTGGTTCTTTCCCAAAGGATTTTTGTACAAACCAAAAAAAAACACTTTAGAGAATTGGTTGCAAATCAAGCAAAGGAAAAGAAAGATGAAGAACGAAGATTAAAATCTGAAACTAAAGGTAAAGAAAAAAAGAGGGACGTAAGGGAAAAATTCTCGATATCATTTGTCGGCACTTTTATTAGAGGATCAATAAAAACTTTACTTTCTGTGTAATAAATATCGTAGTAAACCCTATATTTACATTACACTGTACACTATCCATAACCAAACTATGTTTGTAAATAACTAAGTGAAACCTGTATTGCGATTAACCTAACTACGCTTGTAAATAACTACATAAAACTTCTAATTACTTTCATTAATTTAACATGTAACATAGAACTCAAAACATACGTCAGTTGGAATAATACTCCATTTGATTACGGTGTTAGAGTAATTTTTCCTTGTTTAGCGAACGAGAGGGGACCTGAGTCACATTTTGAAAGATAGATCTAGGCTAGGAATTACAGTGAATTGTATGTTGTAAGACAGATATTTGAGAATACAGATAAAGTCATATCTTGACTGACATTGATACTAAGGTATTATTGAGCAACCTGGAGTTTACGATTTAGTTTTATTTTGTAAGACAGCTATATCTGAGATTATTGAGCAACCTGGAGTTCACTATTGAGTTGTATCTTGTAAGACAGATACCTGAGAATACAGATAAAGTTGTAACCAGATTGATATTGATACAAAAGTATTATTGAGCAACCTGGAGTTTGTGATTGAGTTGTATTTTGTAAGACAGATACCTGAGATTATTGAGCAACCTGGAGTTTACGATTGAGTTGTATCTTGTAGGATAGATACTTGAGAATGCAGATAAAGTTGTATCCAGATTAATATTGGAACTAAAGTATTATTAAGCAACCTGGAGTTCGCGATTAAGTGTATCTTGTAAGACAGATACCTCAGATAATTGAGCGACCTTGAGTTCGCGATTAAGCTGTATCTTGTATGACAGGTATCTAAGGATAAGGAAGGATATGCCTGGATATAAAAGGATTTATTGGAGTAGGGCATTTACTACATCTGTGTGTATTGATTTACTTAAAAGTAAACATTTAAAGTTATATTTCAATATTCTTTTCTTAGGCAACAAATAGTTATTTTAGAGAGAAATCTTAAAATTCTAAATTTTTTAGAAAATCATTGTCATTTTAATCATTCATCACTGTGTTTGACCTAAAACTAGTCAATTTTGAACCCAACCTCTGTCTAGAAAGAGAAAGAAAACTAAAGGAAGAACAAATTCGAGAAAGAAAAAGAATCATTTACGAGAAAGAGAAGCAAGAAGAATGGATGAAAAAGGAGTTAATAAAGAAAAAGGATGAAAAGGTAAAAGCAAGGATTTCTATGTAACATGATTTTTATATTCATTGTTTTTGTAAACGACAGTCATACTTAGAAAACAGTTAATCAGACGACTATATTTATATTTTAAATGCTCAAAAAAGGCAGACCAGTATTTGAAAATGATAGGATTAGGGCTTTTATGTGATTATCGTTCATCAATCATATTTGTAAAATTATGTTGTAATGTCGTCTGATTAATATTAAGTTAATTACGGGTCTTTCTGTGTAGTACTGTACAGGATAATTTAAATTTCGGTGTAAGAGTACAGTTGTGATTCAGATATTCCTAGATATGCCTGTATCTAGGCAAATATATCAATATATAAAAAAAGTGATGACTTTATATCTATACAGTGATAACCAGAAAACTCTGAAATAGGAAGACGACTTTTAGAATCATCAAGTTATAACTTGTCAAATGAGTATGAGATATTGAGGGTTGAGACAATTGTGCACTGTGCACTGTGCAAAAAGACCAATTTTACTGAAATTAGTGATTTAATAATAATCTCGTAAAACTACTTGCTTTGTAACAGCATTCAATTCTAATTGAGTATTGCTATAATGTCGTCTTCTTATTCAAGGGTTTTCTGGTTAATCCTGTATGACTGGAGTCCCTTTACATGAATGAAAGATTTCGTATTTAAAATTTTTTTCTTAGATTCAAGAATTTATTCGCACAAGAGAAGACAATTATAAGAAGATGAAAACCAAAGCTCTTCAAACTTCCATGATCAGAACAGCTGTCAGGTCAGGTCAGGTCAGGTCAGGTATTAGTGGAGGTCAGGTCAGGTATTAGTGGAGGTCAAGTCAGGTCAGATTAGGGGAGGTCAAGTCAGGTCAGGTCAGTTTTGAATCAAATAAATTATATGTTTTCTTTTCAACATATTTTTTAGGAGCAAATCACTTTGTTCACTGACAAGCAGTCTGAAAAAGTTATCTCTTGATTGAAAAAAATGTTCTTATGAAAAAATGTTTAATGAAATAAAATCTTAATTTCTTAGAAATGGTTAACATAGAAGGATTAAGTTCTAACAGAGATATATGAGTAGAAGAAGTAGAGATCTATTACAGTCAAGAGTATACGATATTTTCCCAGCATTTTCCATTGTGTTCAACTGAACTACACGACGTAGCTGTATTCAGGAATATTTAAAGATCCTTTGAATACGAAACACAAAACCTTCAAAAATAAACCAAATTCATAAATTTAATTTTTTATGTTAAAAGTTAGAGTATTTCTTTAAAACTTGTAAAACTTGACCCCTGAATGGGAATGCAACATAGAAAATAGAATATATATATTAGAGTGGAATTTACTAGAAAAAAGTGTAAAACGGCCATTTTGTTGTACTGTTTCCATACTGCAGGTGTACTTCACATATTTATGCTATATAATAAGCAGTCTGTGTGTTCTATTTTGAAAACTAAAAACATACTATTCAAATTATTTGGGTAATATATGAAGCACTTTGACAATATGCCTCAGGAAGGAAAGGATGCATTTTTAGAAAAAATTTTACAGATTTTAAATCAAACTTTTTGATTTAAAGTTCAGTAAAATGCCATACATCGCGAGAAGTTTAATTATCTAAGTACGGTGGTAGATGATCATAGCAATATAATGAAGACGACTTTTTAAAACAAGTTTTTTAAACAGTATACTCATACAAAGGTTTTTTTCAGAAAAGTTTTTAGCTAAGGAGCTAAAATATTCTTTGGTGAAAAGTCTAAAAATTTTAAGTGTTAAACCTTTTTCTTGTTCGTATCTTAAGCAAAAAAGTCCTATGAAAAAAACCTAATTTTCGAATCGTTATTAACCAAAATGAACCATTCATTAAAAAAAATAGGAAAATAAAAAAACGCTCGTCAACTAACTAACTATTTTTCGTAAATGTTAAACGAATCTATTTTTAACGCTAAAGATAATTGTAAATCGAACGAAATAAACCGTTAGCTAAAGCTTTATAGTTAAGTAAGTAAGTAAGTAAGTAAGATTTATTAGAGATAAATCAAGATCATAATACATATTATAACATGATTAACATTCTCATAAGAATAAAATTGAGTATATCATGGGTTTTATCACAGATTAAGATAAGGTTATATCATAGGAAGTTTAATTTTCTCTGCATATAGGGAATAGCAGATTTTCTGTATTTCTTCGTTCTAGCATAGTTGACAGTAAACAGTTCAACGTTCCGTAGCTGGTGGTTGTGAGTGACTGGTTCTACCGGGAACAGGGCAGAATGCCTTTGAGATTTTAGACATTTTTTAGCAAAGGATAAACAAAGTTTCTCTCTCCTAATCCTTAAGGTTTCTAGTTTCTAGTTCTGATAGAGCAGATTGATAATTAACATACACCGGGCCTAGCTTTATAGTTCAGTTCTAAGATAAAAAACTTATCTGAAAATTTGCAATTATACTTGGAAATAATTGCAATATTTACTCTGAAGATTTCAACTGTCGTCTTCTTTTTTTAAATTTTTTTTTGATGGTGTTATTTTGTCTATACATGCATATGTACATAAAAATTGCGTTTTTTTGAATATGGTTTGTGCAGCCTGCAGGTTTATGGTTTGTGCAGCCTGCAGGTTTATGGTTTGTGCAGCATGCAGGTTTATGGTTTGTGCAGCATGCAGGTTTATGGTTTGTGCAGCATGCAGGTTTATGGTTTGTGCAGCATGCAGGTTTATGGTTTGTGCAGCATGCAGGTTTATGGTTTGTGCAGCATGCAGGTTTATGGTTTGTGCAGCATGCAGGTTTATGGTTTGTGCAGCATGCAGGTTTATGGTTTGTGCAGCATGCAGGTTTATGGTTTGTGCAGCATGCAGGTTTATGGTTTGTGCAGCATGCAGGTTTATGGTTTGTGCAGCCTGCAGGTTTATGGTTTGTGCAGCCTGCAGGTTTATGGTTTGTGCAGCATGCAGGTTTATGGTGGCAGTTTGATCAGTTCATCTCTTCGCAGATGTTGTCACAATATTTATTCTGTACATTGCTTTCAATGGCTATAACGATTTCTTTGAATGGTTCAATGACCACGGGGAGATGAACAGTCGCAGGGAGGCTTGGATGGCTTGGATGGATGCATGGACACTGGCCGATTCACAATAGGCACTCTCTAGTCTCTCTCCACTAGAGATATTAATTTAAATAAAATATGGCACAATATAAACACTAAACTGGACAGAAGGAGAAGGTCAAATAAGGCGATAATACTGTTACGCCTTTGTGACCTTGTAGCTCATCCAGGTTTCATTTTAAGAATGAGTATGAGGAAAAAATTTAATAGGTTACATATTAAGAATTCAAAATACTTTTGTTCTTCTCAATAGCTCTTCAGTAAAAGAAGTTTTTATTAAAAACAAATCAGATTTCAATAATTTCTACAAGTTATGATGGTACCTTAAACCTTTATTTGATAATACTTGTGGAAAATATTGTCGCTTAAAAATGTTTCATTCTGATAATTCCTATTTGTTTTCCTGCAGTAGAAATGCACAAGTCTCTATTAAAGAGAAATCGACCTTCTAAGCACCTCCACTCAATGTCGTCTTTACAAACCCATCCTCTCAGAAGAAGTCCAAACCAAACCAATACTCCAGCAATTTCTGTACTCCGACAAAGGAAAACATCAAATAGTGAAATGTTTCAACTAGTGAATAATTAAATTTACAAATAACTTTGTAATTCATAGTAAATCACTCCTTAATTACCCCCTGACACACCAAATTAGGAAGTTTATTTTATTAAACAATAAAACAATGTTTTACTTATATTTATTATATTAAACAGTAAAACAATATTTAATTTATTTGAAACCATTTTTTAAATGTCGTCTTCGAAATACATTTGTTGTTACTTTGTGTTTTAGTTCTATTTATTTCATTTTTAAACAAAAATTTTAGCTTTGTATAATTGTAAAGTGGATTTTGAGATCAATGCTAAATCTCGATTATTTATTAATCTGCAGATTGTTCTATATTATAACCTTGAGGAATACCAAAATGAAAAGAATAATTGTATTAATTCTCATAATAAAAGTGCCCACAGTGGTTATCGAGATCAAAAAATCGAGATTATGAGTAGCTCACACGAAATTTTCCAGACCGGTTCTTATAAATTTAACTCGGTTCATATACAGAGTGTCCCAATAAACATGAGAATTGAGAGACGACTTGATAGTTGTTTTTGATTTCTGTTATTTAATGCATTGTGAACGAGGATTGAATATAATTAATATCATGACTTTGTAAACCCTGAGCCCAGGATTATATTTCAAGTCTGTCTATGAATGTCGTCTTGCTTCTTTATTTTCCTTATCCAATTAAGAGTCGGTTCAGGTCCATGGACCCCTTCCCTTTATTCAATAGATTCGAAAAATGAATAAAGAATCATTCTTTCCTAATATTCATGTATACTCATTCCACCATCTATTTAGGTTTTTATCAAATTGCAGGATTGTCATATTTGATTGCTTGTAAGAAAAAAGATGAAATACTTTCAAAGAAAATTAGACGTGAATAATATTAGTGGATGAATTGGAAATTCTTGAAAAGCAGCAAGTATTTTTATACAATTTTTAACAAACCAATGCCTACGTATTGAGATTGTATGCATATACTTGTTTCTAACAGTTTTGGAGGCTTGAATAGTTCAATGAAGCCTTGAAACAGGGTTGTCTATAGACATGTATGGTTGATGAAGGATTAAAAATGATTTCCATATGGGTCTGTCTTGCTTATTATTTTGTTTGTTTGTATCCAATAAACGTTAAAATAGTTGAACACAGTTACAGTTTAATTTAGAATCACACAGTTACAGTTTAATTTAGAATCACACAGTTACAGTTTAAACCATCGCTTGATAAAAGAAGTTTGAAAATTGCATACCAAACAAAATCTCTTTTTATATATAGTTTTATATGAAAAAATACTCAACTTTAGCTTGTACCATGTACTTCACCACACTACACTGTACATAAACTAACCTGGTGATGAGTTATAAAAAGAAGTAGGAAAATCTACACCAACAGAGGAGATGTACTTTTCTCATTTGATGGGAAACCCTCAGCTACCACCAAAAAGTAGCTGATTTTGTCAGGTTTCTCACCTTCCTAAAAACAGGAAAGCGGTCACCTGTCATGCCCAAAGCTGACCTGCCTCACTAGTTATATTTAAAGGCACTGCTTGCTTAATTTAATTATTTGTAATAAAGATTGAAGTTTTTCCCCTCCAAGCAAAAGTATATTGTAAACCCACCCAGCTAGTTCATTCAACCCAAGCTAAATTGTATCACGAGTTGAGGAACTGGACAAACAAATAGTATTGATTGTATTTAACCCGTTACTACTGGAGCTGGTATCAACGGCCAGAGGAAATTTCCAGGGCAGCAAGGTTCAAATCCTGGGAATCCTTATCAGGGGAACACGGATAACGGTGCTTTCGTCGGAAGAGAAAGCAATCTGAACGTCCATTTTGTCCCCGAGAAAAGGGTTAGGAAGAGAAAGCAATCTGAACGTCCATTTTGTCCCCAAGAAAAGGGTTAGTCTTGATGAAGGAGGAGAAGAGAGCGGTCGATCACAGCTCCAGTAGCTCCGAGAGGAGAATTAGCTCCATCTATGATTCCAGGATTGACTTCGGTTGATCCTCAGTTTGTATTTTAATAATAATGTAAAATAAATGTCTGTGCAAAGTTAGTGATTTAATCGATTCAATCTGGCTTGTTATATTGAGTTTCTCTTTGTAAAGTTGCCTTTATTTAGTTCTTTATACATGAGTTTCTATTAAGTTTATAATATTTACTGAGAAAATAATCATGTGAAATATAATCCAAGATATATAAACTCATTTTATTGCAATTGATGAACCAACATTGCATGCGAAGGAAACCTGAGAAAGTTGGGAGGGGTAAAAGCAGCCAAAAAGAAAGTGGCTGAGATGGGCTCTGATTTGTATATTACTGAAGATCATGTCAAGCGCCTACTGACAAGGAAGGATTTTAAGAAAAGCTTGCCCCTGTCTTTCTTTCCCTGTCCTTTGATTGATCTCACTTTTTGCTGTGCTTTTTTAAAATTGTTACCTGCTCAATTTCTCCCACTGAAAATCAATATGGCCCGCTGATTAAAGACTAAAGGATTTGTTCTATCTCCTTCTTAACAATAGTGACTACATCACGAAGGTATTTACTCTCCTGGCCAACTGACAGCAAACCTAAATGAGGTAATTTGAAATTAACCTCTCATAGATTTTCTCCCTCATAGTAATGTTCTGTTTTTTCATAAAGGAATTGAGCCTTTGCCACAAACTCAAATTGTTGAATCATTATATCTTAGAAACCTGATGCTGTAAATCTTTGATATTTTACACTTAGACTGTTTGATCTAATAAAATGCATAGTTTGAAATACCAAAGGTCTATGACATTAGGTTGCAAAGATCTAAGGATTATATAATTAGAGGTTGTGGCAAATACTCAATTTCTTTGAATAAGCTGGATACATATGATTCGTAGGAATGTCATCCAGGCCTGTCAGATTCGCAATGTACTTCTCACCCTCTTCATTCTCCAGGTAGATCAAACACTTGCACACCAATCATATCAATTATGTGTTTTCATTGAGTCTTTGTCCAGCAGCTCTGTATAGAGTCTCAGTCAAGGATGTCCTTAAGGCAAATGAATTGGAACCTAGAACAGATATAGAGAATCATCAATTCTACTCTGTACCCTCCACATCAGACAAGAATTTTGCTCGAACATTAAGTAAATAAACATTTTACAACCATTTATTAAAATATCACATCTGCAAAAACTGAACCCTTTTCAAATTTTCAAATGATTCCCATCATCTTACTTAAGTACTATTTCAGAACCAACTTACCTGTCAATAGATGGCCAACTGATGGAGTGCTTATTGGACTATATCACCTATGTCAGACCGGTATATTTTTTTGACAAGATCTGGTGAGCCTATGACAGATTCAGTGGTTTCAAATTTATGGAGGTAACTCAATCAAATGTAACAATTGATCAAGAGAGATACATTTATAAACCTACTGTTAATAGGACAACTCGGAGAAGCGTGTGAAAAGAGATCCCTGACTTCCCAACTGAGGTAATCATTGATTGAAATATCATGCAAGACATGTGTTGAAATGTCAAATTGTGTTTGTTTTAGACTAACTCCCGACACCTTCGACAGATGCACAATGCCCTCATTCACCTCATGGTCTCTGAGCAGCTGAAGGGGACAGCCCATATTGCTGCTAACCATTCTCGGTAAGAAATAGCAGTAATGATACAGTGATAACCAGAAAACTTTAAAATAGGAAGACGACTTTATAGCAATACAAAAAATGTATTTGATGGTGTTACAAAGCAAATAGTTTTTCTTGAAACTTATGGTATTACTAATATAGTGAAACGAGTCTGTTTACACTGCACAATTCCTGTGTCATTGGACTATTTTACAGTCCTAACTTTAGCTTAAAAGTTGTCTTTCTATTTCAGAGTTTCTGGTTATCACTGTATATTTCTGGTTATCACTGATGTGGGTTCCTTATGCTACAAGTGAATTATTTCAGAGCTGTAAATGAAGCTGCTTACTTGGAGTTTGCACTGGAATCACTGAAAAACTTTGGAGCTCAGGTGCAACACAGTTACCTGCATTCATCATTCCTGTCCTTTGTTTATAATATAAGTTTTGCATATTTCAGTCTCAAAGCTGGCTCAAGTTTTTTTTTGACAGTATAAGTCCTAAGAAGAAGAAGAGGCTCCCACACGTTTCTCAGGTTTAGTTTATTGAAGAAAATAAATTCTTAATTGGTCGTGTTTAATTTGAACATGTTTCTTTCAATCCTTTATGTTCACTTTCAATGTGCCTCTTCAACTCATTTACTGCATTCGCAGCATATCTACATTGACAACAAGGATATTTTACTCCTATATGTTTATCTTCAATTGTCTCTTTAAATCACTTCCTACATATTCATTTTAAGAAAAAGGATATGTAACACCGTTGTGTTCAGTTTCAGCATGTTTTTTTAAGTGTCTGATTTATTTTCAACAAACTCACATTTAGGACACGTATATGTTACTCTTTTTTAACACGTCTCTTTATATCCCTTGCTGTAGTCACAGGATATACGCAATGAAAACAGGGATAACTCACTCCTGTTTATTTCCAACACTGGTAAACATGAAAACCTTATGTCAAATAAAACATGCTCATAAACTAATGGTTTTAATATGCTCCAGGTATCAGAGCCAGAACCACATGGACCGGAGGTCGCCAGTGATCTAGGGTCAGTAGCCCCAGTAGTCCCTCAGGTAGCCAGATTTATCTTCTTATAAAAATGACCTTATGAAAAAACATGTGAAAACCATATGTCAAATAAAACATGCTTTTAAGCTTATGGTTTTAATATGCTCTAGATATCAGTGCCAGTACCACATGGACCGGAGGTCGGCTGTGATCTAGGACCAGTAGTCCCAGTAGTCCCTCAGGTAACAAGATTTATCTTATTATGAAAATGACCTTATGAAGAAACCCATGGAAACCCCATGCCAAATAAAACATGCTCATAAACTAATGGTTTTAATATGCTTTAGGTATCAGAGCAAGAACCACATGGACAGGAGGTCGGCTGTGATCTAGGACCAGTATTCAGGTAACAAGATTTCTCTTATTGTAAAAATTACCTTATGAAAAAAACACATGAAAACCTCATGCCAAATAAAACATGCTCATAAACTTATGGTTTTAATATGCTCCAGGTATCAGAGCCAGAACCACATGGACCGGAGGTCGGCTGTGATCTAAGACCAGTAGTCCCAGTAGTCCCAGTAGTCCCTCAGGTAACAAGATTTATCTTATTATGAAAATGACCTTATGAAGAAACACATGGAAACCTCATGCCAAATAAAACATGCTATAAACTAATGGTTTTAATATGCTTTAGGTATCAGAGCGAGAACTGCATGGACCGGAGGTCGGCTGTGATCTAGGACCAGTAGTCCCAGTAGTCCCTCAGGTAACAAGATTTATCTTATTGTGAAAATTACCTTATGAAAAAACACATGAAAACCTCATGTCAAATAAAACATGCTCATTATTTAATATGCTCCAGGTATCAGAGCCAGAACCACATGGACCGGAGGTCGGTTGTGATCTAGGACCAGAATTTGCCAATATCTATCCCCTCCCCGGGTGTTTTCATTGATTTTTTTCATACTTTTTTTGCAGTAAGACTTAATAAACCCATCTGCTAATATTAAGATTTAAATCAGAAAACTGCAAAATTGCATTAAGATTAAATCATCTGCGATGAAATGCACTAAAAAGAAATAATAAAAAATGATACTATTTTCATTTTGTTTGTATCCAATGAAGGTCAAAACGTCTGAACCAAACAGGCACACATTTTTTGTGGAACCTTAATGACCCTTGGAAATTTTATGTTCGGTTGAAAACTAAAAAATCTAAAAGATTATTTTTTAAAGAAATATTTAGAAAACACATAAATCTAACAAACATTTGTTGTCTATACTTTAAAAAATGCATTATGTTCTGATGGGTGCACGAAGATCTCTTAATCCTAGTAATATATACGTCAGTACAAGTAAATTATTTAGAGACACCCAAGGTTGTATAATAAGAGGGGGTACTTAATGTTAAAAATTGTCTTCTAATAAGATTGAGACATAACCGTTTTGCGTTTTTTTGCACAGAATGTTTATAAATTGCACACATTTTAATATTATCTCTATATTAATATGAAACCAGTCATTTTAGGGGTAAGCATAAATCTATCTATTTTATAAAGAAGTTAATAACTGCTAAATGAAAGGTTTATGCAAAAAATATTTATTTTTAAAACCATAAAGCTTCTAATTAATATTTTCGATTTTCAACAGTTAGTGCATCTAATTATGCATTTAATGATGCAGAAAAAGCATATGCAACTTTTTTAAATAAAAAAATTTGAATAACATGTTTTTAAAGATTATTTATAATAATTTGTTTACTTCTCCAGTTTTTTAGGGTAGAAAAATTATTATATGGTCTCACATTAAAAGTTTTAAAGCATGATTTGCTTAGGTAATTTTTTTCAGCATTTTGATTGTTTGGAACTTGGAAAAATGTTGGGAAAAAAATGATGCATGATGAACAATGCCCTTGCAGTAATCTAATAACTCGTGGACAATGTCAAATTTGTTGCTTGGTATTTAAATCTGTGGCATAGCAGGCTGGCGGCCAAATTTATGGTATAGCAGCTAAATCTGTGGGATGCCCTCAAATCTATTGAACATTGACCAATCTGTGCTACGTCTGTCAAATCTGTAGCAAGGCCGCCAAATCTATGGCACACCTGTCAAATCTAAAAACAAGATCGTAAATTTGTCTACAAAATATAAAAAAATCAAATATATATGAGCTTCCTCAAGAAGCAAAATAAAAACTTAAAGCAAAAAGTATGTGTATGGAACACAAGGAAGTTATGTACACATGCCGCAATGAACTACAAGAGCCATGGCGCTCGGACCCCTAGCCGTGAGGCTCGGCCCCCTAGCCGCAGCGCTCGACCCAGAAAGTTTCTTTACTTAGCTAACTCTAAAATATAAACTAATCTCTCTCTTCTTGTAATTCAACGCAGCAAGTGCACGTAACTTCCTTGGGCAACTGCCTCATTTCTGCTCAATTTTACATTATTGTTATGAGCAGGGTCGGCTCAAATGTTTAAAAAAAAATCTTCATGATGAATCTACAAGATAAACTTGGCCTATGCTTTATAGACTGTACTTTTGGGAATAAAAATGTATCAAATTTTGATTAAAGCCTTTGACTAAAGTATATAGAAGTTGCAATCTCTACATGTTCACATTCCAGTTTTTAAAGGCCAGCTCATTAAAAGCGACACTATTAATTTTAGTGCATTTTTCTCAAATAAAATATTTGAAAAATAAAAGATTTGAAAAATATTTTAAATAGAATTGTTGTATCCACATTTTGTGCAGCTTCCATTAAACATTGACAGCTAAAAAATGATTGAGCTAAATCCTAATTTTCTCCACCCCACCCCTTTGACCAAAGTGAAATAGAAAGGTGCGAAGTACATGTTAGGACTGAGCATGTACTGATTTGTTTCAAGCTGTTTCGTTAACGGTTGTTTTTACAAATGTTCATAGAAAGCTACGGTTTGTCAATTATCTCAATTTTATTAATGACGTTCAGAGCAGATATTTTAACAATGATTACTTCATGTAGAAAGATTATTAGACAACATTATAAAACATTAAAACATATAAAAAAAACATGAAATTCATAAAATTCTAAATTTAATAGTTAAGCAGGGCAAAAATTACAGCGTACTTTATAAAAATTAAAATAAATAAAAAATATCTGTCATTTGAGCCCTGTTGACTGCTTTGGATCGAATTTTCCCCTTTCAACATCCCCCCCCCCCTGCATAGGCCGATAAACAAGTCATGCCTGTTCAAGTACTATTTGTTCTGACAATTTTAATTTGAAAAATTCCTTTTTACAAATTTTCTTTCTACAGATTTTCTTGTTTTTGCTTTAATATTTTATATGATGGCAAACTTTTTGGAGAAATTTATTGAGAAGAAACTGAAGTAGTTTTAGTAATAGAAAGTAGGGTTGGGATTTGTTTATAAACCATCCAAAGATTATTTTTACAAAATTGATATTCCCCAATTAATTTTGCATTTTGATTTAACATTTAATGGATAAAAATCAGAGTCCATTTCAATGAATATTTTAGTTGTAGTTTTAGTTGAAGGTGAGTAGGAAATGGAGTTAAACATTGGTGCTTCAACTTTAAACACAAATAGAAATTGTAGTTTTTTATTTTTTTATTTATACTTTATACTGGGAGGAGTGTGCAATAGAGCGTTTTGGTGCAAGGGCGTATACAGGGTGCTATGACAAGCTCCTGAAAGACAAACTCCTGAAATTATGAAATTTTTCTCTGAATGAAATATGATAAAATTCATAAATTTTAGGAGAAAAAATCCGCAAATATCCTAGAAAAAATTTTCAAACTTTAATAATTTGAATATGCTTCAAGCAGCAAAGTATTACAATGCTCGTGAAGCATCCGTGCATCTTATTGATCACAATAACTTAACTTACACCAAGGAGAAGGTAATTGGAGCAAAAACATACCAGACTTGTTCACATGAAACATAGATTAAATATAAATTGTGAAACATTTTTTTTAAAATTTGATATTATGGAATTTGTATTTCAGAAGTTTTTATTTTAAGTAGTTTGTCTCGGCAGGAGTTTGTCTTGTCAGGAGTTAGTCTTTCAGGAGTTTGTCTTTCAGAGGTTTGAATTAGAGGAGTTTGTATTTCAGGAGTTTGTCTTTCAGAGGTTTGAATTAGAGGAGTTTGTATTTCAGGAGTTTGTCTTTCAGAGGTTTGAATTAGAGGAGTTTGTCTTTCAGGAGTTTGTCATGGCACCATATACAGAAATAATTCTAAGGGTGGGGGGGAATTTTTTTTTGACCCCTAGGAGCTTTTAGGGGGGGGGGAAATTTGAACTGTAAATTCAAAACATTTGGCTTTCTGGATATCAGACATAAGTATAAGATACTTTAAAGGTCCAATAACCTTGCATGTACTAAACTCTTTCTCTCCTTCAAACAAAACTAGCAGAAAGAAAAGCATTGTTTCTAAAAATTCGACATTTTACTATGCTGTTATCATAGACTATAATAAAACGAAGAGGTGAAGCTTAGCTCAGATGTACACAACCGACCTTCCTTTTTAATTAATTAATAGGGAGGTCGGTTGTATACATCACGATATGTCTACGTATCTAACACTTTACACTTGTATATAGAGTGATCGTATTTCATGTAGATTAGAATATTAGTATTGATAATTAGATAGACACTTAATACGGATTGTAAACACAGTTCATTTGTTTATCATTTATTTATACCCATCCAGTGGTAATTTCCTAAAAACCGATTTTTGGACCCCCCCCCCCCTCCTCTCACCCCTTCTATAGATCGATAACTTTTATAGTGCTAGAGAGGGTCGAAAAAAAATGCAAAAAAATCGAAAAAATGTAAAAAATATTTTTTTGGTTAAAACAAATATCAAAGTGTGACACATGTTTCTACATCCATTTGTCAAGGGCTTTTCAAAAATATTTTTTTTCAGATCTGTAACTTTAGTCATAAGAAAGTTATAGGCTACTGAAATTTTTTTACATACTCCGTTTTTTTATTGCCCTGCACCCTACCTTATGCATAAAAAACTTTACAAAAAATCCTTTACATTTCTATTTATGAAAAATTCAAAAACTAGGGAGGAGCCAAACGTCCCCCCCTCCCCCCCAGCCTGTTTAGGGTTATGAGCTCCAGATAAGAGCTTTATGATAAAGAGTTGAAGAGAAGAAACAATAAAATGTTTGAAATGTTTTAAGTTAAAGTCATGCCCATAAAACTTAATATTTTTGACATAACTTTTTGCTAATTAATTGAAAACCTACAAATTTTAAGATTGTCAAATGTTTGCAATCATCATCATCGAATTTTGTTTAAATAAAGAAAGAAAATCTAAAAATTGGTCAATTCCATAAATCCCACCCAAGAAATACGATCACTTTATAAACAAGTGTACAGTGTTAGATACAAAAACATATCGTAATATACACAACCGACCACTCTATTAATTGATTAATAGGGAGGTCGGTTGTGTACATCTGAGCTAATCTTCACCTCTTAGTTTTATTACTCTATGGCTGTTATGTTATTAATAATTAGTATTTAAACTAGAGATAGTAAAAGACATTTTTGAAAATGGAAAACCTGACTTAAGCATAAATTCCATGAGATTAAAAAAAGGACAACGGTGCAGAAAATAATTATGACTTGTAAAAGTTTCTGTTTTGAATATAAAAGTAGGAGTACAATTTTAATCTATATAATACAGCTTTTCGTTCATTTATATGTTTGCTATGGCTCGCAAAACGACTGAATCAAATGGGCTGAATTTTAGTAAGGAAACTTATTGATACCCTTTGGCAAGATGACAGAAACTAAATTAATTGTAAGCTTTTTGTTTCATTTCGATTTTTAAAATTCCACAGGCAACACCTGGCACTTCAGCTAGTTTGTAATAAAAAGAAAGATTACTGAAGGGCGGTGCAATAAATGAAGTAAATTAAATCCCAAAAAAAGCAAAAAAAATTAAATCCCAAAAAAAGCAAAAAAAAGTTAAATCCCAAAAAAAGCAAAAAATAGTCTTTTATTACCCCCAAACTCAAGCCTTTGTGGCTTTGCATTTAAATATAATTGTTTTACTTTGCTATCCCTCTAAACATTCTAAATAGATTTTTCATTTGGACTTCTGTCATGGTGGCTCTGGTCGATATTCTTAGTGCACTGAATAAACAGCAAACTAATTTTTTTTATGTTCATCACTCTTGAGTTTAAGATTTGAAAAGTGTAAAAACCTCTGAGTTCTAGGGGGGGCTACGCTCCCTCCTTTACAGGTTTAGAGGGGGCACTGCCCCCCTTGCCCCCTGTATACGCCCTTGTTTTATTGCCCTAAAAAGGTCAATAGTGAGATGTTTTTGAATTTCAATAATGAATGTGCACAGTTACAGACTAGCTTTTTAAACAGGGGAAACATAATATAGTTGTGTTTGTTTACAAACAACTAAAACTGAGTTCATTGTGTATTTCAGAACTTGGTGTATTCTAAATAAAAATTTTATTATAAAGTTTTATTCACACACAAAGATATAAATATATATATAAATGGTGTAGTTTAAATTTGTTTAAATAAATTTTTGAAAATACAGGTTTCCAAAGAAAAGAGAAAAATATGCAAAATTATGCACAAATAGACAACATTGATCATTACTCATTGTAAAACCGGAACTTTTCATGAATGCTCCAATGGGACATCAAAATATTTCATTTGTTTCTTAACTAACATTTTACTAAGATCCGAAGGATTTACAGTTTGCTATTGTCCTTAATTACCTTAAATAGGATTATTTAAGAGTTTACTAAAGTTTAGATTTAGAATGAAACTTCAGTTGATGTTTCTCCTTGGGACCTTGGTAATGAATTTAACATCTGTTTCTGGTGATTGTACTAAGGAACAAGAGATAAACACCTGGAGAACAATTTATTGGTTCATGAGGAAAATAACATTTATTACCAATAGTTTACAATAAAAGTGGCATTTTTACACCATTTGCTTTTGGAAGAAAGGTTGAGTCAGGTTTAAAAGTAAATGCTTGCATTATTAAAGCTGTTTTAAACTTTTTCGCCATATGTTTACTACTTATGATTTAATTTTCAAAAATTTTAAATTCTTGTTTTGATCTTTACTCTAATCTGTCTCAAATTGTAACTTTTTCTTTGTAAAGTTTTCCAACCATGTTTAATTTCTTTTCATCAATCATAAATTTTTTTATTCATTCTTTAATATGCTACTTACTCCAGATATGCAACACAAACCTCAGCCAAGTGTGTTAATATATACATTGGGTAAGTAAGATTATTTTCTTTATTAAAAAATAAAACAGATATTAGATTCTTTTTGTCTATATATATGCTTTTACAGGTTAGAAAGTTTCATCGACATTGAAGACCAAGTTTCAATTTTGAAGGATGAAAATAAATTGACGTCTTATGACAAAGTATTTGCTTTAACAAAATGCTATGTAATAATATTTAATAAGGTTTGATATTTTCTTTCATAATTGCAATACATTTGAACCATTTTTGTATACCATTGAAGTCATGATAAAAATCTCACACCATAGAAATAAATGTAAATATTGATCCTAAAATTTCAAGAACATCCAAGAATAAATTCAAATATTTTAAACACAAAGATTTTCATATCAGACATCAGAATTTCTTAATATCATTATACATTTATAAATTGCCCAACAAGGTTGAAATTTATTAATTATTATAGACTTAGAAAGAATAGTCAAGATTGATCAAGTGGAATAACAAAGCACGGTTGCACTATATTTTACATTATAACAGTACAAACAATTAGTGTTAGCCCAACTAAAGTTGATCCAAATACACATGACATTTGCCTGGGGCAAACATACTCAACACCTTTTTAGACTGACTCTGGATTGTTTGACTTTATTCTTAGGTTGCATTCATTAGGTATTATTTCTCCAACATGCACTGTATCCTTAAGATCAAGATGTTAATAATCTGCAACAAATAATTCTTTAGTTACAGACTTTTTGTCCCTTATACTTATGTATTAAAAATCTGAAAATATAAAAGAGAAAAAATCTGTAAATTGACGATGAATTGTCTCTAAGTAAGGTATAAAAAGTATCAAACTTAACAACAAAAAATCAGTGATTAAAAATCCGTTACTTTCTCAAATACTGGATTTTTGGATTACAGGAGTTCCCTGAGTAAGTCCCAGCCTTGAGGTTCCTTCAGACTTCACTTCACTCTCAATGAATTGTTTGTTTATGCATTGTAAATTATATCATGTTCACAAAAGCTATAATCTCAGGTGAACGTCTGAATATTTCAGATTGGATGTTCCCAAACCTCTGTGTTAGTTGAGGGTTGACTTTGGTCAGTTTGATGTTATCCTCGTCCCAGTCTATATTCTTTAACAGTCTATACCCACTCCATCGCTTGCATGCTCTTCCCGCCCATCTTGGGACATGTCCTGTAGCGTTGGAGAAGATCACATATGTCCGTACAGCCCAACAAACAAAAACCCATGAAGAACACAAGATTATTTTGTGTATTTCACACAAGTGACCAGTCAATATCTTGTGATAATTCATGTGTTGTCGAGGTGAATGTCGACGATTTGAACACAGGTCTAGGACTGAGTTTTTACACGGTGAAAACTTGAGTTTATTTCACAAGATGAACATGGGTTTTTACATGAGAAAATTATTTTTTTTCCCCATCTACTTAAATTACATTTTTCAAAAACCCTGGTAAAGGGGGGGATATAAAATTGATTTCTGATATACAAATATATTATAAAATATACTGTGTAAAAGTATATAACTATTACAAAATGTTTAGAAACTAAACATTTCAGTTTAAATCATTTACATTAAACATCTTGAACATGTAACTTTAAACTGTTCTTATCACAAAGTGATATTTCAAGTCAAAATAATGTTAATGTATTCATAGTTGTAAGAATGCTCCTTGCTTCATATATCTAAAAGATTGATATTCCAAAAAGGGGTTGTTGAGAAATACAATACAAAATTCAATGTGAAACTTTTCTATACTCTGCTCATGCTTGTTATAATCTGAAATATTTTTGTCATTTAAAATATTTCATTTTACTACAATAAACTTTTAGTTTCTAAAAGATTACCAAGTGTTGTGATTTTGAAACTCTATTAAAAATAAAACATGAAGTTCTTCCCATAATATCTCAAATATTTTGCGTGTGATATTTACAAGAATTAAGATCTAGATATTCTGGCATTCCATTACTCATGATTAACACGTTGGGAATATGCCAGATCTTGCACTGGTATCTTTGCTACGAGCACAACATGTGAAAAAACAACAAGAATTGAACTATATAATTATCTTAAATATATTGCATTTGATAATTAAGAGAATTAAAATCTAAAATTCTGGCATTGCATTACTAGAGTATAATATGATAGAAATATGCAAGAATTTGCATTGGTTTATTTTGATATGTGTACAACATGAGAAATAACGATGAGAATTTTCAAGGAATATTTTCGCGTTTTTTACCCGTGCTGTACACAGGAGGAATCTTCAAAATTGTGAAAAGTAGATTTACCGCGAGTATAACACAAGGAGGGGCCATGAATTAATCATGTGAATTATCAACCAGTTCTCCATCATGCTAATCTCGTTGAAAAACTGTGTTTTGTTTGTTGGGCATGGAGACTAATCGGTAGTTAACCCATTCTGGTGGTTATATCCGATCATTAATGAAAAGAAACTTTCTCAAAAACCATCATTGATGTTTTTTGCATGGTCCTGGAAAGGTTCAACATGTTTAGATTTTACCTCTTCTCTGTGCAGGCAACCTGCACATTCCGTGACAAAGAGACTTGTGCCCTTTCTCCACCCTGCACTGGCCAGTAGAAAACCTTGTTGCATGGTACACTGTACTCCCAGGTGTGCATGTGCATGTACTGCGAGCAGGGCTTGATACCTGTGTGAGGGTGGGGTGACAATTCTCATCATTGGTTTGGCCTCAAATTCCTCCTCAAATTAACTTGGCTTTCTTTTTTACCTTTTCATCTTTGATTCTCAATTGTTTTCTTACCTTGTTTTCAATTGTTTTCTTACCTGTATTCTTGTCGAAACATGATTTGACCAAGTAAAGTATTCCATTGTCCAGCAGAGCTTTTCTAAATCATACTGATCTATTACAATTGTACCTTGTACAGCTCCTATCAGAGGGGGTCCTCTGCATTCAATACCATTGGCTCCTGCCAAGTGCCAAGGGAGTTCAACTATTGTACATATCTTGCCTTTGCAGAAGGAGAGGTAAATATTCCATTTTTTACCTATGGGACAGGGATAACTCTTCTTTACCTCGTGTTATTGAGTCAATGCACAATGGTGTAGGCTCATCCATGTCATTTTTATGTGAGGTTAAGTCTGCAAAACTAATTTAAACAATTTAAGATGAGTTTTAGGATTATTAGTATGAATTAACAAACCCGTTTGTTGATTCAATTGTGATGGACTTAATCTATTATCAGAAATGGCAACACCCCAGGGCACAAGTGGCCCCTGCACTTAGAAGGCTTTTTGGGCAGTATACAAAACTTATTTTACCCTATCCCAAATAACAAAAGTGAGGAATTTTCCCCGATTCTCCAACTGTGGTGACTTTCTTTGAAGAATTTCGGAGGAATTTCTCAAGAATCTGTCTTGGATTTGAAATGAAAGAGAGATAAATTGGAGGATGGGGAATGGAGTTGGGAGAGAAGGGGGAGAGAAGGAATTGGTTATTGGTAAGGGTGTAGCTTGAGATGGTAGAATACGATATATAGGAGGGGGTTCTTTGTGCTGGACTAGCAATTGTCTCTACTCTAATCAATAAATGAAGAATCTTAGAATTATATTTAACAAATACAGAAACAGGTTCAGTTCAACAGAGAATATTATAAATTCTTAGCAACTTGAATCCTTCCTATTTACTGGTTCTATAGCGACTGTCTGGCCTGCTTTGTGTTTTCCAGATTCAGGGCAAATTCAAGGATGGTAAATTTGATAATAAAAACTATTTTAGGCATAAAATAGATGTAAAAGTAAAAACATGAAAACATATTAATAACTTTTGTTGCAAAGGGTCTAAACACCCCTTAAGCTAGGCTTAGCATACTACTGCATAAAACATGCACAAAGGCTGGTTTTAGACTGGCTTGCTTCTTTCATATATTTCTAAAGTTTATATTTTCTTGTCATTTGTCGTAAATGAAGCATGGTATAAAAAGTCTATATTGTCATAACTTTTATGTAAAATCCAAATTATTGGTATCCCAAACAATTATCAACAAATGTCCAAGATATTGGGATTGGGCTTGGTTTGGGAATAAGGTATGAGGTTGAAATAGGACCAATTGGGAGTAGGTTGAAATAGTTTGGGAATAGGAATGGATATCAACTAAGGAGGAAGTTGGGATGGGATTCAATAAATGTTTGGATGATAAAAAAGGTTGGTAAATTGGGAGTTGGAGTAATTGGAAAGATTGAGTAATGAATAGAGATGTTTTATGGGGACCACTGTGCTAGAATAGAATTGAAGATTAGTATAAAGATACAGATATAATAAAATACGTGTATAAAACCTATGTAATTTAGTAGATAAAAATGTTGAATAGAGATGAATACAAATTTTGAAAAGAATGAACGAATTATTGTCAAGTTAGAATGAGAGAGAGAGAAAAGGATATAAAAATTGTCTTTAGAATCATTTAATAATCCCATTCCAATCATTAACTGTAACTGACTCCTCGGAAATTCACAAGAAATTCCTCAGAATTGGTCACCAAGGTGAGAGATTTTTGTGGGATCACAGTTTTGAGGCTCAGTCTCGAGAAATTCCTGAGAAATTCTTTGGAATTTTTCCCCACAAAATTCCTCAGAATTTTTCCTGAATACTTCACCAGAAATTCCTGAGAAATTCTTAGGACTTTATGGATTTTTAGGGGAATTTATTAAGAGAATTAGTTTCAAGAAATTCCTGAGAATTTCTCTGGAATTTTACCCTAAAAAAATCCTGAAAATTTCTCTTGATTACTTCTCCGGAAATTTCTGAGAAACTTTTATGACTTGGTCACCATTCCTAGGAATTTCACCACAAGAAGTTCCAGAGAAATTCTCCAGAATACTTCTCCAGAAATTCATGAGAAATTCTTAGGACTTGGTTACCATTTTTAAGATTTTTAGGGGAATTAAATAAGAGGATAAGTTTCGATAAGTTTCTCTGGAATTTTCTTAAAAAATTCCTAAAGTTTTCTCAGGAATATTTCTCCGGAAATTCCTGAGAAATTCTCAGGACTTCATCATAGAATTTTCAAGTTCTGTTTTTCTCTAATAGGTGTCTCTGAGGTTATAATCTATTATGCACTGCCCTAACTAAATCTTTATTTCTTTGCATCCTCATTGATAAAAAATGATAATTTATTTGAGAGACAATTTTTTAAAATATTAATAACATTTTTTTTCATTTTTTTATTTTTTCTTGACGATTTAGTTGTCTGATTAAACAAAATAGATGACAACTTCAGTAAGATAAAAAACAACTTTAACATTCTGACTTAAGAAGATGGATACTTCTAAAAAGTTGAAGGGGCAATATAGTTGTTAAGTTATTCACTACTACTATTGAGCTTAAGTCCTGGTTAGTGAATATGCTGAGACTATTTTAAGGTATTCCTGAGCATCTCTTGAGAAAATCTATGGAATAGTTCCCATGAAATTCCCAGGAATTGGTTCTTTTTCACTGGAAATTTCTACAAATTTTGTCAACATTTTCTCTGGTTTTTCTGTAGAATTGGTGACAAGAATTTCCCTGGAATTGGTTACAAGAACTTCGTTGGATAGAGTTATGAGAATTTCCTCTGAATAGGTTACAAGAAATTCCTTTGGACTTGGTTCCTCGGAATGGTTTACAATTTACGAGAAATGGCTGTTGACATTCTCACCGGAACTTCCTGGGAATCTTTCCTGGGAATTTCCGCAGATTCCCGAGAAAGATTCCCAGGAATTTCCGCGAATTTTCCGCAAAATTGTTACTGATGTTTTCAGCACCATCTAAGGAACTAGATACTGCAGGCTCTGGACCTCTTACTGGGAGGTTCAATACCCTTTTGGACTGAATCTGGATTGTTTGGCTTTAATCTTAGGTTGTTAGGCATTATTTCTCCAACTAGGAGCAATAAACTAATATGATAATATGTACATAGGGATGAAATCTTGGTTGGGTTCATATTATGTTCATATTAACCGCAATTCTGCACTAATCCATAATTCTGATTCAAAACTCAATTATGTTTCAGGAGATAAACTACAGTGAAATTTTGAGACTAAAGCATCCTCCTACTCTGGTCATTGTTAGAAACAAACAGGAGAAAATTCAAGAGAATCGCTATGGTAAACAGAATTTACAAAAGCAAAAAATTATTTTCTGTTTTGCTTTTTCATTTAAAGCTGATGGAAAACCAAATTTTTTGTTTCCTTAAATTTGCAGGTTTTTAAAAGTTATGTTAGTTTATTAAATGGATTATAGAATCCCATCTGAAGATTCTTTCTTTAAACAATTGTATTACAGCTACAAATCCATGATATGTTTCCTTTCAAGATAGAAAAAGGAAAATATCTTCCTCTTTATTTCTCAGATAAAGGAATAAATAAGAGCTACGAGAAATAACCTATACAGCCCTTTAAACATATTTATGAGATAGGTTTGCAACGCTACTTGACGCTGACCCAATGTTCCGGACAATTTAAGTACTGGTAAAATTTAAGCATGTCTTTTCAAATTATAAAACAATTTCTATCACAGATGTAATTTTCTCATTCATCTGATTATCTAAATTTATAAACAATAATTTTATTTTTCTATTTAGGGATCTTCACAAGCAGAAGTTTACTGGTGTATGGTCTACCCACTATTCAAGAATTGTATTAAAGAATAGAAATGATAATAGAATGCCAGACTCATTTTTCAATCAAGAAATCAGGTTTTGATTAGTAAACAGATTATCCATTTTCTTTAGATTTTTCCAAATAAAATATTTTACAAAGAAATTTTTTCTCTTTGACAAAAACCGTTTAAAAGTTTTTTCTTTTTATTGCTATTCTCTTTAAAAAGTTTGATTTTTTTTCCAGCCCTGCAAACATTTAGTCTGTAACAAACCAATGGCGAACATAGAAAGTCCAGAATTATTTACCCGACCTCTTCGCCATCGGCACATAAATCAGTTTCCTGGGAGATTTATATATATCTCCCTTATTTTACCAAGCATAAATTTTTCACAGATATCAGGGATTTCAGTAAAGATTTAGTCTTCAAAAGTAAGAATCATGTGAAAAGTACAACAAAGTAAATATTTGTAGAAAGTATAATTTCTGTGTAAACCTATGTACATCTATAGTTTTACTTCAGGGTATCTTTTGTGCAAAATAAATTTTTTTTATCGGAAAATAACCAAATTCATCCATTTACAAAGTATGGTCAGCTATTTACAACATTTACAGGTGATAATTGTACACACATTTTTCCCTTAAGTATATGTTTTTTACTTCATAATATTTAGATAAGTATCAGCTTCAAACCATCTTGAGAGACGTAGAAGCCCTAGATAAAAAGGGCCTAAATTTTGTTTATGGTCAAGTTATTAATCAGGTTCAAGGGCAAAATACAGTATTTCAGGGGGTAACTGTATATTTTTTTCAGAATTACANACTAGTCAAATATAGGGTCTTTAGGGTTTTTGGAGTTGATCTAAAAAAGCAAGTATACAGTGTTGTTCTATGATGGTATAGTAACAGATTCACGATGAGTTTGAAATATTTCATGTAGAGCCCCTTATGCGATTGCCATTTGAAATAGCAATAAAAAAGTTTGTAAATTTCAAGAAAAAGAAAGAAATGTGAGTAGAAAATCCGCGAAATTAGAGACATAAATCTGCTAAATTAACATTTTGTGTACAGTTCTCTGATAACAAAATACATTCAATCATAATTATATTCAAAGTTAAACAGTATTACCATGCCTAAGAAGGCTAAAAATCATATTGATTGCCGAAAGGTAGTTTGTGTGACATGTGGAGTTAAAAGTTTAAAATGTAAGTTGTGGAGAAGGGGAGATATTGCAAGACTTTATAAAAATCTTCATTAACCCAGATTTCAACTCAAATATTCTCTCCAACCCTGTCGGAATCTGCATATCCTGTAAATGTAAGTATTTTTTGATAAAAAAGATATTTATGTTGTGAATGTTTTTATGTTACATACTGTAATGTTTGTCAGATAAATGATATTTTCCATTTGCTTTTTTAATCAAATGATATGGTTAAGATAAAAACTTCAGTGCATCTTTAAGTAAAGTTTCAAATACTTTAAAGAATTAAATGTAAAATGTTTTAAAATAAAATAAGAGACTGTGTATATAAACACAAAAATTGAAACAACTTAAGTTTTTTATTGTATCAAATTGTAAAATACACAGGTCGGTTAAATGATCTACGCCGAGGTGAGAATGTATCTGTAAATGTGCTTATGAAGTGGATTTTTAATACTGAAAGGCTGAAATTATTACCGAGATTTAAAGGTATTGTTTTCATTTTTTGATTATACCTAATTTTCTTTTCATTGCAAAAATAATAAGTAAATATATTTATGAAAGAACTTGATTACTTGTCACAAACTCTATTCATCTAAGCATTTTATCTTTGCAACCTAATTAGTTACACTTAAGATACTTCAAACTTTGAATATTTAATCTAGCAATGGTGTAGACCTTAAATATTTCAAACTATGAATTCTGTTAGATGAAAGAATCTAAGTTTTAAATATCAAAGGTTTACACCATCAGATAGAAAAAAGGAAGGTATTATAAAATCAGAGTTTGTGGCAAAGACTCAATTCCTTTAATTGTCTTAATTTCAGAAGAACCTGGTGATCTCAGGACATTTGACGGTCTTGATATGAATTACTCAGCTTATAAAGAAAATGGCTCTAATAACATGAAGAATTACAAGAATGTAATCAAACCAAGTTTACTGAAGGAATCAAATAATACCCATGTTCTGGATGTTGTACCCCCTCCAGAGCTGCATTTGCTGATGAAAATCGTAACTGTGTGTGCTCCGCTTCTTTGTAATCAGCAAGCTGTCGCTAACTGGTTTAAAGCTTCTGGAATTATATTCCATGGTTATAATGGTGTAGGTCTAGATGGAAGAAACAGTAACAAGGTAGCTTTTAGTTCTACTTTCAATGTCTTTAATAAAAAATAAAATAATAGCTTAAAAAAGTCCTTACCACATACATTAAGAACTCTAACCTCCATTTCTCAGGTGCTGAAAAAACTGGAGACTCTTTCTTCTTTTGTAATTGAATAGTGTCCTGATTACCTTCCACTGGTTGATCTTTTGATGAAGTTTAACTCTGGTATGTTCTTGGGGAGATTATTGATACTATATTCTTATTCTTAAAAGAATGCCGAAATTTTTTTTCAAAATCACTTATACTTAGTTTTTTTATAATTGTTTTTTTCAGTTGTAGAATCATGCTTTGGAATGGAGCTCTTAGATGGCTAAGGCATGGTCTTTGAAGATTTTAAGAATGAGCTAAAGGTACAGGTTTTTTCATATGATAAGACTTAAGAGAATGCCCTATTTCTAAATGATGTGACACATCATCATTGAGATTCTTTTTTACATAATTAGGAAAACATGATTTTAGAAGAGGGGTGAGAAACAATTATGTTCAAGCTAATACATGAGTCCTTGTGTTCATTTAATTCCCTTTCTTTGTGAATAACCATGTATATAAATGATCTTTATAGTAAACTAATTAAAAACTAAATCAGTTTTATAAATGAAACACAATTAAACCTATTATTTGATATGCAGTTTGTGTCTGAGCATGTTGAAAACCTTGGATTCAGTTTGAAGCTAGGTAAGAAGCAAACAAAGGGAGACTAAGCTCCTTTGATTATTTACAATAGAATCATTTGTCAATATTGATGAATTTTTCACCAGAATTTTTTTAATCCCTTTATTTTTGGAACCCACTGACGTAGTCCTTTGATATTTCAAACTAGATCAAATAGTCGTATGTCTGAAATATCAAAGGTTTTCACCAAGCTTAAGGTTGATAAGATATAAGGATGAGAAAATTTGAGTTTGTGGCAAAAACTCAGTTCCCTTAATTAATTTTAGAGAAAAATTTTATTTAGGATTTTAATTCATTTTAGAGAAAAATTTTATTTAGAATGGAAAGGACATGTGCTCATCTATCATGTGGAAGAGTTTTTGAAACAGACTGGGAAACCACTTGGAATTTATACAGAACAATGCAGTGAAGCAGTCCATGCCAACTTCAAAAAGACATATAAGAGATACGCTTGTAATGAGGCATTTGAAGGGCATGGAGAAAAGCTGAGAAAAGCTGTCTCAAGTTATTCGAGCATGCGCATTTAGAATTCATCTAGTTTGTAAAATTTGTAAACCCAACTTTGAATATTGAATATGTAAACCAAATAAGTAGCAAGGAAAATAAAGAAGATAATATAAACTTTAAAAAGTCTATTTATTTTTTAGGCTCTACATGAAATATTTCAAACTCATCATGAATCTGTTACTATACCATCATAGAACAACACTGTATACTTGCTTTTTTAGATCAACTCCAAAAACCCTAAAGACCCTATATTTGACTAGTGCCCCCCTCCCTCCCATTTAGGGGGGAAATGTAAATTAGTTTTGATGTATTGGGGAATAAAATGAAAATTTGTGACAGCAAAAGGCAACTTATATAGGTTCTGGGTGAAAGCAAATGATTTTCTAAAAGGGGGGTTAATGATTTTTTAAGGAAAATATAAACATATTTTTAGTATTATCTCTGCAAAACGAGCCATTTTTATTTCAAAGTTTATTCTGCAAAAAAAATCCACTCAGCTGATTTATTTGACATTATGGTAGATCATTGCAGGGGTGGTGGGGATACTAACCTGATTGGTTAGATTTGTGAACAGACAGACAACCAATACAACAGAGATCAAACTAAATGATGTCCAATAGGAGGAATTAGTTGGTTCACCCTCTTTAATCTTTTGTCTGTCCGTTTGTTTCCAAAAAATCATGGAAAAATAGCTTTTTGTTTGAAAATGCCCCAATTTTGAAAAGAAGAATCTGTTAAAGGGGGTGCAAAGTGCCCTAAAAGCCTAGTACTTTAAATTTTCATAAAGTTTCTGTCAACTTAACTGTCTTTAGTCATTTAACCAAGGATTATTTCCTCATAGAGCTCAATAGTAGTTGATTATGTTTGACATCTAAAATGTTGATAATATTTAAGGTTCTCTATAAAGAAGCTGACATTGCAGTTGGTGGTTTTACCATGAATTCTGATGTGTAAGTTATTTAAACCACAAATTTGTGAAAATAGTTAAGAATCATCCAATGTTATTTTTACTTCAAATTTATCAATATAATCATAAGGAAATTTGTATCTTGCTTTGGGTTTCAATTTTGGTTTACATCTCTTTATGGACACTTACAAAGAAGGGAGAGAGATGTACACTGTACAGAGATCAATGTAGAAATGGGGTGGACAATGGACATGTGCACTGTACAGTGAGGATGGAAATAGAGAGGCATGTAAAATGTACAGATTGGTTTAGGTAGTGTAAGGGGACATGTTTTGTATTCCCCTTCACCCTTCACCCAAACAAAATCAAGCAATGAAATTGTACAGGAGCTATTTTATATTGTTCTCATTAAATTTGTTTCAGAGAATAGTAAAAAACAGTGTCTCTGTAATTTTTTTAAATAACCTGAATCTTCGTGACTGATAAACATCTTTAAGTTATATAGGGTGTTCATGATATAAATGCCCAAATTCCAGATCTTAACTTGCATAACAGTGGGGTTTTGCAAATCAAGCTAAGTCTAGAAGTTGGAGCGTTGTAGCTCAGTGTTTTGAGTTATCTGAAAAAAAATAAAGAGGGGACCCTCCCATGCAATTGTGATATGGTTAAATAAAAAGTCTGCATTCAAGTTTTGTCCTTTTTATGGGATAACCCTGTATGCTACCTAGCTCTTCCAACATTGCAGACAAATCTGTTTATATTGGCTTATTTAAGATCTGATTTATTTTTTCCAAGCATGGCTGTTGACAATACTGTCTATTACTGGATAACAAAGGTGAATCAACATAATTTCATTTATGCTAACGAAAAAACGAAATAGTGATATTTTCAAACCAATGTAATGGACAATTAGGGAGAAATGTTGTAGGCATTAACTAAGGTTGGATAACAAGGACAAGTTATGGAAATGTTGGCAATTGGTTGACCCATATTTGAAATACTTTTAAAAGGGTTTTTATTAAAAAAAATAAATTTGCAATTATCCTTTAAAGGCACCCATGCAAAAACCTATGTAAATTTTCTGTGAAAATGTCTTCTTTCTACATCGGCTTTCCAAAGTTTATGTAAGTTCCTCAAATTATCTATGGAGATGTCTCTCCTAGGAAAATGTTGATTCAGAAAATATGTGTTTTTTTTCTAGCGCCCAGAGAAAATATCTCCAATGCTAAATATTGTTAAGGTAAATGATAAGTTTATAAATATACAACTTGAAGAAGTTTAATCAGCATTTCTCCCCTACTTTTTACTCCACTTTGAGATTTGGAGATTGCTACATCAAAAATATAATTTGCATAGCCCTAGAAAAGAAATTTGCCTATGCATTATATGCTGGCACAGAGATTATGTTGGTATTTGAAAAAAGGAATCTAAAACTAGACGTGTATCAAGTAGAAATCAAATAAAATTCTGTCTTGAAATAATCCTAAATCTGTTAGTTTTATCTGTTTGTTATTTATTTCTTATTTATTTCTTCCTTGTTGTGTATAAACGTTCTCACAAATAACCTAATAATCCTTCTTTTTCCTCCTTGTGACACCCTGCATTACCTTAAAATATTTAAGTTTCTAGAATGATATTCTTCATTTACATGGAAATAGACTAAACTAAAAAAAATCCACATTTATTTTTCCTTTTAAATACATCTTGCCATAATTTAAACAAACAAACAACACAAAATATTCATTTATGATTAAATGCAACTAGTTTAATATTCACCTAACATCAGCCATATTTAAATTTAGAAATTTGTAAGGGGTACATTTTTAGCAATGCTATCTCTGTATTTGTAACTGGCATTCCTCATAGGGGTGGACAATGGTTTCCATTGTCCTGCTATTGTAACATTTTCAAGGGGTTCAACACTATCCAGTAGAGCTGTGGATTGTTTGGTAAATAAAATCTGAGGGACAAGCAATTTTCTAGAATGCACAGCAGCATTTGTATGCTATAAATATCTTTTTCCACAATTTCTTTGATTCAGTGAAATGGAAACCAACAAAAATGTTTAGTGAGTTATTAGCTTGATATTTACATTTATGAAGTTAAAAATCCAGCAATAATTGGTAACTCAAGGCATAAAATTTTATCAATTTTTTTTCTTTTCCTTCAAAACTGTAAAATGAAGTTTCAAAAAAACAAAATAAACAAAAAAAACTCAAGAATTTTTTTTCTAATTCATGGGCTTCCTCAAAGTTTTCTTAATTTAGATCCAATGCTATTTTGGCTGTTAAATCCAATGGGCCAGATAAAATATTTTGATAAAAACAGATTTATATTCCCATGGGTTTCATTCAAGTTATAAATTAAATTTTAGAGGTGGTCGTAACAACAAAGTCAAAATCGCTTCCGGGGAGGTGTGGCTGGTTCTAAATCATTTGATTTATCCAAATTCTCTCCTATAAACTAGCAACTTATATCAATTAGCAATTGGGTCTCCATGTCAAATGCTGGAAATAGGCCCAGTGAGATACCCATTTCTCACTCACTTGTTTCTGTAAATATCCACAGTTCAATTTTTATGTAGGAACAGGGAAAAGCACATCTTGCAGTGGAATAATAAATTACAATGTGAATTGGTTTCTTCTGTAGTTTACAAATTTTTAAGCAATTCATAGATCACAATCAATTAATCTTATATATGTAATTCTAAAAGAAGCTTACATTTTGTGCATCAACTGAGTATATGGAACGACGTCCACATAGGGTATAGCTTCAAATCAAGAACAACCCTTGTCTTGTGAATGTTTTATTCAGACATATCTCCTTTATCTCTCAAGATTATGTCCTTAAATAGTTTATGTTTTGAGTGGACTTCCATGTGAAATATTGTTTTTTAACACACCTGTTAATACTCCAATCTGAAAGTCTTTGAATCAGGAGGGGCATTTATTTCCAGTTTTAAGTCAAACCCTGCTTTACCCTAGAAACCAGAGGTCGTCCTAAGGTCATCCTAAGGATGTCATAAGGACATCAATAATTACCAGTGGGACGTCTGGGGACATTGTATTTTAGGTGTTGAGGACGATTAATGCAAGGATTCTTATGTCCTCACGACCTAATTTTTGAAGTCAAAATGATGTCACTTTGGACCTCCAAATGACCAAACTTTTGACTTCCAAAAGACCAAACTTTTAACATCCAAATGACCAAAGTTTTGACGTCCAAAGGACCAAAGATTTGACATCCAAATGACCAATCTAGTCATTTATTTATCCTACATTTAACCACTGAACAGAGCCTAATTTATTCTATTCGTACTGCTACACTTTAACCTTCCCCCCCTGGTATTACATTTACATCATGACTGACCTGTTGTTGCTACCCCTACCCCCACCCCACTAGGAGCTACCCCTGCCTCCCCTCCTCATATCACATAATGACCACCCTCCTGTGAATAATTGTTGCTAATCCTCCCCCACTAAGCACCATTCAACCCCCCCCCCCCTGAGGTCCATACATTCAATTTCATCATCCAAATACAATTCATTCATCAATTCATACTAACCTATACCTGCTACAGATGCTGTATAAAAGAACTTCTATTTATCACAAAATTCTCAATTTACTGACATTGATTATTCCGAAAACATCAATTAATTCCGTAAAAATCCAAATTTTCAAAAATGTTATTTTTTCAAATTATATCTTACATATCAATTCTTTGGAAAAAAAATTTTAATATTTTAAAAGTGGCTTTTATTTAAATTTCAGGTATAGAGACATCTAGTGGCAAAACTTTGAAGGTGTTAATCCGACCTAATAAGACCTAAATCAGACTTAAGGGCACTGTTTAGGTTGTGACCAGTTATGACCAGTTTGGTAATCCAACCACACAAGACCTAATCTGACCTAAGGGTCAAGTTATGAACAGTAAGGACCAGTTAGGTCCAGTTAGGTAAAGCAACCAAGTCTGACCTAATGCAACCCAATCCAGTTAGGTCACCTGACTTAACTCAACCAATCTCGACCAAATCCAACCTAAGTGGATTGGTCAGGTTAAGACCAGTACGAGCCCAGTTAGGTTACTTTACCTAACCTGACCTATCTCGACCTAATGGGACTTGTCGAGTGACGTCACTGGTTTCAGGGTACTCCAGGCTTAAGAGTATATCAGCTCTTACTCCAGGGTTAGTGTAGGGTTAAGAACAATGTTTTCCAGGTATATCTCCATCTCAACTTCTTAGAACTACTTCAAATCCTGAATACATTAGAGTTGAGAATCATTAGAGATTACAAGTACAGTGTACATTAGAGCAGTAACAGTACAGGGTTGAGCTCACAGGTGGAATAGAAAACACCCTCTCTTCCTTCTCCAGTTAAAATAAGATTCTGTACAACGGTACAATTCATTCTTCTCCAATAAACCAGGCAACTATGGTTAGGATACAACAATATAATCCTCAGGGCCTGAACAGGGCTTTATATTGTTGATGTATAAGGGAGGTTAAATGATGAGATCAGGGTACAGCAGCCCTGTACACTGTTCCCGTATATAGTAAATACAGTAAGTTAAAGAATGTACAGTATTATCTGATATTTTTCAAACCTTTTACACTTAAATTGTAGAGAAAAGAATTAGATTTGTATTCAAAAATACCATGTTAATTTGGTCTGTAAAAGGCCTCTGATTAAATATCTTTTCCAGTATTTTGGGGCGAAATATAACAGTTTCATGATACATTTTACAATTTATGATTAATGGTATTGCAACATGTCTTTCTTGCTTAAAACTTTCAGATAAAACTGTAAGTTATATAATAAAAAAGGGTTAAATATGCTTTACATCAAACAGGGTTAAATATGGCTAAAAAGGAGGTGATTAAAAGATGCTTTATATCTTCTTCTGCTTGAAGAATCAATGATTAGATGTGGATCCAGTTCACCTATTAGTTCAAGGTAGGGTGATCACGGCATCCTCCATTCCTGGTTCTTTTCTGAATAGGGCTTAGATACAGATTCTGCATTTAGTGAAAAGTAAATTTTATCAATCAAGCATTCATTTGAAAAGGCTGAACTAATTAAGATGTTGAAAACGTTGTTTGAATTAGACAAAAATGTATATTTTTTTCCTAGTTGAACAACAAGTGTATTTTGATCTTGTTTCAATTTTGAGTACTTTTTACATTAATTCAGATTTTTGACTTGCTTACATGGATAGCAATTCTAATCAGGTAACCTTTTTACTAACTCATTGAGAAGAGCTTATTTAAAGAATGAACAAAATTTAGTTTGACTTGTGTATGTGTTACTTTACTGGTTGTCTCCAAAGTGGTGCAATATATGGGCTTCAAACAGGTAATCTACCATCCAACAGGTTTGCCCTACAACTCTAATTTTTGCTTTAATTTTTTATACTTTCAAAAGTGGATAGGTTCATTGAGTTAGGTGAATATTTTTGTAAAAACTCAGCCAAGTAATTTTAGTTCACAAAACCCATCCAGATTGATTCTCAGAGGGGAATTTAATCATCAGATCTTTTATTTCTATGTGATCAACCTAATCCCAAAGGTTGTTTAGCTGATATGAGGTACTTTCCCAAAGGCATTTTCCCAGGGGGCAACTTCTCAAGTCTGCCCTTGCCACATATCTTGGCTCCCTTAGCCTGTTATAGCAGCAGTTAGGGTTGTTAACCCTATTCCTGCTGGGGGGGGGGTCCATTTGACCCCCCTGTAGTTTTTTTTACATAACTCAAAAAGTATTGGTCTGAGGCTGTTGAAATTTTCTGGCAAATTTGCAAATTTTTTTGCAGATTCTAAAAGTAGAGCACAAGAGCTTTCTAATGATGTATCATTTGTCATATTTGGACATCAAACATAGGATTTAGAGAGGGGGGTCAAATTGACCCCCCCCCCCCAGCGTATCCTGGTTTTCAAGTACCCCAGCAGAGATAGGGTTAATTGTTTTTGGAGAAAAACCATTGCTACTATAAACAACCCACTCATTTTCAACTTTTAGAAAACGAATTATGATTTTTTTATAAAAACTATCAGCAATCATATGATTGTTTTTTAAAAACAATCTTTTTTGAAAAAAAACCTTAGTTTAAAAAAAAAATTATTGTCATTTATAGATATGTTAACAATTGTTAACAAAGGGTTGTCATTAACAATCATTAATAAAGGGTTGTCATTAAAAAAACGAGGAACTTTATTAAAACTGTTCTTTTAGAAAAACGATCGTTTTTGAAAAAAAATTACATAACACTTTATTGAATGTTGTCTTACATGAAGTTAAAAAGTTGTGAGGGAGCTAAAACTTTTTCGTTTTTTTGTCTTCTTTTCAGAGTGAAATGATCGTTAAAAAAAATGAAAACATTATCATCCTTACCTGCAGTTAGGGCTGGGGGCGTTCCTGGTGGAACAATCGTTCTTTCCCGAGAACTACGGAACGATCAAGAATGATCCCATCGTTCCAAAAAAATGAACAATTAGAATGCGTTCTTAAAAATATTGGAACGATTAGTAAAAGAACAGAAGGGAACAGAACAGGAATAGCTTGAACAGAATGGTTAAAATTGTTAACGCGTTCTTATTATCAAGAACTTGTTTTGAGTTGGGAAAGCAGTTTAAATGACTAATGTGTTCTAAATCCTCTAGAAATAATTAAAGATTTTTTTCTTTAATCACCTGACCCCCCTCCCCCCACTTAAAACCCACCATCCCCCCCCTTCCCCTGTCTCTGCTAAACTGAAAACACTCAGATTAAACAGCAGGTTTCAGTTTAACTTCTGTATATTGTACTGTACAATGTACATATCAAGGATATTAACACTCCCGCCCCTCTCCTCTCTCTCTCACAAAATTATACATTGCTCAGCCCAGAAATTATCTAAGCTTATTCTTTTAACACTAAATTCAAAATATATAATTTAAAGTATTATTTACGGCTATAAGGAACTTTTTATTAAAAAATCATAATATTTTTACTTTTTGAACAACTCTTTTCTATAAAACTTTTGTCTTGGATGTAATTGTTCGTTACTAAGAAAGAAACGTGGGATGGAAACGTTCTTGAATAAGAACAGAACAAGAGGGATGCAACCATTCTTCAACTAAGAACTCCAAGAATGGAACGGAAAGGAATGAGAACCAAACGATAAAAGAGGAACGAGAACAGAACGATTTAGCTGAAGGCCCTCATTCTAGAACAGAACTGAACCATTTCAAAAAAGTTGGAATGTGCCCAGCCCTACCTGCAGTGCCTTTATAAGGCTGAAATTAATCTTTGGGAAGATGCCGCTTATAAATTGCACATTCCGGAAGTTGCCATTGTTTATATTTGTTGTCAAAGTACGGGAATTTTTTTAAATAGGGGAAAAGGGACATTTGGGAGGCTTAATGAAAGTCACTCAAGGAGAAAGAATGGCACCATGAGACAATATTCAAGTGGGGTAAGTGGAAAAAGTTGTGATGAAGTGTCTGGAAGGAACCAGGAAGGAAATATATGGGTTGGGAAAGAACGCAGTAGTCAACAAAATTTAAAATTGTTTTAACCAAACTTTCAAAACTTCATCCTTATGATTGTCAATTGGTGGTTTGACATCTGCATACAAAGTTGTGGCATAAGATTTATGACTGAAAAAAAATCTGGCCAATATTATACCATTTTCCATCAATTTTATAGTTTTATTATATTTTATTTTATTACAACTCCCAACAGAAGCCTTGCTGAAATATAGGATAAGTTACTGTTACATATGAATGAAGCTGATCTTTTTTGGTGAATAATGAGGGATAAAATATTTATCCCTATTTTAAGTTGTATATATTCTAGTGGGTTGAATCTATTTTCAACCTGACGTCAAGGGCCCGAAGGAAACCAGGAATTCTAATGGAAAATTCACCTGGTATTTGGGAGAACTAGGGATTCCTGACCTACAGTGAAACCCTTTATAATGAATACATTGATAGAATTCATCAAATGTTGTATTCTTCACTTTCATATAATGGAATGATGCAGATATTTAGTTTTTTAATTAAATGATTATATGGAACTCTTTAAAACTGTTCCCGCATATTCACGGCTATTTATTTATTTTTGCAAATACTCAAATTTACGTAATATATTATAAAACTCATTGAAAAATTGTCAAGACAACATTTGATAAATTCTTCCTTTGTATTCGTTCTTAAGGGTTTCACTGTAGCAGGTCAACCTGTACAGAAACAAGAGTTAGTCAATGAAGATCTACAGTACGAAGAGGAGGAGGATAAAAGTGGTTTTCTTTTAGAGATTCTTGTTTCTCATTTATTCTACACTCTACATAATAATCATTTGATATCAATTTTTTGTATAAATGAAGCATTTGTCTTGTGAATCGAGTTATAATTAGATTTGTGTGAGTTCATAAGTAATTTGGTTTGTTTAGCAATATGTTAATTCATTCATATAGAACATTACTATAAAAACCCAAGGTCCGCTTCTCCAAGAAAACTTTTTTGACCTAACCTTACCCTTTTGTAAATGCCAATCGTATTTTAGGAACTTAACTCATAATATATATATTTTTTATTATGACGAGTTGTGTGTGAGTGAACTTTGCTGAAGTAACCGATTCCGAACTAAAAGTTTAAGAAGCATCTGCAAAATGCCGCAAAAACTTTTACTATCATGAAAATAGTCGTCTTTACACAAGTGCAGACTAATGAATAGGGAATGTATTTTTTTTTGAAGGAAAGGGGTCAAGGCAACTGGAACTGTTACTTGTAGAGGCAGCAAATGGAGTAACCCCTGCTATTCAGGGCCTGAAAATATGTTCAGGGGTAATTACCCCTAGAATTCTAGGGGGGGGTATTTACCCCCAGGATTCTAGGGTTTACCCCCAGGATTCTAGGGGGGGTAAATAACCCCAATAACCCCCCATATTTACGCCACTGAATATCAAGATCAAAACAACTGAGAGAATCAAATGAATAAATCTGGCAGACGCTGAACTCCAACCTTCGAGTGTGCGAGGTGGGGAAGACTTCACAGCTGCGCTTAATTAAAAGCATGATTAAGGGGGGGATGACATTAGTAGATCGAGATTGAATCCTAGCCGCAGCCCTTGGCCCAGAAAGTGGTATAACTTAACCTAACCTATGGCCGAAGCGCTCGGCCCAGAAAGTGTCTTAACCTAACCTAACCCAAAATAAATACTAATTTAATTGAAAATTGTTAAAAAAGTGGTCATTACAAAAGTAAAATCTGCAGTGAAGTCTTCCCCACCTCGCGGACTTAAAGGTTGGAGTTCTGCATCTGCCAATAAATCTGAATATATTTGGTTTGGCTTTGACGGCTCTCCAGACTTCTAGAGGTGGAAAATATCGTCTTCCACATTCTGGTTATTTGTGTCCGTAATTTGGAAGCACTTGCCATATTCTCACCTAATCAGTAGGGTTCCCTCTACCTAGTTCTACTGAAAACTCAATAAACTCTTTTTTATCTAGCCTGATGGAATACTTGTGTTACTACTACCAATATCTTTATTGAATGCAGAGAGTATGCCTGACTGGTTTCTATTCAATAAAAAGCGAAGTAAGGCCTGAGGCTTGAACTTATCAATAAGTAAGCACTAATGTGCAATATCTAATATCACTGTCACTAAATCTGTAAAACAAAGCTGTTACTGTTTATTTTAAATTCTACTTAAAATCTAAATTTATCTGTTTTAGTATTTTCTGGAAGTATAATAATACTAACCTGGGCATTAGCATCTACGCTATTTACATTTGCCTTTTCTTGCAATCTTAGGTATTAAAATTAATCTGGATGTTAAAAGTAAACCTATTATATCATAAAAAATGTATCTTGTAAAATTAAAATCAGGGATCAGAAATCAGAAATCAGCAAACTAGAAACATAGTGTAGAGCCAGATAAACGGAAAACCGGATACATTATAAAGATCTGGCTTTATTTCAAAATCCCAACTCTGATAAAATCTTTGAGGATGTCATCAAAGATATAATATTACAACAATTTGAATAATTTCAGAGAAATATTATTATCACAACCTTATGAAATTCCCCCTGATACAGCAGCTGAAATTGCAAGGAGGCAAATGGTGAGTAAGTAATCACATGAATTTTGTAATTTAATTAACTTTTTTATGTTTTAGAACCTTATCCTACCAAATGGCGGTATTGTTGTCATTTTCCATGCAATCAGGCCTGAAATCAGTCTTAATGTATAAAATAAGGATGGAATTTTAAATGAAGTTCTTTACAGACATTTTTGAGAGTTCATAAATCCTAAAGAAAAAATCTCATGACAAATCTCAGAAAAAGTTTATCAAATTTTGGCCTTAAAGTTTAAAGTTAGACAAAGTTTTGTATCATCATATGAAAATAGAATATTAAATTGTGAAATAATGAGTAATGACAGTTTCTGGGAACTAAAAAGAAAAAAAATTGAAACTGATAAAACAGTGTTTAACATTGTATTTTTAAATATTTAGATAAATAGTTGTTTTGTGAATAAAAGTTTGAAACATATCCCAAAGTTAAAGAATATTGATTCAATGCAGCTTGAGAAAAGTTTGAGTTTAAAAGTCAACAAAAATAAAAATTTTGAGATTCTAAAATTTTTGGTATTCTGAGAAAGCCAGATTGCATGTTTATTGCAACATGAAAGCAATTAGATGCCAATTTGGGGCTTATACTGAAGGATTCAAACAATTCAGATCATGTTAAAATCGCTGACACCCTTGTGTTTGTTGCTTCATGGGTAAATATAATTGTATTAATTCTTTTAATCTTTTCACATGTGCAATGAAAAAATTAAATTAGTTCCTGTAAGTTAAAATTATTCCTGTTTAAATATAATTCTGATATAAATCTAAAGTATCTACTATTTTTCTGTTTACACAGTTTTAAATTTTTAATATTCAGTGTCAAGGCACCCTTAACTCTCAAGTATTTTCAACAAAATTGTAATGATTCAATTGTTAGGAAACATTAATAAATCAGAAATATTTATTCGGGCTCTGAAAAAATCAATACTATTGATTTAAAAATGTTAATTAGCTACAAACTTATGGTTTAGTTCTTGAAATAAACAGTGTGTACAGTACCTTTCCTATTTGTCTAGATGCAACTAGTTACAGATATTACTTCTAAAGAAAATTTAGTCACTTTCTTTGATAAGGTATGACTCTAACTTTTTCTTTAACTTGGTTGCAAATTCAGAGAGGTCTTTTTTAAAGAATTTTTAAAATCACATTTGCTTCAATTAATGATGTTTACAGCATGAAAATTTGGTCAACTGTAAAGAAACAATTTTGTCTCGAAAATGAATAATGTGTTCAAATATTTTAACATTGCAACCACAACAAAAGATTAAATACAAAATATATTATCCATGGTATGATTTTCTAGGAAGAATTTTAATATTCAACTTTAATTTAGATTAAGCACAGCCCTCAATAAAGAAATTAAAGAACATCATCCATTATCTTGTTTATTTTTTAATCAGGATTTAATAGAATTTCTGTTAAATAACCCAATATTTGTTTGGGAGAAATCAATGCATCCTTTCCACTATAGCAAGGTATTATCTAATTTATTCATAAATGGATTGTAAAGCAATTAATGTATTTGTAATTTTTGTCATATGAATGATTCATTTTAATAAAATTAGCCTTCATATTATTTACTAAATTATTTTTATAAAAATTTATTCACACACACAGATACAAATATACAGGGTGTCCTACATCATATTAGATCGTTAATTGCTTAAAATTAAGATTTTCAGGATTAATCAGAGAATTAAAATAAAATAAATTTAAATTAAATAAATTTAAAAGAATCATTTCTAAACATTTTATCAGGCTAAAATAAGAATTTGTATGTAAATAATACTAGATTTTTTGAGCATTATGTGCATATTCTGGAGTTAAAGCTTGGAGATAATTTATTATGATATGGGACACTCTGTGTTAATGTTATAGTTTAATTTGTTTAAATATTATGAGTATATAGTTTTACAAAAGAAAAAGGAAAAATATGCAAAATTATGAAATAGGCGACATTGATCAGAACTCATTACATAACATATTTATCATTTCAGTTATTACGTAATCATTAAATTCTTAAAAATATTCATTCTGGTATTTAACAGTTCTTGTAAAATTGGAACTTTTTATTACATACACAAAGGAACTACAAATTTTGCCACAGACCTTAATATTTATGTCATAGACCTTTAATTTTAAACCAATTGATCTACCAGAATTCCAAGTTTAAAATATCAAAGGTTTACTAGATGAGATACCAGATACCAGATTGGGATTTGTGAAAAGCTTTCCATTCCTTTTTATTGTTTCCTTTTAAATAATTAGGAACCAGTTTATCAATCATTCTTGTGTTGGTTATATCAGAAGAATTCTAAATGGCAAGAGCTTCTCAACAGTCATATCTTGATCTTTCATCAGGTTGATAGTTATTACTTCATTAAATATGCATGTGATGCAAGGAAAGGAATTTCAAACACTGTTCTCCTTTCTTTTTCTAGTAATACTATTTAAGTAAAAATTTACAGTTATTTCTAGGTTTGTATCGAAAACAAATTAGATCTCATAGGTTCAGCAGTTTTGATGACTATAAGCATAGATATTCAATAATAGTCAAAGCTTAAGAAATGATCAAGCTAAATTTATTGTTTGGTACCCTAGCATCATGTGCTTTTGGAAATGTAAATTATCATGTTTACAATAAAGTACAGTAACTAAAATATTAGCTTAACAATATTCTTCTTTTTTATCTTAGTCATGTTTAAAAATATTAAGGCAAAACTTGGAGAGTATCTTGACAAATGGAATCTAGTCAAGCAGTGGGAAGAAGAAGACAACACATTGGTATGACTAGAAGCTCCATGATTTAAGAATCACTTGTATACAGAATACACTGATTTAGGACAAGCTAAATTTTGAACATACAGCAGCTGCATTCATTATCCTTGGTTTTGGTCTAGTAACATCAGCTTTAGGAACAATAAAATAGAATTTTATTTAGTAAAATTTGCATAAAAACAAACAAATTTAGTTTTACTGTTTACTAATTTATTTACTACTATTAGTATTTTGTTCCGAGCTGGTGTTCTCCTTTTATAAAAAGAAGAGAACTGGATAAAATGTTGTATTAACTATCAAATAAATGATCAAAAAACATACAGCTTACTTCTTAATCAACTATATCAACACATATCCATCTCTATAAATATTTTTAACTATTTAATCTTTTCAAATAAGTTGTTACTGTAATGTTAATATCCTTATCTTAATAAAATTTGTTTGCAGATTTAAAATTTTCTTATTCATGGGTTTTTAAAATTGTATTAAAGCCCCATACTACTACTGTACAGGAAGGAGACATTTAAGCAATCTTTTGTGTGTTGAAAAGAGAGCAATTAGACTACCCTTTAACTTGGAAAGCTGCATTTTATGTAAAATTTGTCTGTGTACAGAGCTGTGTGCTATGTTTATAGGACTATTTCAAAAAAAGAACTAATCTACAGTCTTCTTTCTACTCAACATAGGGTTACCACACAATGGCATTTTTCTTTGCAATTTGTTGCGCTAAATTTCACCCAAAGTTTTTTTGCGCTATTGCACATGTTGCGTATGACATGTTCGCATTGAAGATTGGGTAATTTTGCACAATGAAATCAAGCCCAATAATGTGCAAAAACAACCTTTTTATTGCGTAGCTTTGCACTATTTGCCATTCACAATTCGCAATGAAGATTGCGCAGTTTTTGCGCAAAAAAATAAGCGCAATATTGCGCAAAGACAAGATTTTCTAGTGTAATAAATATCAAAATTCGAAATAATTCCATTTATTAAATCATTAAATTTTTCTATAGTTTCAAAAGTATAATACATATTATGCTTAACCTAAACTTCCATCATTAAGCTTCTACATAATAAAGACATGAGATGGCTGGCAAAGTACTATTAAATTTACTCAATTTCAAATAAAAAAAATTAGATGTGAATCGAACATTTAAATAAGATTTAGATATTAGGATGAAAAGATAAAACATTTTTGAAATATGATAACGCTTAAAAAAAACAAGGAATAAAAATTTAGATATTTTGCAAATAATATGGGTAGAATTATCCAAACTACTATTACAGTACTTCTACACTCTACAGTGACTGAAAAGTAGTCCCATACAAAGCTGCGCTTGTTTAGGACCCATCTTGATTTCTTCCTTCCTAAAAATATAAAGATTCGTAAAAATATTGAGCAAAACCCTGACTTAACTACTTAAATAATATAAAAATGATTTTCATATATTTGTGAAAGTCTAAATATGTTAATCAAAACCTAATCATGTGTAATGCAGAAATAGGGTTAAATTTAAACTATTCATATATATTCATAAACATGACAGTTAGTGAACAATTTTCCTATTTTGTATTTATGAAATAAAGAAATTTTTTTGTGATCTTTTTTTGTTATTCTGTTTGGCATCAAAGAACTGAACAAAATATGTAAGAAGACATTAAAAATTATAATTCCCCAAGTATCATGTTTTGTGGAATACCTGTGCATTGTACAATGAACATTTTATAGCTTATTTGTAGATGTATGTCTGTTATTTTGTGTAAATAATAAAACGGCAAAACCAATACTAAGAGGGCCCACATTTTGTGATAGATCTCATAAACCCATAAAGGTGATTAAATTTTTTAGAATACTAACAGTGAAAAATTGTCTTTTAAAAACGACCCTTCCCCCGCCCCCTCCCCCAAATTACTAAATCCATCACTAATAATAGAACAATCTGCGAAATTATTAGTTTTACAGAAAGAGAGAAATTAAATATTGTGACCATTAAAAAAAGCCATTATCACTAAAATCATTATACAAGAAAAAGGGGTTGCAATGCCTTGTCAGACAATAGAATTTTCGAATGCCCCCCCCCCCTCCAAAAAACATTAAGTGTGAATAGGGTTTCCACTTTCCAGTCGTAATTTTGTTACACATAATTACGCGTAATTTCGCGTAACACTTTCTTTCACTTACGGAGGAGCATTACACGAAATTACATGCTAATTACGTATATGAAAGAAAGTCTAGTTTTGCGTAATTAAGTTGTAATTACGCGAAATTACGTAATATGAAACCATTCCGTAATTTGTAGAGTACATGTTAATTCTCAGAAATGAATATAGCAGGAAAATATGTGTAAGGATATGGACCAAACCTCTATAGAGAAAAAAGTAGACATTTTATTGAAAATATAATTCGGTCTAGATTGACCCTGGTCAGTTCTAACGATATAATAACCATCAAAATCAATGTTAAACCCACAAGAAAATAAACTTACAAAAAAGATTATTTAAAAAAATTTAAATGGGTTGTCAAATGGACAAAAGGAAAACGAATTCAGATCATGAGATGGAAAAAAAAAGATAATTTGTAAATATTCACTTTTGAAAAAAACGTTTTAAGACAATTATTATTCCTTGAGTTTGTTTCTGTCGAATGAAGATTAAAAACAAACCAGTTTATATGTATAACATTTAAAGTGGTGGTGGGGCTAGTGGGGGTCGATCTAATTAACGAACTTATAAGTAAATCAGGGGGGGCGGCTTTTCTAAGGAGGGGTATTTAAACCTTTTAAACAATTGGAATTAAAAAATAATATTTTTTCTTTAAAATACTGATTTACAGTTTACAATTAAATAAAAACTATTTTTCCTGTGAGATCAGTCATAAAATCTCTGATGCATTTAGATTCTCGTACTTAAAGTAAACAATTCTCACAAGGTCCCAAACCTTCTCTAGAACGCTAACTTTTAGATGGTTATAGTTCATGTCCAGGAAGGTTAAAATGTTTTCCTGTAGGCTGGTTTGTATGGAGTTTTCGCTAATTAGGCGTAATTATTGCAACATTTCGCGAAATTGCTTTTGTAGGAATTACGCGAAATTATGGCGTAATTTCGTTAAATCGAAGTTTTGCTATTTTCGCGTAATTTTTACAAAATTTCGTGAAATAATGTTGTAGAAATTAACAGAGATATATGAGTAGACATCTATTACAGACTAGAGTATACGATATTTTCCCCTGCATGTTCCACTGAATCAATAAACGATCAATAAACAGACGTAGGTGTATTCAAGAATATTTAAAGATCCTTTGGATACGAAAAACAAAACCTTCAAAAATAAACCAAACTCATAAATTTTATTTTTTATGTAAAAAGTTAGAGTATTTCTTTAAAACTTGTAAAACTTGAACCCTGAATGGGTATGCAACAAGTGGCTGTTAGATAGCAGTCAAAAACCTTTACTAGAAATGCAGCATGTCGTGCCGGTACAGCTATAGGCCTACTTAGCCCCCCCCCCCCGTACGAAAGCAGATAAGCAGTCTGTGTGTTCTATTTTGAAAACTAAAAACATACTATTCAAATTATTTGGGAAATATATGAAGCATTTTGACAATATGCCTCAGGAAGAAAAGGATGCATTTTTAAAAGATATAAGATAAAAAACTTATAACTGAATTTCACTTATACTTTGAAGATTTCAACTGTCGTCTTCCTTTTTTTATTTTTTTTTTGATAATGTTATTTTGTTTTTTTTTGCATATGGTTTGTGCAGCCTGCAGGTTTATGGTGGCAGTTTGATCAGTTCATCCCTTCGCAAATGTTGTCTTTCTTTAAAACTATCAAACAATCTATATTTATTTTGTACATTGCTTTTAATGGCTATAACGATTTCTTTGAATGGTTCAATGACCATGGGGAGATGAACATGGATGCATTACAGTAGGCACTCTCTAGTCTCTACTACAGACGTTATTTTAAATGAAATATGGCACACTTTAAACACTGAACTAGACAGATGAGAAGGTCAATATAACGATATTACTGTTACGTCTTTGTGACCTTGTAGCTCATCCAGGTTTGATTTTAAGCATGAGTAAAAGAAGTTTTTATTAAAAACAAATAAGATTTCAATAATTTCTACAAGTTATGTTACCCTTAAACCTATATTTGATCAATATGTCGCTTAAAAATGTTTCATTCTGATAATTCCTATTTGTTTTCCTGCAGTAGAAGTGCACAAGTCTCTTTTAAAGAGAAATCGACCTTCTAAGCACCTCCACTCAATGTCGTCTTTACCAACCCCTCCTCTCGGAAGAAGTCCAAACCAAACCAATACTCCAGCAATTTCTGTACTAGTGAATAATTAAATTCACAAATAACTTTGTAATTCATAGTAAATCACTCCTTAATTACCCCCTAACACATCAAATTAGGAAGTTCATTTTATTAAACAATAAAACAATGTTTTACTTATATTTATTGTATTAAACAGTAAACAATGTTAGACCAATATTTAATTTATTAAACAGCAAACAATGTCATATTAATATGTTTTTCCACTAAAACTGAATTTTATAGGTTTGAAATAAATCTATTTATTGAGCTTATGTGTTATGGAGTAGAGGAGCCAATTAAATAATCATCTAATCACCGACGCCCCGCCAAAGTTTCAACAAATCAGTTTTTTAATTTATGAACATTGATATTTATAAATTCATTCTTGTCAAAGCTTTTAAGGGTACCGTTGTGTATCGGAACTTGCCAACTCAAAATGGAGATCACTTAAAATTACGCTTACAACTCCTTAAATATATTCTTTTGTGCTATAAAATGATTTGAAAAAGAAATAAACAGTTTTAAGTTTCATGAATGAAGGAAAGTCAAAAAATGATATTTACATAAAAATTGTATTTTTTTCATTCAATCATTATTTATCCTACAGATTTATCCTACAGATATGGATTTTAAGATGAAAGAAAATAAGATAGTTATTTGTTCTGTTTTAGATTTTTTAACTATCGAACCTTTGTTTTTGAATTAAACGAAGAATTAAAAAATTATGAACTTTCGAAAAACGAAAACGAAAGGACGATATGCTTTATTGAACAATTTTTAAACTGTTCCTGAAGAAAATTTTAGTTTTTAATTTTTAAGGAAGAGAAGTTTATGAATGTCGTCTTGCATGTACTTTTCACTTAAGTGACCACTTTTCGAAAAAATGTACAGGTAGGTTGTTAACGATCGTTAACGATCGTTAACGGTCGACCAAAGCCAAAAATGACAAACCTTCATTAACGAAACTGCGTTGTTTTTATAAAAAAAAATATGATTTACGAAATCATCGGTTGATTAAATAGTTTTTTTAAGTAAAAAGAAAATGTTGACATCATAAAATTTTCTTCAAGCATTCACGCCAAACAGAAACCTAGCATTTTCTGGATGCAAAATTTTGCATTGGCCTTATACAATTTTATAAATGATTATTTATTTTATCGAAAATCTCAATTCTGAGCAATGCACGAATCTTTTTTGCGAACAACTCCCTTTAACGGGATCAGAGTATAACTATCCAGTGCAGACTCCTAGTCCCAGCTCTCTTTGCATCTGTTCAGCTGTTAAATCCACAGATTTAGACTGGGTAGTTCCTCCTTTCCTGCAATATGTACAATATTTAAGAAAACAAGGAAACCACTTTTTAAATGTCGTCCTTGAAATAAATTTTTTGTTACTTAATGTTTTAGTTCTATTTATTTCATGTTTAAACAAAAATTTTAGCTTTGTATAATTGTAAAGCGGATTTTGAGATCAATGCTTAATCTCGATCATTTATTAATCTGCAGATTGTTCAATATTATAACATGGAGGAATACACAAATGAAAAGAATAATTGTATTAATCCTCAAAATAAAAGTGCCCACAGTGGTTATCGAGATCAATAAATCGAGATTATGAGTAGCTCACACGAAATTTTCCAGATCGGTTCATATAAATTTAACTCGGTTCATATACAGAGTGTCCCAATAAACATGAGAATTGAGAGACGACTTGAGAGTCGTCTTTGATTTCTGATAATCAATGCATGGCAAAGAAAGTAAAAAAAACGAGGCTGTAAGTCAGACGAGCTTTTTACAAAGTGGTCTACCTTTCTTGTATCTTAAAAATTGACGACGATATTAAATATTAAGACAATTAAGATTTATTAAATAAATTTAAATTTGTAAAATTTTGAAGATAGAAAGATGGTAGACAACATTTTAAAATCTCAAGACCAGGCGTTTTCGATATTAGATAATTAAGATGGAATACTGCAATAATTGTATTCATGAACAAATGCTGTAATGGATCAAAGACGATAAAAAAGTCGTCACTGATTTCCCATGTTTATTGGGACACCCTGTATTTAAATACTTTGCTTAATTGCTTAATTGTCTGTTTGTTTATTTCCAATAAACCTCAAAACGGTTGAACTGAGCCGAAAACTTTAGAATGGGATATCCTTAATCCCGATCGCTTAATTAATCTGGAGATTAATAACATGAGGAGAACAAGCCATAGTTAATCTGGAGATTAAGAAAAAGAGTGGATCAAGCATTAATTCTGATATCCACCATTCAAAAGTTCCCAGCTCAGATTGGGCCCGATTGGAACCTCATACAACCTCAGGGGAAGGTTTCTGGATGCTCAGAATTTCAAAAAGTTGTCTCCCAAAAATTTTAGATTTTGTAAAATTTTTAACATTTTTCATACCTGTACAATGCAACAACGGTTCCACGGATGTCGTCTCTAAAAGATTTTTAAAATTTATTAAAATGTTTCTTCCAAGAAAAAGAAATCTGCGAATTTATGATTAGATAACTGTCAAGATGTTATTCAAAGGGAATCTTCATTTAAAGAGATATATTTAGAATCACACAGTTACAGTTTAATTTAGAATCACACAGTTACAGTTTAATTTAGAATCACACAGTTACAGTTTAATTTAGAATCACACAGTTACAGTTCAAACCTTTGTTAGAAAAAAGATGGTTGAAAATTGCATACCAAACAAAATATCTTTTTATATATAGTTTTATATGAAAAAATACTTAACTTTAGCTTGTACCATGTACTTCACTGCACTACAATGTACATAAACCTACCTGTCGATGAGAACCCAGAGAGGTACAAAAAGTTGATAGCTTGTACCAAGTTTGTACTTCACTACAGTAGAATGTACATAAACCTACCTAGCTATGAGTACCCAGAGAGGTACAAAAAGTTGGTAGCTTGTACCAAGTATGTACTTCAGCATTATGTACAGGAACACATTGCCGCGGATATAATCTGCAAAAAATGGATTGTAAAAAAAAATTATATTTTCGACCAAAAAAAGTTTAACTAAAAGTTTCAAAATTAAAACCACTAGGTAAAACCAGTTCTTGAATTTCATCAAGACTTGCTCTGCAACCCAGAGCTTTAATCTGCGAAAATTGAATTTATACATTTTTCGCATTCAGCAGTAAAATGCATGATTAAGAAGAGACAAATTTTTGATCTAATATAATTTTTGCCGTGTATAAACATTTTATAAACTTTGCTTTTTTATTTCTGATAAACGCTTGTTTAATTAATTCAGTTAAGTGACCCTAAATTAAAAACGCGAATTTTGAGATCAAAAGTTAATTCGAAATTCATGTTTTTATCTTTGAAAACTGATTATTTCCAACTGTATTTTCTCTATAAAAAGACTTGCGGATTATTGCTTCAGAAACAATATAGAAAATTGCTATGGTCTGAAAACGACGATATACTCCATATCATTATAAATAAAGACAACACATTAAATATTATAAACGGTCATTTTTAGCATTAAAAATTAGGCAGAGTGGGATTTATGTTGTGTTCAATGCCCCGAAAATTCCAAAACAGAGAGAGGGGGAATGAATTTTGTAGATCCAGAAAAATAATATCTGAGAATGCCTGCGTAAAGACTGGCAGCTGGTGGGGTCTTAGCGCTCGGCCCAGAAAGTGTCTTAATCTAACCTAACCCTAAATAAATACTAAATTAATTATTTTTCTGGATCTACAAATTTCTCTCCCCCTCTCTCTGTTTTGGAATTTTCCGGCGTATTGAACACAACTGAATCCCACTCCCCCTAAACATTAAAAGGATGATACAGGGTGTCCCACGAAACATGAAAGTCTTTGAATATTTTTGTATGTCTTCTTCCATGTACAGTATTACATATCATAGACGCTTTGCAGTTTATTTTGATTTTAAAAATCTTTTACTTGAATAAATTTTACTTTAAAATCAATTTTATTATAGCGTGACTCCCATACAATATTTTTTATTATTCTCTTTGGTATTAAACAACTTTACAAATTATGGAAGAAGACATTTAAAACTATTTATCAACTATTATGTTTCGTGGGACACCCTGTGGCTGTACCATACAAACACAATAATGATAAAAAAATATTACAAAACGGCTGAACAATGCATTTTCCAAGTTCAAGCTTTCCCTTTATGTTTTTCATTTGAATATAAATAAATTAAGAAATCTTAATTGAAACTTAGAAGTGTACCCTTTAGACGCTCTTTAAATAGAAGTAGTCATTTTAATATTTATTTTGTTATCACCTGACTGCTCTGATAGAATCATGTTGGTTGAGTAACAAACTCCAAATATTAAGAAGAATCCCAGAAGAAATCCACTTGAAGGAACTTTAGCTGTACTTACTTCGATCCTTGATCCGTATCCAGTATTCCTAAATATACACTCCTTGATCCGTATCCAGTATTCCTAAATATACACTCCTTGATCCGTATCCAGTACTCCTAAATATACACTACTTGATCCGTATCCAGTATTCCTAAATAGTAAATATACACGCCTTGATCCGTATCCAGTATTCCTAAATATACAATCCTTGATCCGAATCTAGTATTCCTAAACATACAATCCTTGATCCGTATCCAGTACTCCTAAATATACACTACTTGATCCGTATCCAATTCCTAAATAGTAAATATACACGCCTTGATCCGTATCCAGTATTCCTAAATATACAATCCTTGATCCGAATCTAGTATTCCTAAACATACAATCCTTGATCCGTATCTAGCATTCCTAAATATACAATCTTTGATCCGTATCCAGTATTCCTAATATAAAATCCTTGATCCGTATCCAGTATTCCTAAATATACAATCCTTGATTCGTATCCTGTATTCCTAAATATATAATCCTTGATCCGTATCCAGTATTCCTGAATATACAAGATCCGTATCCTGTATTCCTAAATATACAATCCTTGATCCGTATCCAGTATTCCTAAATATACACTCCTTGATCCGTATACAGTATTCCTAAATATACGCTCCTTGATCCGTATTCAGTATTCCTAAATATACACTACTTGATCCGTATCCAGTATTCCTAAATATACAATCCTTGATCCGAATCTAGTATTCCTAAACATACAATCCTTGATCCGTATCTAGCATTCCTAAATATACAATCTTTGATCCGTATCCAGTATTCCTAATATACAATCCTTGATCCGTATCCAGTATTCCTAAATATACAATCCTTGATTCGTATCCTGTATTCCTAAATATATAATCCTTGATCCGTATCCAGTATTCATGAATATACAAGATCAGTATCCTGTATTCCTAAATATACAATCCTTGATCCGTATCCAGTATTCCTATAACACTCCTTGATCCGTATCCAGTATTCCTAAATATACGCTCCTTGATCCGTATTCAGCATTCCTAAATATATCCACTCCTTGATCGGTATCCAGTATTCATAAATATACACTCCTTGATCCCAATCCAGTATTGCTAAATATACAATCCTTGATCTGTATCCTGTATTCCTAAATATACAATTCTTGATCCGTATCCAGTATTCCTAAATATACAATTCTTGATCCGTATCCGGTATTCCTAAATATACAATTCTTGATCCGTATCCAGTATTGCTAAATATAATCATTGATTCGTATCCCCTTTCATAAATAAACGATCCGCAAAGTTGATGTTCAAAATCATCCATTTGGGTGGTTACGTTTTGAAAATCGATTTTTCAAATTAGATAATTTAATTAATAATGACGACGAAAAATGTAAAAAAAATGGATGATTTTGAACGTTGACATTGCGATCAAACTCAGTAAGTATACACTATCAAAACGTTTTATATGTCTCAAGTGATCCCTAAAATATTTTCTCATTCTCTGACTTATCAGATTATTCATTAAATTTTGCTTTTTCACATCATGCAAAATTTAGACGATGCATGACCGCCTTACCATATGATTATACATGCTTTGCAGACGGTACTCCATTTGAAAAGAAGTTTTTAAGGTCGTATTTTAAATTTTTAAATGTTGTTTTTCACTGTACAAAATTAAATATATTAATCTCAGGCCGAATTAAAAGAATTTGAGCCGCTTCTCAAATTTGAGACGCGGCTTAAACATGGTTGTTTCCACTTGAAATTGTATTTATTGTTCAGAGATTTAAGCTGGAGCTTAATGGGGACCAGTTTTTGGTTTTTTTCAGCGAAATGATTTAGATATTTTACATTTGGCCTCTGTGAATCTCGAGATCAAGCATTGATCTCCAGATTTTGCAGATCTGCGGATTAATTTAATTCCTTCTCAATTTCTCGTGAAAATCTTAGCCTGCAGGAAAACGGAAATGAAGGGATCAAGCATTGAAAGTGCCCACATCGGATATCGAGATCAAGCGTTCAAGATTAGCGCTACTCAGCACAAAAGTTCTGTCTTGTGAACCATTTCTAAAAAATTGTCTAGCTAATATATACATCAAGTATTTGCTTTGTTTGCTACGAAGATCAGCGGGTTTAATTCCAAATGGGTCCAATAGGTAAAGATACAGCCCAAAAAATTAAATGTTAAAAAAACGAATATGTAGGAAGTGTAAAACTATACAATATATATTGAAATACAGATATGGTATAGCGCAGATAAAATACAGATATGGTATAGCGCAGATAAAATACAGATATGATATAGCGCAGATAAAAAAAATGGTAAAATGCAGTTTTTTCCTGTGTTAAAACCTTTTTTAATTCAACTGTAAATTAATACATATGAGAATGCACTTTATTACTTTTATTGCCAGTTTTCAGCACAATTATTTTTATTGGCAGTTTACTACATTCTAGCACAATTTTAATCTTTCTTAATGTTACTGCTTACATCTTTAATCTCCTGTTCAACGAAATAACCAACCTTAAATTCCCTCCTTTTTTAATTCCAGGGAGGATAATTACTTATCCTCCCTATTTACAGGGAGGATAATTACTTATCCTCCCTATTTACAGGGAGGATAATTACTTATCCTCCCTCTTTACAGGGAGGATAATTACTTATCCTCCCTCTGTGATCCATATAGATTTATCAAATAAATAGTTCTCTAATTTAATTTTATATTTACATTTATCACTCTCTTAATCAATTTTGAATAAAATAGTTGAAACAAGTAAACTACACCTAGTTGATCTAGGAAAGATCAAAACATCTTTTCACAAAAATGTTGCGAAGTTTTCACAAAAATATTGAGAAATTTAGTAGTAATTAATAGTTAAAGTGTTTCCGAAAAAAGAAAAAATACCAGAAACGAAATTTTTTAACTTCTAAGGGATGAACTTTTTAATTTGAAGGATTAACAGATAAGAGATAAACTGATAATCCATGAAGATATACCTCTATAATCAACAGATTCAAAATAAACGTCAATGAAACCATCAATCTTTATCTTACGGATTTTTTTATTTTATACTCTTCATTCAAAATGTATATGCCGACAAAAAAGTTTTTATGAAAAAAGGCTAAAAATGATGTTTAATGGGTCAAATTGTAATCAAAAGTCTGCAGTTCTCTGGGATAAAAACAGAAACGTTAAATCCGCGTGAATGCGGAACTCTAGAAACTTTATTTCATCAATATTGTGGAAGATATTGATCGTTTTTCTAGATTTTCTTAAATCAGAATGAGCATGTCTCAGTTATAGAGAAACCACATTCGAATATAATCATCATACTTAATCAGACAAAGCTACTGTTGTGAATCGCGCATTGCCTTTTTTTGCATTGAGGGTCACTTTTAATTACGCTTAGAGTCCCTTTAAGAAAGATAAAATTTTGTAACGGATAGCAACTAGCTCAATGCCCGTTACAAACTGAGATTAAACTCCTTGAAGTGGGGAAAACATCAATTTAATTTATACCAGAGTTGAGAGAGTAAGATATCCTAACCCTCCTAGCTATAATAGGCCCGGAGGACCGATGGTTCAGGATAAACAGGGTTAAAACTATCTTAACCCTATCCCTGCTGACCCCCCCCCCAGCAGGAATAGGGTTGATATAAAATGTAATGAGATGTTTGTTTATTTTTCATAACCTGTGGTTATTGAAGTATATTTATATTTGTATATTATTTTATAATTTGCTTTGTAATATTCCAATTGATGAAGCTTGCCAATTAACTAAATATGGAAAAATAGAGTTCAGAGATTCAACAGAAGGAATATATATAGCAGAACTTTTGATGAAGAAGATAACTGAACAAGACCAATCATGAGATACTCCCTTCTAAGCTCTTTATTTTCCTTAATACAACTAATGCGATATTTTTTCAAAAAGTTCGGTTTTAAAGCAAACTTTCTTTATTTGTTAAAATATTCTCCCGTTTTCACATTTAAAACATTGAGTGCTTTGCACCCCCTTTCCTGTAAATAATTTTAGATTTTATACTGTTGCTAAGAATCAAAGTAGACCATTTTAAACCATTTAAAATCATTTTAAAATTTGAAAACTTTGGCTGATTTTTCTTTACGAATTTGCGTATTTTCAAAAAAATAATATTCCAACTATTTTTCAGGATTTTTTTCTAAGGGGAATGTCCACATTTCCATACAAAGGGAACGTGCTCGTCTAGCCTCCTCCAATTGGTTTGAACACCTGCTATGGGTTCTATTAGGTTTACGTACATCTCCCAGAGAAGACTCCGCCACATCCGCCTCTGAAGCTGTTTATGGTTCTGAGTTAACCCTGCCTGGCCAGTTCCTAGAAGTACAAGATCCTCCAACAAATCTGTTTTATGAAAACCTTGAAAATTCTATGTCTGGTTTTCAACCTGTTCTGCCTCGTCATAATACTCCTGCAGCTGACACTCTTCCAGAAGTTATTCCTAAAGAACTCTCATCTTGCCCAATGGTTTTTATACACAAGGATGGACATGTTGCTCCTCTTGCCCCCCTCTACGAAGGTCCTACAAGGTTTTAGCCCGCTCCCTTAAAACCTTTCAGCTCCAAGTTGGCAAGAGAGTAGAAGTGGTTTCAGTTCAACGCCTCAAACCAGCTTTCACAGCAGATGATGAGGCTCCAGTAGAACCTCCACGCCGGGGCAGACCCCCACGCCAACCTCCTCCGGTTCCCCCTAATCCCCTTAGACGTAGAGGATGACCTCAAAAAGTTGTTGCAGACTCCTCCGCCGTTACTCAGCCAAAGAGGAAAAGAGTAACTTTTAACCTAAAACCAAAGATTTTACACCAAAGGCTTCAACATTATCAGAGTTTTTTATCGCTAGCCTCCGCCTTCATTCTCTGCCTTCAGCCTCCAACTTCCTCCGGCCTCTCCGCTGTTCCACAAGATTCAACAGAATGAGATAGAACAACGGGGCATGGTACTGATAAACATCTACACATGTGATATCAATATTGACTCTAGTTCTGAACCCTCTAGTAATAAGTTATAAGAAATATATATACTGGGAGTTATTTATGCGTTTTCATTAGAGTCTGACTCACGTCCTCTATAATATATCTATATAGAAAATATCCATATAGAAAATATATCCATATAGAAAATATATCCATATAGAAAATATATCCATATAGAAGAAATATATCCATATAGAAAGTATATCAATATAGAAGCAATATCACTCCGAACTAACCAGAGAGAGAAGCTTTCGGTTTCTTTATTTTGAAATAAAACGTGTTTTCGTCTATAACATTACAATCTTTAAACTTACGGATTTGTTTACTTTATACTTTTTATTCAAGATGTATATGCCAACAAAAAATATTTAAGAAAAAAGGCTATAAAATTATGTATAAGGGGTCAAATTGTGATCGAAAGTCACAGCTTTCTGAAATATTGACAGAACCNAAAATATATCCATATAGAAAATATATCCATATAGAAAATATATCCATATAGAAAATATATCCATATTGAAAATATATCCATATAGAAAATATCCTTATAGAAAATATATCCATTTTTTTCTCCTCCCGACCCTCATATTTTTCTTGTCCGAATTAATAAGTGTTAAAGTCATAGAGCTCACTTCTTTTTTATGTTATTGTATATTTTGATCTATCTTGTAGGGGAAATACCTTGTAATAATTCCCCCTGGTCCTTTATAGATAAATTGATCAATTTCCCCCACTATAAGCTTGAAAATATCCATATAGAATATATCCGATCAGAGAAAACTGTTGTATCTTACAAATCTGTAGTTTCGAGGCTCGGAAGGTTTTTATTCGAATAAAGTATTAACTTTAGACATTAAATTCTTATTCCTCAAGAACTTAATTATCTTTTGGAATTAAGCTTTTGCCACAAACTCTGATTTTTGAATCCCTGTTTACTAAGCTAATCAAATATGGACAAGCCAAATATCTAAACGATATTTGATAAAATTTTAGAAACAGTAGAAACAGTAGAAACAGTAGAAACAGTAGAAACAGTAGAAACAGTAGAAACAGTAGAAACAGTAGAAACAGTAGAAACAGTTGAAACAGTAAAAACAGTAGAAACAGTAGAAACAGTAAAAAACAGTAGGAACAGTAGAAACAGTAGAAACATTAGAAACATTAGAAACAGTGGAAACAGTAGCAACATTAGAAACAGTAGAAACAGTATATACAGTAGAAACAGTAGAAACAGTTGAAACAGTAAAAACAGTAGAAACAGTAAAAACAGTAGAAACAGTAGAAACAGTAGAAACAGTTGAAACAGTTGAAACAGTTGAAACAGTAAAAACAGTAGAAACAGTAGAAACAGCAGCAGCAGTAGAAACAGTGGAAACAGAAGAAACAGTAGCAACAGCAGAAACAGTAGATACAGTAGAAAGAGTAGAAACCCAGCAAACAAAAACTCGAGTTAAACTCGAGTAAAACTCGACTTTTGCTTTCCAGAAGTGGAGTGTTAATCGAGTTTAAAAGTGGAGTTTTTACCGGCTATAGTCGTGCCATACAAGGATTAAAACTCGACTTTTCACCAAGATGATATCTGGATGATTTCTGGATGATATCTGGATGATTTCTGGATGATTTCTGGATGATTTCTGGATGATTTCTGGATGATTTCTAGATGATATTTGGGTAATATCTGGATGATGAGAAGTGGAGTTTTAATCGTGTTAAAAGTGGATTTTTCCCCGGCAATAGTAGATACAGTAGAAACAGTAGAAGTATCTTAATAAATGATTGAAATTAACTTTAGTGTTGAATAAACCGTAATCAGTACGGTTTCTCTTTATTTCAATTATTTTTTTTAAAAGGGGAGAAAAAATGTCAATTCAATAAATGTTTAAATACAAGAATTTTGGTTACCAATACCAAATATCAAATACAAAGTAGGAAATTCAAATTTTTAATTAATTCTATGTAAAATCATATACAAAAACTATCTCTGGTAGTATCAATCCACTCTAGTGAGTTTCAATTTTACCTCTCATTGCAAAAACCGCGAAATTCTTATTTCAACCAAACCAAACAAATTCTATATTTTAGCCGAAACTTCCGCAATTTTCTTGCGGGAAACTTGAAAGATAAAATTTTGAATTCAAGTTGGAATTCTAAAAGTAAAATTGAAAAACCACAGTTTCAAAGGATCAAATTTTATTCAATTTTGTACATAGCAGGGAAAAGAAATATGCGCTGTATTTCAGAATTTTCTTGTCTTCCATAATTTTAAATATTCTGATAACAAATATATTTCACCCAGAAGAAGCAAAAGTAAAATAATTGTTTCCAATAAATTTGGAATTAAAACTTAAAGGAACTGTAAACGTTCTTTCAAATTTCTGGAGTTGCATGTCCTTTAAACCTTTAAACCTTTTAGATTTTAAACCTTTAAACATTTAATACACCCAGGGAAGATTTAAGGCCCATCAAATTGAAATACGTTGCCGAAAAATGATGTTAATTTTAAATGTTTTGGAAGTCCATCAGTTTAAATACAAAATCTTTTTGTTTTCAAAGCATAGTATATTCTATAATACAGATATATTTATATATGTATATATATATTTAATACGTAATATATTTTACCATATTGCAGTATTGAAAACACAGAAGATATAATTCATGATATATTTCAACCTGATTCAGAAGAAATAGAATATTCTTCTTACATAACTCAAGAATATTGCATACCATTACTTCAATGTTTCCGGAAAACAAGAAGAATGTTATAAATCCTTTAGACGTGTCTAAAACGTATCCAGCTCAAATCAATGTTTTTTAAAATGAATAAAATGTTGGTTCATTTGTAAACGAGTTAATTATCTCCTATGTTTTACACATGGAGGAAAAAACGACAAACTTTTTTGCAGTGTAAAATGTGCCTAAAAAGGGTTTTCAATACGTTTAAAGCATTTAAAGGTTTAAGTTTCCTTATGTTTAAATAATTGCACAATCGATTCACAACAGTAACCTGTTAACCTTTAACTGGTCAACAAAATGAGATATTGTTATTTTACCAACTGAACATTGATAATATCTATTTCAGGTTTAATTGTGAATCATGAATTTACCTTTTTAAATGAAGGGTCCGGTCCCTTTAAACATAATTTTGCCAAGAAAAGGATCCTGGAAACAACTTTTCAGATTCAGTTTTATCTTAGGCTTTTGTCACAGAGAGTAGAGAATACACACTCAGATATTTAAAATTGTACATTTTAACTATTTGCAGTACATCACAACAATACAGTATGTTCCCTGGACAATCCGTCACAAATTCTTTATTTTTTGAGTTGTAAATAAACTTTTAACTGTCAAGGTGAAATAAAATCGCGATTTAATTAAAGATTCAAAATCAAAAATAATCCTAAAAACACTATTTTTCTAAAAAGGTGGCTTAGGTCTTCCTAAGTCATAAACTACAAATATGTACAGTACGCCATGGCAGTTGGGTGACAGTACAACAAAATGGCTGTTTTACACTTTTTTGGAGTTAACAGCACTCTATTAATTTTCTACTCTGTGGGTCTTGTTGTTTCCGTTTTTGTTAAAATACAGATATTTATCACAATGGTGAACATTGTCTTGCAACAAAAGGATATTTAATGTTTCTTCCTGTGCAGTGTTGAGAAAATTCAAACAAAGATTAATATTTTAAACTTTTAAAATAAAATTACAACTTTTTAACAGATGACTCTCATTCATGATATATTGATCCAATTCAACTTTTTCAAATTAACTTTTCATTTTAAAGGGACTGTTAGCGTAATTTGAGTGACCCTTTATGCAAAGATAGAATTATGCCCAATTCGTACCCTACAGAAACCTTTAGATGATCAGTAGTGTAAAAGATATTGTCGTTTTTCTAGATTTAAAAGTTTTAGAGAAACCACAATTAAAAAAACCAGCGTATTGTGAATCAAGTATTGCCTTAAGAAGATATATCAAAAGAAATTTAAAAATCATTTTTATTTCTTTATCTTTTTCCTTATTTTCAAATGTTCATCTCGATGCATTTACCAAAACTATATATTTACAACTCCGACACTTTTGTCAAGATATTGTCAATATTTTCAACAAAACTTTCAGATGCACCAAACTCCTATTTCATTTATGTACAGCAAAAAAACATTTTAGAATTATGTAAAATAAAAATATTAAAAATATTAATCAATAAAAACACTGCCGTGTACAGAACCAAACTATGAAACGTTTATTTTTTCAAACTAATTTTTGATATCAGTACCACAAAAAAATTGTTTTGAATATTGATTTAATCGACCAACTGGGAATAATAAGTTGCAATTTTTGGCCACCAGGTGCATGGTGCTAAAGTCGCGCCATGGTGGCGCTCTTGCCAGGAATATGAAATAGAAGGGAGATACAACTGTGGCGGCCCGCACTACCTTATAATTATACATGCTTTGCAGACGGGTACTCCATTTGTATCAGAAATAATCAGAATAGGTTATTGTATAAGTGGTTATTGTAAGACAAATATTTCCTATACAAATAAAGTACCGTCTGCAAAGCATGTACAATTACACGGAAGGGCAGCCCGTTTCAGTTATATCTCCCTTCTATTCTAATCTTTACTCCTTGCACTTGGGTCAAATAAGAAGTCTCATCAATTTTTATGACAGGGTCGACTTTGAAGTGTTGCAACGCCTTGGGCTTTGCAAATTTTACCGCTCTTACACAATGATTCTTTTCTGTAGCCCTTTACATGTACATTTTAGCCCTTGTTGTTAGCTTTAGTTTTTGAGAAGTATATATTGGCAAAATTATTTTAGATCTTTGCTTCAGATACTGAGGACTTTAAATCACTGGCAACGCTGTTGAGAGAATATTAAAGTTGTAAATTTTCAGTTTTTGATAAATTAAATATCTTAATTCTTAATCGGTTATCGATAAAACTATAAGCTATTCAAATGATTAAGTTTCATTTAACATCCCATTTATTTTGCCCAATGGTATAATCCCATTTCAAGAAAGAAAACCTTTTTTTATTTTTTAAACTTTCCATAGAAATGCTATAAAAGAAATTCTGTAGAACATTTATTATTCTCTTTATAAGCTAGTTTTCTATCAAGTTAGAGTAGAACTGAACCGATTAGAAGTTTGGAAGAGTTTTCTGAAGCAAAATATTAATTAAAAATTTTTTTTGGAAATCATCAAAGATATTCTAATTTATTTAGTTTTGTTTTATATACGTGTTTACAATTGCAGCTTGAAAACAAAATTTTAAAGCTATAAATGTTTTATGAAAAATGGGCCAAGCTTTTAAAAAATGTAAGCTCATAAGTTTGATTTTGTTACATTGTGAAAAGACATAAGATACTCTGTCTATAACTCGTTTAAGGCCCAAATGAAAAATGAAAACGAGTTGTTTAAATATAAATATTTCTCAGAGTAAATGTATCCTGTATGCAAGATATTTTTTTAAACATACATTTTAAATACTGATTCTTGTGAAGCATTTTGAAGTCAAAAGCTCTTAAATGATTTTAAAATAAAAAAAATCAAGAATGAGGAAAAAATCAAGAATGAGGAATAACCACAGTATTTATTCAAATTGTGCTCTAAATACAAATTCATTGTGTCTAAACCACTTTAGACATTTCCTAACAAACATTGGACCTCAGGCAATTCTAACGTTTTTAAAAATATTTAAAGTTTGTTGACAACATATAAGAATCCTCTGTATCTGATTCTGAGACCTTTTAGACCTTTAAAACAGCCGTGTATCGATCTGAACTATTAAGTTTAGAAAAAATCTAATATTATGGGACAGAAGATCGGTGATTCAAGATTTGAACCGACGGTTGGCAGTTCAGCGACCTCTTCTTAAAAACAAATGTCAAGGTTTTTCTACATTGTTTCTGCAGTTTAATTCCACTTCTTATTTCTTGATGTAAACCACAGTCGAAAATTATCAATTTGATCAGGCCACGCACCTCTGACCCTTTAGTAAAAGTAAAGTCTTACCGCGTCAACCTTGTTGCACCGGCTAGACCTATTGAGTGTCGGTTTTCTTTACCCAATGTCCTGGCGATACAGTACAAACTGGAACCGGAAAGGTTGACCCGGCTCGGAAATTCAAATGTACTACGGCTGCCCGCAAAGGTTTAAAGGGTAAAGTAGAAAGCAAAATGTCTCTTGAAATTACGTTTAGAATACCTTTAAATAAACAAATAAAATCAAACATCTGAAATCATTGTAATTTTCTGGAAAATTCGCAATTAAGCTAGAAATTTATTATTCCCTAATGTTTACAAATTCTCCATGGAGGCTTGAATTATTGAGTACAAGTTATCCTTTAAATATTTGATTGTTCAGACTTGATGTTTACAATCTTGAAACCCCGGTCTAAATTTAGAAACCCCGGTTCTAATCAAATTACAAACTGAAATAAAATAAAGAAACAAGCTATGGGGAAAATTAAAGAAATGGGGGGAAAGGATGGAACAGGGTGGAGATGGAAAGAGACAGGGGGAGAATGGGAAGAAAGGGGGGGAAATGGATGAGACATGGGATAAAATGTAGGGAAAAATGAAAAATGGAAGCAACACAAATAAAATGGAAGAAACAGGGGTAAAATTGAAGGAACAGATGGAAAACAAGGGAGGGGGAAGTGGGAGATACAGGGAAAAGAAAAGAAACAGGGAAAATGGAATGGGAGATGCAGGAAAAAGGATAAAACATGAGGAAAATAGGAAGAAACAGGGGTAAAATGTAAGAAAACGGGTTAAATGAAAGATAGAAGGGGGAAACGGATAAAACACGTTAAAAGGGATAAATTCAGGAGGAAATTTTAAAAAGAATGGAAAATGAAAGAAACATGCATCAACGTTTTGGTGGGATTGGAAAAACGGNCCCCCCCCCCCGCCCATTTAGTAGAGAATGGGTTAAATATCCTTGAAGTAAAGGGTTAAATATTCTCGAAGTAAAGGGTTAAATATTCTCCAAGTAAAGGGTTAAATATTCTCGAATTAAAGGGTTAAATATTCTCGAAGTAAAGGGTTAAATATTCTCGAAGTAAAGGGTTGAATATTCTCGAAAGAAAGGGTTAAATATTCTCGAAAGAAAGGGTTAAATATTCTCGAATTAAAGGGTTAAATATTTTCGAAGTAAAGGATTAAATATTTTCGAAGTAAAGGGTTAAATATTCTCGAAGTAAAGGGTTAAATATGCTCAAAGTAAAGGGTTAAATAGTCTCGAAGTAAAGGGTTAAATATTCTCGAAGTATGTGTCTGAAACTATTATGTAACAGAGAGTGAAGTAAAATAATATTTATGAGGTTTAAACCTTCTCCAAATATTTCAAATATTTGATTAATTCTTCAAGTTACAATAAATCCATATTTGCTAGTGTGAGATATTTCATTTTCTGACAATATAATTCTTTTCCTATAAAGCTCTTGTTCCTGTATTTCCACCGTCAAACCGGAACTTACTCATAAGTATTTCAGATTTAATAGGTCAGAGCTGGGAACTTTAGAATGGTGGATATCAAGATCAATGCTTGATCCTCTCTTTTCTTAATCTCAAGACTAGCCTATTTTTGTACTTGTATCCTGAAAAGTGTATAAAATTCAACCAATCAGAGTCGCTTATCAGAAGCCAGGAAATTTGAAATTTTTCGCGCCATTTCAGATCAATATACAGAAACGGGAGTGATTCTCTAATTTTGAAAAACCAGTTTTTGATTTTTCTGTAATATAACCAAAAAAGAGTGCGTTTAGCCCTAATTTAAAAATGTCCACATTGAATATTCGGATTAAGCAGTCGGGATTAAAGGTATCCCATTCTAAAGTTCCCAGCTCAGGTTAACTTCCTTTTTTGGATGATAATTTATTTCTCAATTATGAAATTCACATGTTTAAGCACAGCTCTAAAAAGAAGATTGAAAAAATAAAATAATAAAATGTGGTTAACAAACTCATCCATTTCTCTTCTAAGTGGAAAACGTTTGCATATCTTGATGCATATTATTGTTCATCTATACAAGGTTAGTTGCGCCAACTAACCTTGTATACATGAACAATAATATGGGTCAGCTAACATTGAATAGATGAACAATAATATGCGTCAACTAACCTTGTATAAATCAACAATAAAATGCGCCAACTAACATTAAATAGATGAACAATAATATGCTTCAACTAACCTTCTAAAAATGAACAATAATATGCGTCAACTAACCTTGCATAAATCAACAATAATATGCGTCAACTAACCTTAAATAGATGAACAATAATATGCTTCAACTAACCTTCTAAAAATGAACAATAATATGCGTCAACTAACCTTGTATAAATCAACAATAATATGCGTAAACTTACCTTAAATAGATGAACAATAATATGCTTCAACTAACCTTGTATAGATGAACAATAATATGCGTCAAATAACCTTGTACACATGAACAATAATGTGCGTCAACTAACCTTGTTTACATGAACAATAATATGCGTCAACTAACCTTGTATAGATGAACAAAAATATGAGTCAACTAACCTTGTATAGATAAACAATAATATGCGTCAACTAACCTTGTATAGATGAACAATAATATGATTCAACTAACCTTGTATAAATGAACAATAATATGCGTCAACTAACCTTGTATAGATGAACAATGATATGCGGAATACAAGGAGAACCAGAGGACCTAAGACCAGGGGCAAGACAAGAACCATCTGAAAAATATCAAATTTAACAAAGGAAATTCTCAACAAATTTGTGTCATAATTTAGTTTAATTCCTCCAACTTGTAGAAAAGAATATGTTTTACAATTCATGAGATTTTTTATAAAAACCTTCAGACAAAAAAAAAGAAATCATGTAAATAATAATAATTCAAGAAGCAATATATTTATAAAAATGGTTCCGTGTATTATAAACAGGGTTTATTACAAACGATGAGACTGAAAGGACAACCTGAAACTAATATAATAAGTTAAGTAAAGTCTTCTGCTTTAAAAAAAAGTCGTTTAATGAATTCATTAATGATTTCTCTATAAGAATATATATATAAGATTTAAGATTAGCTGAAGGGCCCGGCGTTGCCCGTGGGAAAAGAAAAAGTAAATGTTTTGAAAGAAAAAAATAGAATTTTTTTTTTAGATTTTTTTTTTAGACCAAGACACCCCCCGCGCGCGGCTACCCATAAGAGTCCACAAAAAATGTCAGCCCATTCTGTCTAGCCGTTTGGCTGGCTATCGGTGACATATATACGAATGTCTTGTTCTATTATTTAGAAGATTGCAGACACAATCGAGAAAACAATTTTTAAACTAAAAAAAAACGACCATATTTTCCATATTATTGATCAAATTAGGTTTTAACGGTACTGTTGTGAATCGTGCATTCCCCTTTATCAAAGAAGAGCCAACTCGAATGTTGCCTACTGTCCCTTTAATATCGTTATTTTTACCAGTATTGATGCCCAGGTTAGGTTTGATGAGAATGTATCCTGGAACCAGCAGATTTTATGAATAGCTGGAAGCAGTTGAACCGCATAAACATCTAGTTGAACCATTTGACCATTTGAAGCAATGCTCTTAATTTTTTTAACGGTAAACAAGAGTTCGTCTACGCGGTTAAACTGTTTTTTACTTATTTCTACTTCGTCTATTCGGTTCAACTTCTATTTATTAAATCTGGTGTAGAATAGGGGTAGTACAACTACGTCTACGTGGTTAAACCACTATTTATTAAATCTGGTGTAGAATAGGAGTAGTACAACTACGTGGTTCAACTACTATTTATTAAATCTGGTGTAGAATAGGAGTAGTACAACTACGTCTACGTGGTTCAACTACTTTTTATTAAATCTGGTGTAGAATAGGAGTAGTAATACTATGTCTATTCGGTTCAACTACTTTTTATTAAATCTGGTGTAGAATAGGAGTAGTACAACTACGTCTACGTGGTTCAACTACTATTTATTAAATCTGGTGTAAAAATAGGAGTAGTACAACTACGTCTAGGTAGTTCAACTACTTTTATAAAATCTGATGTAGAATAGGAGTAGTAAAACTACGTGTACATGGTTCAACTACTATTCATCAAATCTGGTGTAGAATAGGAGTAGTAAAACTACGTCTACGTGGTTCAACTACTATTTATAAAATCTGGTGTAGAATAGAAGAGTACAACTACGTCTACGTGGTTCAACTACTATTTATCAAATCTAGTGCAGAATAGGAGTAGTACAACTACGTCTACGTGGTTCAACTACTATTAATAAATCTCTGGTCCCTGGATCGAACAGATTTTATCCGGATTCTTGCTGAGAACTTCTTCACTTAGCATACTGTTCACACCTGATTATCAAAATATATATTTTATATATTTGTTCTTTCAAACTAAAGCGTAATTTCAAGTCACCTTCTGTTAAAAAAAGATCATGTCTGATTCACAACTGTTTTTAAACCTTAATTTGGTGTGGAAGATATCGCCGTTTTCGTAGCTTGAAAAGTGTTAAATTCTAACAATTTTTTTTTATTTCTATAGCAGAAATCCGCAAGCCATTTTATATAGGAACCTCAATGAAAAGAAAAGTATAATAGACAATTTATAAAGAAGCGTTTAAGGGTACCATCAAGAATCCAACATTCCATATGTATAGGGTCCTTTAAATTACGTCTATACCCTATAAGTAAAAAAATCTAAAACTTAAAGGCAGTGTTCGCAAAAAATGGAAGAGGGTATAGGCTTACGGTGAAAAATAAGTGCTTTCGGTCTACAAGGAAAAAAATAAAGGAGAAAAAATGACTCATGCTGAAGAACGTAGTGTCCAGACAAATTCAGAAAGTTGCAACATTCAACTCGGATCGTAAAATAATCAATTTAATTCCAAACAAATCATTCAGATATTACAACCAATAATCATCGATAATTTTTCGACGTATTCGTATATAGTTGATTTTTTTCACGAACTCTCCCTTTAAAGTTATATAAAATCATTCTAAGCTATGATCAGACATTCAAACAAACAGAGAATTACTAATTTAAAAAAGGATAAAAAAATAATTATTAAGAATTACCTCCCATAATCCATAATCCACCAACAATCAGTTTATCTCTCATACTAAACTTATATTCATCATCGTCATCATACAATCTAGAAATATATTCATCATCTTCATCATACAACCTAGAAATATATTCATCATCTTCATCATGCACTCTAGAAATATATTCATCATCTTCATCATACAATCTAGAAATATATTCATCATCTTCATCATACAATCTATAAATATATTCATCATCTTCATCATGCACTCTAGAAATATATATTATCATCTTCATCATACAAACTTGAAATATATTCATCATCTTCATCATACAATCTAGAAATATATTCATCATCTTCATCATACAAACTTGAAATATATTTATCATCTCCATCATACAATCTAGAAATATATTCATCATCTTCATCATACAAACTTGAAATATATTCATCATCTTCATCATACAATCTGAAATATATTCATCATCTTCATCATACAAACTTGAAATATATTTATCATCTCCATCATACAATCTAGAAATATATTCATCATCTTCATCATACAATAATTTATCATTTATTAAATCAGAGGGTCGTATCCTATGCAAGAATGCGTGTTTTCATGTATCATCGCTGGTCAACATATAAAATGTTAGATTACTCTTTTATAAAGGGTTTCTAATCGGAATTTCGTTGCCCAGAATTTCGCGCAACTGTTCTCGTATTACGCTGATATTACAGGGCCCGCAATTGCGCGCGATTAAAATCCACTTGAGTTGGCAAGTTAGTGATTGAGAAATGAGAATGCTCTGCAAATAACGGATCTGCCTGGGGTACACAGACCAGTTACACACAGAGTGCTCATAAGCTCCCACTGCAGATAGGCCAAGCAGCTAGGCCTATAGTTGTACCGGCACGACATGCTACATTTCCACAAGAGATTTTTGACTGCCATCTAACGTCCACTTGTTGCATATAATACCCATTCAGGGGTTAAATTTTATAATTTCTAACTTTTAACATAAAACATAAGATTTATTAATTTAGTCAATTTTGAAGGTTTTGTATTAATTAAGATCCTTAAATATCCCTTATTACAGACGTTTGTTTATTGGTTTATTGTTTATTGAAACCTACTCTGGAAAATATCGCATATTCTGGCCTTTAATAGATCTTTGTAATGTAATCTTTTATCTCCGGCCTGGCCTTACCCCGTATTGTCCTGGGATAGTTTCGGGATTAGCTAGATTTTAATAGTTAAAAAAGCCTAGCATGTCCTGTGAGGGTGTGACAAGAACTTTTAACTATTAAGTTTCGAGTTTTAGAGAGATGTAAGTTGTAAGCAGGGGGGATGATAGTTTTCTACCTTTGTGTTCAGTTAGCCGTACTGTACACTTACTACTGTTTACTAATAATGATATACTATAGGTTAGGCCAGAATCTCATTATAATATATTTGCAGTACGTTCTCGGTATAGTTTATGGCCTATACAATTAGTAAAGGATTAGCGTACATCATCACTCTATACACTATAACCCCATTGGTTGTAAGTGTAGGACTAAGTAGAATCTAGACTATGGTCAAAATCGAAATGAATTTGCGCAAAAAATATGTAAATTTACAACTTAGCCTTGACTTACATTTGTTCCAATAATTATTACTCTCTGACTCAACATTAAGTACTCTTCGGACTTTTAGGCAGCTATGGGCTAGTTGTACACTGAGTATACAAAAAGGCTTAAGACGGCGAACGGTACGGTACGCCAAATAAATCATCTCCTCTTTGTGAGATCCCCCCCCCCTTCTATAAAAAGAAAAAGGAAGAAAACAGACAGAATTTTGTATTAATATCAAAATGCTGAGTTGAGAAATGTTTTTACTGTACTTACAAAGGTATAGTCTGAGTCTTCAGAATTTCAAAATTTTAAATCTCGAAAATCTTTTCAAAGAATTTTTCCACCAGTATCGTCTTTTCAAGATTTTAGAGTTTTTGTTCACAATAACCCTGAGGCAGAAGCCCAAACGAGTTACGCGAATGCTCTCTCTCTGTCTTGTAATTCAACGCGGCATGCGCATAAATCCTTTGGGCCTTGGGGTCATTGGGAACGAAAAACCCCAAAATCTTGAAAAGACGACATCCAGTGTTCTATCTGTATTGTTATCAATCTATGACTATGGCTGTCGGAACAATAGCACTCAGTTACAATTACAGTTGATACACATTACACATACTATGCATGCAGCTTTGTTTGCTTTAATATGCATTCAGCCTCGCGTTCAATCATTCAATGCCATTTAGATTGTAATATATGTATATATTGTGGAAGACGATACCTGGCCGCCTAAAACAAGTTCCACAAGATTCACCGGAATGAGATAGAACGGACACGAAGGATTTTACATTTAGTCTAACTCGTGTAATCTTGATATTGATATACAATTCTGAACCCTCTAGTAATAGTTATTAAGAAATATATACTGGAAGTTACTTAATGCGTTTCATTAGAGATCGACCTCACGTCCTCTATAATATTGTATAAAGCGAAGTGAAGTTATTCTGATATATATTCTGATATATATTCTGATATATATTCTGATATATATCTGTTGATTAAGGGACTGTAATTAAGCGTAATTGTAAGTGACCCACCATGAAAAGATGACAATGCCCGATTTAAAAAAGGTTCCCTTGAAAGCTGTGTCTGATCAAGTATAAATTAGATACCCATGTTTTTTTTTTAATTTGCGGTTTTGCTGCGAAAATGACTTGCACATAGGGTTTCCACGAAATGGCTAAATCTTTTTATTTTTATTATTTATTATTTTATTATTTTATTTTTGCGAACTTTTGCGCTATTTTTGCGCATGAAACGCAATGAGTTTTGCGCGGTTTTGCGCTATTTATTTTGCGCAATTTGCGCAAAACCGGAAATATTTTTTGCGAAAGTTGCGCGCATGAAACGAAATTTTAGTTTTGCGCAATTTTTTTGCGCAATTTGCGCAAAACCGCAAGTTTTACGCAAAATGTAACTTTTTAGGCACATTGTCAAAAATTGATATTCTAAGCTTAGAATTAAACAACTGATCGAAGATTTATTCCATATACAAAAAAAAATATTAACATACGAGTATGATAACGATTATACTACACTCAATTGGTTACTTCCAGTTACAAAAAGTTTAAATTAAGGGACCAAAATTAACAAAATAGAAATTAGAGAGTGTAAAACTTGGCAATATTCTAATCCTATTAAATAATTTCAAGTGACCCGGCCTTAAAAGCTTTGCTTAATCATGAGTATGAATTGTATTCTTAAATTTTTTTAATCAAATTTCTGAAATCTTTTTAATCTCATATAAAATAATGCAAGAAAGTAACCAATGCCTGAAGAATCCACTTTTAGGAAATATGCATGTCCCAAACTAAAATTGTCGAGAAAATTGTGAGATTTGAACTCTTCTTAATTGTCATTGGTCAATTATGTAAAAGTGACCAATAGGAAGACATTTCAAAACAAGATTTTTCCAGAATTGAATTCTAAGAAACACACACCGTCACCAACCGTTTGATTTTTACGAAATTGCGGAATTGCTGATTTGCGCAAAACTCTTGTTGCGGAATTGCGCAAAACTTGAGTTTCGCAAAAGCGGAATAGGGCAATTTTGCGCGAAATGACTTTTGCGAATGATTGCGCAAATTGTTGTTTTTTCGCGCAAAATTGATGCGCAAAGAAAGAAAAATATTGCGTTTCGTTCCGCAAAAATTGCGCAAAAGTTTTGCGAATGGAAACCCTACTTGCACATTTCTTGCAATTGTGAGAAGTAATGGAAAACTCAGCAGAAATAAACATAAACAGCGGTATCGCTTACAGTCCCTTTAAGTGCATTTGGTTAAATTAAAAAGAAATTAAAGTTTTCGAACGAACTGAAAATTGAGCGAATGAAGATGTCATTCAGAAAAACTAGGGAATAATAAATGATAAATTATCATAGCGTTGAGAGAAACGAAAAAAATGCATTTTTTCTCTGAACGAAAAAATCGAAAAATCGAATTCAGAAAAAATTGAATTAGCTTACTTTGTTTCTTCATTTGTTGAACAAGGTGCTGAGCTGAAGCTAAATGTATCCATGAGACCTGAACCACCTCCGAGAAATTTATATTATTATAAAAAATGTTACATGCAATGTTTCGAATATTTTTCAATCATGTTCATAATGGATTCATAAGGTTGTAAGAAACGTTTACGAAACACGTTTTTCAAAATAAACAATAATTTTAACTTAAGATAAAGTTACTATGCTAAGTATGATATGTAAGAAATGGGATGTTTCACGTTTTTATCAGATTGTATATAACTGTAATAAATTCGGGAAATTCCAATGTTATCATAGAAGAAAGAGCTTAGAATGTAGCGTTCTGGATCTTTTATTTAAAAGTATTTATCCTTCCTTGTAAAGAATATGCATTACTTTGGCTAACTTTATAGACATTTTCTTTCAGAATCAAAAGGAATTGAATCTTTAGCACAAACTCAAAGTTTCGAATCCTTATATCTCTGCAACCTGATGGTGTAAATATTTCAAACTTAGATCATTTGATCTATCAGAATTTATAGTTTGAAATCTCAAAGTTCTACGACTTTGGGTTGCTCAAATATAGGGATTAGAATATCAGAGTTTGTGGTAATGACTCAATTCCTTTGGCAAATGATTTAAATTGTTTATTTTTAACTTTACCTAACTTTGATCATGACAGAAAATAAAGACAACGTTTTAAAGTTTAAAACGTTTTCCATGTTTTTAAAAGTCAAAGCCATTGGAAAATTAAATAAAAGCAAACTTTAACTTAATACAGTAACAGCTACAATAGTGCCTCCATAGATTAATAACAATGCCGATAGAACACTAGAAGTCGTCTTTTTAAGATTTAGGGGTTTTACGTTCACAATAACCATTAGGGCTTCTGCCTTAGAGTTATCGTGAACAAAAACCTAAATCTTGAAAGACGACATCTTGTGTTATATCTGTATTGTTATTCTTCTATGACTACCTCCAACTCCTGAACCGTCTTTACAATCTTCACCATCTTCTCAATAATCAGATTTATCCAGCATTTTTAGGAACAAACTTAAATCTTTGTTCAACAATTATAAAATCAGATCGCATACGGAAAGAACCAATAAGATGTTATTATAAAGGAACCCAGGAAGGCAGGAACCATTAAGTTGTTATTTTTAAACGAACGGAAAGATTCATTGAGTTAGGTTATTGCCTAAAACAAATAGCGAGAACCTTTAATATATATATTTTTCAACTGCATGAACCATTAAGATATTATTTTCTACTGCAGGAACCATAAAGTATTTATTTTCAAACGAATTGAATGCATGAACGAGAAGTCGTTGAACTATGTAAACACACAATATTTTCAGTAGAAGTAAATATTTCTATTTACTGTTAGCGTCGACTAAAGGATTCATATCTCTAATTGGATAATGAGATAGATAGAAAGATAGATGTTACAGTCATACAGTTCCTATTGTTTCAGAATAGACACCTAACACATGTCTGAACCCTGATTGGATTAGGCGCTAATGGACTCGGCATCCAAGTGTGAACAGTAAAGACGGTTCTACAGAGTATCTTTTAATTGATCTTTGAATCAGTGATTCAAGAATCGAACCGGCTGTAGGTAATTAAGTGATCACGCTCCAATTCAGTAAATTCTATCAAATAACGCATAGAGAATTACGAAGCATAAATAATGGAGTTTTAACGGAGTTTTAAGGGAGATTTAAGTTTTGTTTATTGCTTGGCGGATCTCAGACAGCCTCGATCTCAAACACCAATTTGTAGGACTGTGCATGCAGTTTATAGGTAACCGTCAACTGTTTCATGTAAAAATAAAGAGGACTTTGGAAGACGTCAATCAAAAACATTAAAAATACCAAGAAAAAAAAATCATAAACAAATAATATTTTTTTTCATCAATTTCAAGCAGGAAAATTGACGATAGCCGCCATTATTTCAAATTATATTCGTTAGTTCTTTTTAATTTTCGTTATTTAACATGAATCGTTATTTCCGTGAGTCAACGATTTTTAACGTTTTTTCTACTTGTTAACAGAATCTTCCGTTAATTTAAAAACTAGCTGTTCGTTGCCCAGCCCTAGTATGTGACTTGCCTATTTGCATATTTGTGTTTGTTTGGTGGTTTTATTTGAAAATTATACTCTGAGTAGACTGTTAGTGTAAACCATGATGGATAAAATAACCTAAAGATAATCCTTCAGCAGATCTTTTAGCTTCATCACGTTCCTCCTGAACACAATTATATGTTTTAAATGGTCTGTAATCTGTTTGCGTAATTTAAAGTGACCCTTCATGCAAATATGACAATGCCCGATTTACAACTGTGCCAGTACCCTTTGTCTGATCAAGTATGTTTTAGTATACATTTAACTTGTTCTTTAATTGGAGTTTTCTCTGCAAAAGTTAGCTGCGCATTTATTCTTTTAAAGAAGCAATGAAGTAACTCCCAGAAATAAACAGTTTATGAGTAAGAAAAACGAGGATATCTCCCACATATTTTTATCAGATTAAGATTTCAAGAGTGCCGTTGTAACTTTGCATGGAGGTCTAGCTGGGCTAAAGGGAAGGGTCACTTGAAATTACGCTTAAAGTCAATTTTTAAAAAAATTAATCCCATTACCCAAGTTCCATATTTTCTTATTTTTCAAGATTTACGAAGGCAAATAATAATGATAAAGAAATTGAGTTTTTATCGCAAAATCAGATTTTCAACCCATGATGTCGTAGACCTTCGATATTTCAAACTATGTATTCTCTGTTAGATCAAATAATCTAAGTTTGAAATATCAAAGAATTAAACCATCCGGATGCAGAGATATAGAAATTAAAAAATTTAAGTTTGTGGCAAGTTAAGTCAATTAAGAATAAACATAAAAAAGCTGATCCAGCCGTTATAGAATACCCTATCCGTATACTAAATGATTGAGATATCCATATTTTCTAGCTGAAATTGATGATAGAATATTTGAATTTCAAAATAAACAAGACAATATCTTGAATCATCCTCAGATAGAAGTTTGAAGGGTACTGTTGTGAATCAGACATTCCACTCTTAAAATAAAAAGTCACTGGAAATTCAAAAAATGGGAAATCACTACACGCAAATCTACATTGTTACTGCGATGAAAGAGTAATTGCTAATCGATTATATATACGCAACAAAATTCCTTTATCACTCTCCACTAAACCCCTGTATCAACTCGATCAGAGTACTGCAGATCACTGCAGTGGGAACCGCAATCTTGGTTTAGGGTGTTATGTGAACATAAAAGTTTAAATAAGTTTATGAAGTGTAGAGATACAACGTTGTCTAGAGAATATTTAGAAGAATTAAACCTTGTTTTGTTTGTTTTACACTTGTATACTTTACCCAGGGGAACCGTTAAAGGGACTGTTTGCGAAAAAATACAGGCGGTATAGGCTTACGGGGAAAAATAAGCGCTTTTGATCGCTACTAATCTTACTTATATCTGTTGCGTCTATAAGGAGAAAATTGTTAAAAACGATATGTACGAAATAACGTAGTGTCCACACAAATTGAGAAAGCTGTAACATACGACTCGGATCGTAAAAAAATCTATTTTATATCAAACAAATATTTAGATAACTATAATAATAACTATAATGATAACTATAATGATAACTATAATGATAACTATAATGATAACTATAATGTAAAGAAATCACAATGAAAAAAATCAATTTCCAAAATTATTTTAAATTTGTTCAGACTGTTTCGGGTACCGTTGTGAATCGGGCATTGAAATCTTTTCATGGAGGGTCACAGTCCCCACTAGGGTACCATTGCATAAATTGTTACTTAATTTCACGTGTATAGATTTTCTTTAAATAAAATAAATATATTACTGTTGTTGTCTGTATATATAATCTAATATATGTTAAATAATACAATAATTCTTGTTTTCTGTAAATAAGTGAGATAGTATTTCAAGAGTAAATATCAAATTCCGAAGATCATTACAGAAAATATACTCGTAGGAATATAGGGATGGGATGGGTCTTTCATTTAGTTAAATCCAGAGCTGGGAACTTTAGAATGGTTGATATCAGGATTAATGCTAAATTCTCTGTTTTTGCTAATCTCAAGACTAACATAATCTCGAGATTATGTTAGTCTTGAGATTAAATATTTAGATCAACAAATTGGATTCTAAGAATGCCAGATTGGTTCGTTTTCTTGACTGAAAGGGCCTTCATTTAATTTCTCTCCCATTTATTTATTAACACATTAGTTAAATTTGGTTACAGAAGAATCTCAAACCTGTTATTAAATATTTTTCTTCACCGATTAATTTACAAAATGGCTGACAAAAATTTTTTTATTTGTTAGAAATTGCGGATTTCTCTCATGGCATAGAATTTATTTTCAAGGCTGTAATTGGTCAATACAATTTACAAACTATATTCCTGCACTCTCATTGGATAGAATAATTTGCGGATATCCAAAGAGAGAGAAAAGGAGTGGATTAAGGACTAAAATTAAAAGTTTCCACAGTGGATATTCGGATCAATTAGTTGGAATTAAAGGTTATTCATTCTAAAGTTCCCAGCTCTGGTAACATAGAGACACAAAAACATTAATTTCACATTAATATCTTGTTCATTTTCAAACATCTCCTATTTAAGAATCGTCTTTGATAAGATAAATAAAGTTTTTACATCATTTAAAACAACCGAACAAGTTGTCTTTTCTTTTCTTTTTCTTAGATTTAAACTTAAGCTTAGTACTATAAGAATGCCAATCAGCATGTCTAACCAGCTATTCTTCATAAACCCTCGTAATTTACAAACGGTAGGTTGTTACAAACTCTGAATTTCTAATCCCTATCTTTGCAACCCAATATGAAAGACCTTAGATATTTCAAACAATAACTTCTGTTAGATCAAATAATCTAAGTTTTAAGTATCAAAGGTTTACACCGTCAGTTCGCAAAAATACAGTGAATAGAAAATTTTGAGTTTGTGGCAAAGACTCAATTCCTTTCTGTCAAAAAATAATGGTGTAGACTGCATAATCAAGTAGCCGTTCGTTCTTAAAAAATAAGTTAACTTTTAGTTCAGTTAACGTTTTTTTCGTTTGTTAATGAAGATTAAACAGCGTTAACGGTATATTTATCAAATATTCGTTAGCTGCTTTAACCAATTAATCGTTAACGGTTGTAGTCGACACTCAGAAACTTAGTTACACACTATCAACAAATTATTTGTTCACGTCATTTTAATCAAATTTAAAACATAAAATGAACGATGTTAACCTCTAATCTGTTTTTTTTATTTTTAACTTTTTAGTCATTTCTTTTCATAAACGGTTTCTTTCCTTAATTAACGATTTTTCCGTGTATTAACGAACATTTCCGTTAACTTTTAAAACGTACCGTTCGTTAATTTACAAAACTTGTTGTTGTCACTCCAGACCCTATAGTTGAGACTTAGGTCACATTTGACACCAAGGAAATCTTTAAAATCTAAGTGCAAGCTCCCGTAAAACCAACCAAGATAAAATGCATTCTGTCTGTATTGTAATATTTTCATATTTTGATATCTCATTTAAAATCTGTCAAAAGTAGCATATTTATAAACGGTCTTAAATATCTAAATATTTAAATAGTAAACCTAAGATATAATAACGCGAAGTCAAACATTATAGAAAGGGACAGACCTGTAATGTTAGGTAGCTGAACTGAGTATGCAGTGTTGTGGACAAATTCTTTAGGATTCATTTGAGACATATAAAACTTCTTGAAGATCTGTACATCCTGAGTTTGAGCGTAAAGTCGACGTTCAAAATCGTATTTTTGGGTTGATACGTTTTTACAATTGTTTTTTTACAACTATCAAATAACGACGACAAAAAATGTAAACAAAATTCTACATTAAACTAATTAGTTGTTTAGGAACAGGTTGAGAAAATAAAAATTAACTCTTACCATCGAAAATAAGTAATCTTATTCAATTACTAGTTTCTATGATCTCTCTTTAATCACAAAGATTTTCTGTAGATTTTCTGGATTTGTTATTAAAAAGACAACATTTAAAAAATTTGAAGAAATCTGCGAACAAATTCATAAAAATAAAAAATCAATTTAATGATTAAAGAGGAAATAATTAATTCTAACTTCGATTTATTGGCAAATTTTTTTTGAGAAATATTTTCCCAAACATCTAATTGGTTTACTATAGAATTTTTACTACATTTTTCGTCGTCGTTATTTAATAATTTAAAAAAACGATTCTGAAAACGTATCCACCCAAATTCATGATTTTGAACGTCGACTTTGCGCTCAAACTCATTATTTATATGTTGTGAAAACGTTTTTTATGTCTCAAATGAATCCTAAAGAATTTGTTCACAACACTGCATACTCAGTTTAACTACCTTACATAGCCGGTCTGTCCCTTTAAGCAGGACCTCTAGTTTACCCGTGACCTATGCGTACTTGATAATGTATTTTGATATATCCCTGTAATGTGTAATTATATTAATTGTTCGGAATGGATTGTCATTAATCCTATGAAAGCAATCTAGTTTAGTAGTTACTAATAGTGATGGGCATCGCTTTTGTGAAAGAACGAAATATTTGAGAACGAATGAAAATTTTCGTGAACGATGGTGTTATTTAGAAAAAAACGAATAATGGACGAACGACTTGGATCGAACAAAGTAAATGAACGATTTTTTCAAACAACATTTTTAAAAAAACTGTAGTTTTTTTTACTGAATACACGACTTTTTTAAATACACTTTTGAAGAATCTATCGTTTTTTTACTGTCAGGACGATTTTTTTGAACGAACGATTTACTGAACAATACTTCTGCGAGAAACGAAGGAATTAGATGGAAAATAAACAAAAATATTCTAGAACGAAGGAATTTTTTTAACTATAGAAATAAAACTAACAAAATTGGCCATTCACGAACGATGAAAAATTACAAAAATAACAATCTAGTTTAGTAGTTAGTAGTCAACTATTGATTTATCTACGCCAAATCTCAGTCTCGTCATGGGTAGAGGAAAGGGTTTCATGCTTAAAAAAATTATATTCAATTTCAACAAAATTTGACCAAATTTTTTCAAACATTGCCTTTGGTGATAACAAAAACTATGATTATATGTCTATAACAAATGCCTTACTCCGATATCTTTCCTTAAGTCTGTATCAATCCAGTTATAACCTTCTGTATTCTCAAGTATCTATCAATTAAGATACAACTTCTGTATTTTTTAGTATATATCGTACAGATACATCTTGCTCAAGAACTCCACGTTCTACATTAATACTTCAGTCTGTATCAATCCAGATACGACACTTTATGTATTCCTTTAGTATGTATCTATCTTTCAAGTTACAAATCGAGCAAATTTGCTTCTTAATACAAGAATTAATAACGTAATGAAGCAACAATTCATGTTCAACTAATTTATATTTAAAGTAATGATGGGTTTTTAGTATACTAGGGCCCCGCGCTGCCCGTGGAATAATTTTTTTAATTGTGAAAAAAATGTTTAATAAAAATTTCGAATATTTTTAGCCTATGACACCCCCGGCCATCCCTGAGTAAATTCATCCCAATATAACATATATATTTATACACGAATGTCTTGTTTTATTATACAGATAATAATGATATTGACCGATAGGTTCTCTCAGAATTCAATTTCGTGGTTAGGAAACAGATAATGTTAGAACGTAATATATATAGATATGTTCAGGTTTACTATTATAAGGTTTACTACAATATTTATTTTAAGTCAATCATCAAAAAACTAGTCTTAGAGAAAATGCACGGCTATAACTAAACATGCAGTTAGTTTATATATAGAACCTGATAGTGTAAACCTTTGATATTTTAAACTTATACTACTTGATCCAACAAAATTCATAGATTGAAATATTAAAGGTTTTAGACATTAGGCTGCAAAGATATAGAGATTAAAGTTTGTTGCAATGACTCATTTTCTTTATCCGATAACATTTTTATTCTCCTTAATACCTTCTTAAAGGGAGTGACCGGCAATGCATGGGAGTTAAACGGAGAATGTAGTGTTGTGGAGAATTTTTTAAGGATTTATTTGAGACATTTAAAACGTTTTAATGATGTATAACTATTCAGTTTAACCGCAAAGTCTAAGTTTAAGTCATCTATTTGGATGGTTACGTTTGAGAATAGATTTTTTTAAATTATCTAATATCGACGCCAAAAAATTAACAAAATCTACCGTAAACTAACTGGATCTTTAGGAGCATATTTCTTAATTGAACTTTTCTCAATAAATCGATGTTAGAACCAAATATTTCTTTTTCATACTTTTATCGAATTTCTTATTCTTTATGAATTAGTTCGCAGATTTCTTCAAATTCTTCAAATGTTGTCTTTTCAATTGAAATTCCAGGAAATCTACAGAACATGTTTGTAAACAAGAATACATTACAGAAACCAATAACTGTAAAAGAATAGTTATTTTCAATGATAATATATAATTTATTTCTCAATCTGTTCCTTTATAAACAACTTCTTATTTTACTGTAGAATTTTTGCTACATTTTTCGTCGTCGTTATTGAATAATTTTATAAAAAACGATTCTCAAAATCATCCCTAAAAAATTCTCAGCTTAACTACCATACATTGCCGGTCACTCCCTTTAATCAGAGGAGTTACCTGCAATATATTTACGATATATTGAATACCTGTATCATATTTAGAATATATTGAATATGGGCCCATGTGAGTAAAACGATGGACCAAGGAAGAATGGACCATGTTGTGCGAAAACTGAAATTTGTCATCATTTTTTCATAAAAACCATCAAAAAAGTGTTCTAAAAAAACAATTGCTGGCGAGAAACAAAAGATTATGTTTTCAGGTTAAAATACAAATAATATTTTGGTTGTTTAACTGTTGCTTAAATGTAGTGAAAAAGAAAGACGGTATATTTATGGTATTTTCCCATAGGGCAACTTCCCAAATGTTCAATTTCCCAAGCAGCAACTTCCCAAAGGAATTAGGTTAGGCCCTCTGAGGACCAAGTGCTGCAGCTAGGACGGGCTAGGCTAGGGTGGGCGAGCTCTGCGGCTAGAACAGGATAAGGGGCCGAGCGCTTCAGCTAGTACATACTTGGGAAGTTTGCGCTTTGGAAATTGAACTTGGGAAAATACCTTTGGAAAAGAAACAAATTTTTGAAGATTAAAGAAGAAAAAATGTTTTTCTTTCCTAACAGTGTACAGAAAACAAAAGGCAACAGCTGATTCTGAAAACAAAACATGGTAGAATGTGCAGATATAAATGTTCTAAACATGATGCCTAGAAATTGTGAAACTGCAAAAATTAATCCTAAAAAAAGTGTTTTCAGGCATTGTTCTTATAAGTCGATTCAGTTTTGTGTCCAGTCGTTCAGTGTGATATATGCTTGATCAAATAGTCCAAGTTTGAAATATTAAATTGGTTTAAATTATCAGATAGCAAAGATTTAAGGAATGGAAAATTAAAGTTTCAGTTCTTTTTACCTGTACTGTTGGTTGCCACTGCATGAGCATAGTGAACAATAGAAACAGATTTTACTATACACAGTTTATACTTTTTATTTTATTCTATTTTATTTTACTAAGCTTTCAGGGTGCTTCGCGCCCATTTTCTTTTTCAACTTTTAATTGTGGCTTTATCTGTGAGCATCTTCTCTTTCTACAGTATAAAAAAATTTAATTTGCGGACTTCATAATATTTTTCGTTTTCAAAATTTTACAAAATTAAATAATTTAAGATAAAAATATTTCAAGATTACATATTTTAAGCCTGATAGGCCATAAACCTTCCTTGGGGCCACGTGAGGTCCCACACAAAATTTGGGCCCGATCGGTTCAGCCGTTTTGACGTTTATTGGATACAAACAAACAGACAAACCAACAGGCAGACAATTAAGCAAAATTTTAATATAGATTTTATTAAATATATAAAGTTCCTAGTTTTTATAAAAAGCAGATTTTTTATTTAAAACATTTAATACTTTAATACAGAAAATAATTGGTAGTGGATTGTTAGTACTCTTTGGCGATCATAACTACTTTAAGGTTTGTGAAAAAGAAATAGATTTGAGACAAAAAAAAAGCAATTTTAATGAATTCCTATTAGAGAAATAATCTCTTAGTAATTACATAAACTTAGCTATTTTGCATATTAAACATTTGGGTCATCATTATATTTTCAAATTGATGAAAACAATTCCTTTAATGTCTAATCCTTTGTGTGTAACCCTGTAGCAGCCTTGAGTTACAAACTTTAGATACAAAAAACCATCATCCAAAACTGGGTTCCGAGAATGTCATGCGGCATTTGTTTTTAATTAATTATTGATTTCCTTAAACAAAACTCTTTTAAGTTTCTGCCCTTGAGTTCCTGGTTTCTTTGAACAAAACTATAATTAGTTCCCGCCTCTCAGTTCCTTGTTTCGTTGAACACAACTCTTTTAAGTTTCCACCTCTTAGTTCCTTGTTTCGTTGAACACAGCTCTTTTAAGTTTCCACCTCTTAGTTCCTTGTTTCGTTTAACACAACTCTTTTAAGTTTCCACCTCTTGGTTCCTTGTTTCGTTGAACACAGCTCTTTTAAGTTTCCACCTCTTAGTTCCTTGTTGCGTTGAACACAACTCTTTTAAGTTTCCACCTCTTAGTTCCTTGTTTCGTTGAACACAACTCTTATAAGTTCCCACTTCTGAGTTCCTTGTTTCGTTGAACACAACTCTTATAAGTTCCCACTTCTGAGTTCCTTGTTTCGTTGAACACAACTTTTTTAAGTTCCCACCTCTCAGTTCCTTGTTTCGTTGAACACAGCTCTTTTAAGTTCCCACCTCTCAGTTCCTTGTTAGCTGCGCTATTATCATGTAAATATCTGCAGAGCAGGCTTTAAATTCAGGAGAAAACTTTGAAAAGTTCGGACAAAAAGAGAAATAATGATCTTCCATCTCCAGATAGGAATCATACAGGGTGAACCAAATCACATGAGAGAAATAAGATTTCCACAATGAACACGGTAAACTAAGCTGTGCATCGCTCTCAAGCAAAAGTATTTTTCTAATCACTCCCTTTAAACTTAAACTAGGAACAAGCGCATTGCAGTTTTAGAATATATATGCCAGGGCATGCAAAAAAGTATTTGTGACTTGGTCAGGTAAAACTTAAGTTCAATGCCTTTACGACACTTTAAAGTCAAAAAATTTGACGAATAACTTTCATAGTATGTCTAGTGTCTACAAATCACAAAATATAATTATGGATGTGCACTCTGCAGTCAAAAATTTTCAAAACTGTTTAGTGCCTGTGCATTACTTTCAGTTAAAATATTTACATTCTGTTGTGAAAAATGTTAAGAATTTTGCTGCAATTACTTAATGTAGACTTCAAACCGTGCAGGACTGCTAAACATTGGTAAATCCTGAAAGATCATCCAGTCTCATGACCCATGGGTTGGTGAATGATTTTCATAATGCAGATTATTTTGACATCTTCAAGAAGTTTATGCTGCATTGTGACAAATTTAAATTCTAAATATTAAATTAAATTAAAAATTATGTTGATGCAGGAACCAAATTAAATGAAAAGTGAGAATTAGTTGAACCAAGTAGAATAAGTTGAACCACTTCTTTAGTGTAAGTTCAAGAGACAATGAGTTTAACTACTTATTGCTATTCATTTAATCTGGTATCTGAATATCCTAAAGATATTATGGATATGTTATCGATTAAAATGATTTAAATGATTAAAATGAACATTGCCAATTATAAAAAAGTGTGGTTTTGAAGAACTAGTCTGTATTTTCAAAAAACAATTTCTTTAAATAGAGTACACGATATTTTTCCTTGTTTATACATACTTAGTTTTGTTTGTTTTTGTTATATTTAATAAATAAATAATTACTTACTTACTTACAATCTTTGTTTTTTATTTTTTGTTTTTCCTTTTAACTAGGAGTACGTGTATACCTGTAGGGATTTCTTAATTTGCAACTGATTTATTTTTTAAAACGTATAGTGCAATGTCTGCTTAAAAATAGTTTTTAAACTCTTTTCTGCATTTCTGCATTAAAGTATTTAATTTTGATTAAAAAAAAATTCTATTTAAATTAAATGAGCTTAATATAAATATAATATATGTATGTGTCCCTAAGACTGTACTGACTAGGTTTGCTAAGCAGAGGTTTGCCAGGAGCAGGTTGAACAAAATACTAAAGTACAAAATATTAAAGGGACTGTTTTCGATATACAAAATGGGGCGCAGAATTTTTATTTCGTGACTGTTGAGTAAAAACGCATTTTTGAATGGCACCAATCCATTGAAGATTTTTTAAGGCGAAAAAATGGATTTTTCTGAAAAAAACTTGGAAATAAGATTACTTATAAAGATGTTGAGATGTATTAGACCAGCTTAAATGAAACCTTTATGTATCTAGCTAAACAAATATATTTTTTTACATTTACCGATAATCTTTAATGGGTAAGCTGAAACAAATGTCGTCAGTTTGGTTAGTCAAAAATATACGATTTCACTGAAATTTGCGATTTTCTCCCGCATATATCCTAACAAAGACAGTAAAAAAGGGGTAGCAGAGCCATTTTTCAATTTTCGGTTTTAAAGTTCCCTTTATAAAGGACTTTTCATAAACGGTCGGATAACTTTTCACACTTTACTCCTAAACCCTGGGAGCACTCCAAAACCCTGAGAGCAGCCACCCCTCCCTCGACATGCTCTCTCTCTCTGTCTTGTAATTCAATGCTGTAATTCTTTCTGCCTCAGGGTTATTGTAAACGAAAAACCTCTAAATCTTTAAAAGACGACATCTAGTGTTCTATCTGTATTTTTATTAATCTATGACTGAACCCTACTCTCTAGGTGACTCTTAATAAAAACTTCCCGCATTTTTTAACATTGTTAAACTTTAGGAAAAGCTCTCATCTAACAAACTCTGGATTCTGGACAGGACGTGTTCTATTGTGTTCCAATGTCACAGCTTGCTTGGCCAAGGACCGAACTTTTGAATCTGCGTGTTATTAATATCCAAGTCTCCAGTCAAGGTACTAATGCAAGGAAAGTTAATTCAGAGGTGTACGCATTTTTTGCACTGCAGTGTACTGTCTTCGGGCGGAAAAGTAAACACAAGACGGATGTCACAGTCTGACAAGGAATCCATTTTCACAAAAATAATCTATGAAATATTCTGGTCATAGAAAACTAATATGTGAATTTTCAAAATTATCAAAATTAAATGCTTTTAACCTCCTTGGATACTAAACGAACACTAATGCATCTTTTCTTGGTTACAAAGTTCGCCCAAAGAGAACTGGTTTCAATATGTACGCAGAGTATACGCGACCGCAATTAACTTTCCTTGCATTAGTACCTTGTCTCTAGTTAAATTTAAAGCAGTCCTATTTCTTTAGGAAATTTGAAAAAAAAATTGAAAACTTTTTTGAAATTTTTCTCTATGTATTTTCTAAAGCCTAAATTTTTGTTATTAGTCTAAAATGCGCAATTTAACTTAGCTCTGTTTTAAAAGATGAGTTTAAAATTTACAATGTTGCTACTTGCTAATACTTCTAGTTTGATATTTTATAATTGACATCACAGCTAGCTTTAGATCCTATTAAGTCCTATAGGCTTTTATAACATTGCACTGCCAATAAAAATTTCAATTCAATTTAGAGAGAATTTCTTCCCAGCATTATTAATCACAATTTCATGATTGGGAATAAATAGTTTCTTTTTTGTTTCATGGCAAATAAGTAACATCTTATACCAACAAGGCAGGTTTCCTTTGATATTTTGCGGAATTTTAAAAATTACACATATTTATTTCACTTCATGAAAAAATTCATAGATCCAACCGTCTGGTTATATGATGAAAATGAAAATATGATAAAACAAGTCATTATTGATAAGTTGAACTGTCTTAGGTCATTACTGATAAGTCTAACTGTCTCCGGTCATTATTGATAAGTCTAACTGTCTCCGGTCATTATTGATAAGTCTAACTGTCTCCGGTCATTATTGATGATTCTAACTATCTTCGGTCTTTATTGAAAAGTCTAACTGTCTTCGGTGATTATTGATAAGTCTTAACTATCTCCGGTCATTATTGATAAGTTAAAATGTCTCCGGTCATTGTTGATAAGTTGAACTGTCTTCGGTTATTATTGATAATTCGAACTGTCTCCGGTCATTATTGATAATTCTAACTGTCTCCGGTCATTATTGATAAGTCTAACTGTCTCCAGTCATTATTGATAAGTCATAACTATCTCCGGTCATTATTGATAAGTTGAACTGCCTTTGGTCATTTTTGATAAGTTGAACTAAGGCTGGGCACATTCTGACTTTTTTTTAAACTGTTCCGTTCTGTTCCAGAACAAGGGCCTTCAGCTAGATTGTTCAGTTCTTGTTCCTTTTTTTCAATCGTTCCGTTCCATCCCATTCCGTTCCGTTCTTAGTAAAAGAACAGGTGATTGAATCAAAAAAAATCTTTTAATTATTTCAAGATGATCCCAGAGCACATTTCTGATTTAAAATGCGTTCCTGACTCAGAACGTATTCTTGGTAATAAAAACTTGTTCCTGATTTTAAACGTTCTTTTCAAGCAATTTCTGTTCCTTTCCGTTCCGTTCTTTTACTAATTGCTCAAATATTTTTAAGAACACGTTCTTTGCGTTCCGATCTTTTTTTGGAACAATGCGATCGTTCTTGATAGTTCCGTTCGTTCTCGTGAAAGAACTTTCGAACTGTCTCCGTTCATTATTTTTCCAGATATCATTGATAATTCGATTTTAACAGTGTAGAACTTTGCTCTGCAGATAAATATAAATCAAATCTGTCAAGAGAGGTGGGAGAGGAGTGGGTGTGAGGAGAGGGTTAGAAGGGGGGATATTTCTCCATTCCGATTTCTCAAATTCGGAAAATTAGAAATTTTGAAAATTAAGTTTTCCTATCCTGAGAAAGAAATTACCTTCTAAAATTACTGTAATTGATTATTTAAAACGGTTTTTATTATGAAAAAGCCTTTCTTTTAATTTCATTCTAACACAATTAAAACAAATTGTCAAGACTGTAGACGTAATTTTCATTGCCGGAAGCTATTTGGGTGTGGCTAAGGAAGCGCTAAGGGTGAGCACTTTGTCGCAAGTCTATGTTTGTAAGTAAATTGCGGATAGGAAGCGCTACGGGTGTGGCTTGCCTTCCCCCACCCCTCCCCCACGCCTCACAGATCTGGTTATAATCAGGCGAGACCATGGCCAAAGAGAATAGAATATATTAGAGTGGAATTCAGACAATCCCTCGGTATGAATTTTGTCAGTCCCTTTCAGCCTGAAAGGGAGTTCAAAGTGTACAAATCATGCTAATTGTTCACAAATTTTAAGCAGTAGAGTACATTAATACAGTATGTTCCCTAGACTATCCATTTCAATTTCGAATTTTTTAAAGCTGCTAAATAAACAGGCATAAAAGGCATAGAGCCTATGTGAAATGATCATTGGTCAATTATGAAACAAGCCTATTACATAATTTGGTTTTCTTTTAATATTAATTTTAGATTTTCTATAAAACGATGTTCCAGGGCCCAAAAGGTTATATAGCACAAATATGTGAAGTACACCTGCAGTATGGAAACAGTACAACAACATGGCCGTTTTAAAACTTTTTTGTAGTAAATTCCACTCTAAAATATATTCTATTCTCTTTGACCATGGCTCTCCGATTGGCTGAATCTAAAAAACGTCGGTTAACTTTGGTTAAAAGTGACTGAACCACTTTAAATTATAAAACAATCTTTGCAACATGAATCGATATGAAATCTCATTTTTTAGATGGAGACATCAAGATGAGAATTCAGAGACGACTGGAGCAAAATTATCCAGTAAATATTTTAATATTCATGGACGTCCACCGCTGTAAACTTGTTCAACTCTGAGCCAAATCAATTAGTATTCCCTATACAGACTATATCTCAGGAGGAACATCCAATTTAATCCTAAAATCTTAATAATAAACGAGTTTCAGGTCGTTTTTATTTTTTGGGTAACCCTGTAGATTTAACACAATGATAGGAATTCTATGTATAATGTGAATTGTACATATTAAAGTACCGGGCTCCCTAGGAATTCTATGCATATAATGTGAATTGTACATATTAAAGTACCGGGCACCCTAGGAATTCTATGCATAAAATGTGAATTGTACAAATTAAAGTACCGGGCTCCCTAGGAATTCTATGCATATAATGTGAATTGTGTATATTAAGGTACCGGGCTCCCTAGGAATTCTATGCATATATAATGTGAATTGTACATATTAAAGTACCGGGCTCCCTAGGAATTCTCTGCATATAATGTGAATTGTACATATTAAAGTACCGGACTCCCTAGGAATTCTCTGCATATAATGTGAATTGTACATATTAAAGTACCGGACTCCCTAGGAATTCTCTGCATATAATGTGAATTGTACATATTAAAGTACCGGGCTCCCTAGGAATTCTTTGCATATAATGTGAATTGTACATATTAAAGTACCGGGCTCCCTTATGAATAAATTAAATTGATAATTTTAAAACATCAAAGAATCCTAATGGACCTTTATCATTAGTATGAATTATGATAAAATATGTCAAAAAAGAACATTTTATAAAACTTTATCTTTAATACAGAGATATCCAATAAAAATGAAAATTCAGTTGCAACTTGTAAACAAATACTTCTCATAAAAACTTGTTTATTTAGAAACTAAAACCTAAAATGTTGATGTTATAAAAATATGTTCTTACCTCAGCAAAGGCTCCTTTTCTCTGAATTTCTCATAAAATTAATTAATTATATTTTTTAAACGGAGTGGAGGTGGAGGTATAAAGAGGATTAAATGTTGTAGGATTAGAGAATTTATGAGATTATTCCTGAGAGAATTTAGCACCATCAGATTAGACACAATGCTTCATAAACACATCAACATTGGTGTTAAGTGTAAAATCGAAAAAATAATTTTTAAATCACTTTTTTTTTGTGAAAAAATTGTATTCTTTTTGGCTTCGCTGTGGTATTAAAGGAACTGTAAGCGTAAGTTCAACGGCAAAGTTTGTACACAACGGTACACTAAAAAGCTTTGTAAGAAAAAGTATGTAGTAGATATCAAAGTTTAACTGTGTGGTTTTTCAACAAAAAATTAACTTGCGCATTTCTATTGCAGGAAAACATACAGGAATTATTAGATTTTATTCTTTTTAACTTATAAGCAACACATCATTGATCAAATAAAGGTTTCAAGGGTATTGTCGAGAATCGGGCATTGCCATTTGTCCATGGAGGGGCGAGAGCTATACTTGATGCTTACCTTCCCTTTAAAAGATCAAATAAAATGACTCCCTACAGTCTTTATAATTCAACTTCTTAAGTCTTCAACTCTGAAATTCAATTCAATCTAATTTCTCCTCTTCATGTTAATCAAAGATAAGTGGTATACTTTAAAGAATTAATCTCATACAATTCTTTCCCCATTAGTCTTCCTTACTAACCTTCCCTTTCTTACCCTACCTTCCCCTCCTTATCCTTCCTTCCCAACCCTTCTTTGTTTTCCATTCCCCTTCTTATCCTTCCTTCTTGACCCTTTCTAACATACACTACCCTTCCTTACCTATCTTACTCTTCCTAACCATGTCTCCCTTAAACCTTCTCTATCCTTCTCCTTCCTTTCTATTCATTTCCTGGCCTTAATTGGATTGCTTAGATACTGAAAACTAATTACTAGATTATAATCTCATAGGTCCTATCATCAAGAAAGGAGAGGGGGGGGGAGATTTCTCCGCCCACCTTAAGATCAATAGGGTACCTTGTGAATTCGACATATCACTCTATAGATGGAGGGTCCCCTGTTCCTTAAACATTCTATGTTGTCGTCTTTGCTAGATATAAAAAAGTTAATGTTTTAACCTAAAGATGGAGAGGCTCATATCCGAGATCACAAAGACACCTGGAAAACATGTCAAGTCGTCATTGCCAATATTTGAAAAAAATTAAATCATCAGAGATCGGAACTTTGGTACTATTAATCCTTACAGAAAGCATTAATCCGTATCGCTTGTTGTTCACCGGATTAAGTTAATTTCTTTCGGATATCTCACTCAGACCAATCCACAATCAATAAAAGCCCAACAAGGGAATTGAGTTTTGGCCTTCGAATTTTAAATTCCTATATCTTTGCAACTCTATGTCGTAGACCTTTGAAATGTTAAACCATAAATTTTGTTATTTTAAATACTCTAAGTTTAAGGGTTTGTGACAAAAACTCAATTTAAAAAGGTCGATCTTTTATTTTATTTTATTTTATTCAACTCAAAAAGATGGACTCAAACTTTTTTCTCACAATTAATTCACAAAGATTCAGACTGCTTATAAAAAGTCTCATCAATTTTTAAGACAGGGTCGACTTTAAAGTGTTGTTGGCTTTGGTTTTTAAGAAGTAATTGGCAAAATTCTCATTGATTTTTGATTAAGGGCTTTTAAATCACAGTGAATTATGTTACCCCGGGATAACCATGAGTTCCTTCAAAAAATTTTAGCCAATATGGTCCAGCCGTTTGGCCAGCGATAGCTAACATAAAAAATTTTAGTATATGAGCAGAGAGCTTTATTAATATTATAAAGATGACGTTTTTTTTCCTTTCCTGAATTAAGAATATCTTGTGTTACATTGTGCCCTAGAAACGTCAACATCTGAAAATAAATTCAAATTCATGAATTTTTGTAAATATTTATATTTATCATGAAAAAAATGATGATTCAATTCGTCCTTAACGGTACGCTCTTTTTTCCATTAAAAAAGACGAATAAAGTCATTTTTATTGAAATTTTTTTGTCAATTTCGGCTTCTCCTTTAAAGTTTCTTTCAGACTAATGCAGCACAGACAAGTAAAGCAGTTTTATTTAATACAAAAACATGTTCTCGATTGCACTGAGAAGGGTTACTTGAAATTATTTAACAACATTATTATACCAACCTCAGTCTAATGTTTTCTTTAATATATTTAAAACTAAATATTTTCTCTCTCATATTTGAATTTAAATATTAATAAAAAACATCCCTTATAAATTCTTATTATCTATAATATTCCTTTCAGAAATATCCAGCTAGAGAGGGGGTGCAAGTACGCAATGACCCCAGGGAAATAGTCTCCTAGCCTCTGGAGTATTTAAAATGAACTTATAGCGCTATCCATAGATAAAGATAAATTGCACATAAGACGACATTTTTCATCTTGACGGATATAAATGTACAGAGATGTTTTAAAGATATTCCTATTATATAGATTAACTAGGTCGGTTGTGAACATTGGCTGTTCTTATGTCATTGAGTACTTGTGTTGTACATGAGTTCTGTAGAGAGAAATTTAAGTTAGTTTAGTCCTCCTCATGTTCTTCTTCAGTTCTCGTCAATATGATGTATTGCTCAGTGAAATATTGTTGTTCAAATAGTTTCAATCCTGGAGTTATTTAACACTCTATTATGAAATCCATTAAAACACCAAATCACCCCGCTTATCATTGAAGTACACTTTGACCCCTAGAAGTATGAGTTCGCGGACTGTACAATTCTTGGTGATTTTGCGTACATAAGCTATCTATGTTTATTTATTTATCTATGGCGCTATCCCTATACTTAAAAATGGATATTATAGTAGTAATGTATAAAAAATTCTAAAAAAAATATTTAGTATTTCAAAAGTTATGCAATGTTTTAAGATATTCAAAAAAAACTTCATAACTATTTAAAGATTAAATATTTCTTTAATAATGTAATTCATAACTTCTATAATTAATATCTATTCTAACGTTTAAGGGTAGCGTCCGGGCGTTTTAAATACTCATCTGCGAATACACTTGGAGACCATTTTGCGGGGCTCATGGCGTCCCTGCACCCCCTCCCTCATCCAGCACCATCCCTGCAGCCCCTCCCTTATCCAGCAGCATAGATTTAATAATTAATCCCCAGGCTTTGATGGTAACCTCAGCTAGAACCATTTCATTAAGGGAGAAAGATGAAAGCAGAAAATTAAGAATTATAAATATAAGAATCTTTGATTAAATACAGGATTTCCCATGTAACATGATAGTAGCAAGTCGACTGGGAGGTCGTCTTTAATTTTGATATAATTTGTCACATTTTTTTGTCAACCTTATTTTTCAAGCAAAATTCTAGAGTTAATAATTACGTTATGGAATTTCCGAAATGCTGTCTGCCTTTTTTGCGCTTTCAAGATTACCCAAGATGAGAAGAATTATGTTTAGATTTGGACACTGTTGGTTTTATTTAACAAAATTGAAATCTGAACGAAATTCTCCGGTAATGTGGACAGCACAGAAAAGGCAGACCACATAATTAGGATGTGTCAGGACTGGGATTGTTTCAAGAACCTCTACAAGTTAAAGTATGATTTACAACTGAACAACACGAATAAATTTAAAGTTCAAAGACGACTTTCAAGTCGACTTGCTACTGTCATGTTTTGTGGGACACCTTGTATATCTACTTTCATGTCAGGTTTCGATATATAAACATACTCCACTGCTCCACTTTATGCATGTTATTGCTGATCGAGGAAGGTGATATTAGGCTGCTTTAATCTCAAACTTGGAGAATCACATCCCAGCCTACTTTTTAACGGTCGAACCCCACATTCTGACCGATCTTTTTGTTCTAGTACAGTTTAAGAGTAAAAATTAAGTTTTTTTCTTTTCTGTGCACTAATAAAATTTCCTGCTAATTTTTCAAAGAAATTTTTGTTTGCAAAAACCTGCGTCATGAAGAGTAATTTCCATAACATCTAGTTTAAAACAAATATAGCAAAAAAAAATATTTAAAAACTTTTCCATTTAAAAAAATATTACGTTTTTGTTTCTTAAGATAATGGTTAATGGAATTTTCATTGACTGGTATTTAGCGAAACATCGTCCAGACTGCCATGTTTTTAGCTATTTCGTTTTTCTGTCCTTTTCTGTCTTTATTTTCATTCAGGGTCAAAATTTGGCATAATGTAAGAGCAGCTAATGTATTCTAAACTTTTATTCTAAACAATTAATCTTTCTTTGAGTATGTCAAATTTTGACCCTGGCAGAAGATATATCCAAAACATGATCCAAAAAATATGCAAAGATCCAAAAAATATGCAAAACATGATCCAAAAAATATGCAAAACATGATTAAAAAAATATGGAAAAACAAATATGTTGTAATAATCTTTTTAGTATCGTTTTCCATTTTGTTTAGGATAAAGATATTGCAAAGTTTAGACTTTTTGAAATCTTGATAGTTTTATTGAGTTTTATCTAAATACGATACAAAACGATTAACAATACTAGGCCATTTCATACTATAGTTTCATTAGAAGTAAATATTTCCATTTCCATGAAGGATTCATATCTCTAATTGGATAATGAGATAGATAAAAAGATAGATGTTACCACCATACTATTTCTATTGGTTCAGAATAGACAAAAAACATTTGACTGAACCCTGATTGGATCAGGCGCTAATGGACTCGATATACAGGGGTGTTCAGTCAGTGCTCAGTCATTCCCACCACATTCCCACCAATTCCCTCTTTCCCCCCAACTCCCACACTGCTGTGCAAAATGACCGCTTTGTGACTGGTTAACAAGCTGAAAAGTTTCTCTCAAGTCCCAAGGTATTGTTTGCTCGGAAATCAAATATTTAAATTTATTTCGGATCTTCAGTTTGTGCAGACACAAGATCCAGGTTTACTGGTTTACAGGATTTCAGGATTCCATAAGGGATATATGTAGGGCTGGGCACTCTTTTTCAAGCCGTTCTTCTCCAACCGTTAGTTTTAAAACAGAACGTTTTACCAAGTAAGCTAATAACTGAACGTTTGACGGCATTTCCTTTTTTTAGTTACCGGTTGTTAATCAGAGCTGGGAACTTTAGAATTGGAAATCTTTGATCCCGATCGCACAATCTGAATATTCAATGTGGACACTTTTAATTTATTTCTTTATCCTCTCTTTTTGTATATTCCTACGGTATTAAAGATAAGTTTAAACATTATGTACAATTGATATGACAACACAACTACGGATAAATCAAAAACCGGTTTTAGAGATAGCTTCCCTTCCTTCCTTCCCTCTGATTTGTTGAATTTGACACAATTTTATATCAATATCCACAATTCTAAAGCTTTCAGCATCAGCTCAATTTTTGAAAGTGTGTTAACAGAAAATATTTTAAAAATTATTAAGGGTGCTAGCCGTTAACGAGTCCTTTAAAGATCATTTTAATGTATAAATTAAAAGACGACATTCAAAAACATCAAAACACGCAAAAAAACAATAAAAACTTTCAAAAAACTTACCTTTGTAAGTTTTTTTTTGCATTTTTAAGCAGAAAAGTTGATTTTTTATTTTTTATCTTTTTCAAGAAACGGTTATATTCATCGGTTAACGTTTTCAAAATTAACGGGTTTTACCGTTCGTGAACAGAATCTTAGGTAAATTTTCAATTACTTAACGAAATGTTGCCTATCCTAAGTTTATGTAGATTTGAGGATTTCAAGAATTTATATATATGCTTGCAAATTGCAATTAAAGATAAGGGGCTATGCGGGGGCCTGAAGTATTTTTGAATTTCAAACATTAAATACATACCAAAATCTGTGTATTAAATGGACTGCTAGCTTAATTTTAAGTGACCTTCCATGCAAAGACATGGCATTGCTAGATTTACAACAGTACTATCTGAACAAAATATGGAGAAAAAAAACACAGTTTTCTGACTTGAAAAGTTTTTATTGATGAACATTTGCTCTGTTGTTGTTGTATCCTACAACTCACTTTTGCAGAGAAACAACAAATGAAATTAAACGTACAGTTTTAAATAAACAAAATCACGCGCATATCTAAGTCATATTTGATCAGACAAAGCTTTAAGGGTACCGTTGAAATTCCGCTTACAGTCCCTTTAATCTTTAATCAATAATTATTCTGTGCACTATAAATATAAATTTTGATTTATGAATTCTTTTTTTATGTGATTTTTATATCTCATCTTTAAAAAAATCTATGAAAAGTTTGCTAATACATCTTGAAAACTCAAGTTAAAATCTAGAATGTACAATAAACATGGCTAGTTAGTTATCAAAGTTAAGCAAAGACTACGTCACTGCGAAACGTTCAAATTTTAAAGAAATTGATGCAACTTTTATTGCTTTTGCATTGTTATTTGATGCATTATACAGTAAGAACCAGAAAACTGTAGAATAGGAAGACGACATTAAACCAATACTTAAGTGTAGTACTTGTAAGTTATTAACGCAGTTTTCAACATTAAGTGAAATAGACTGTTTACACTGCACATTAGACTATTTAAAGCCATAACTTGAGTCTAAAAGTAGTTTTCCTATTTCATAGTTTTACGGTTTTTATGTATTCTAAATTAAGGATGAAATCAAGAAAAGTTGTCCCCTTTGGCAGCCAAAATGTGCTAAAGTGGCGCCCCGGCATTTCTGGGACCCGATATTTTTCATTAAAGGAACTGTGAGCGTAATTCCAAGTGACTCTTCCATCAAAGATGGCAATGCCATGGTACCCTTGGAAGATGAGAAACCACAATTAAAAATAATCCGTATTTAAAATCATTACATTGAAATATAATTCATACTTGATCAGACAAAGCTTTTAAATATACCCAATTGTAAATCGAGCTGTAATTGCCATCTTTGCCTGAAGGGTCACTTGAATTTATGCTTGCAGTCCCTAAAGTTTATTCCCAAATTGTAGAATGAATATTACGGATTGGATTATTGTTATTATTATAATACAAAAACAAAAAAAATTACTTGCAACAAAATTTAAAAATAAGATCAATATTTTGATTTAATTGGAATATCTTAAATTCAATGCAATGCAATGCTCTATATTTAAAGTGCGAATGCTATTTAGAAAAGGTACAGGGATACCCAGAAAGGATTAGACCGTGTAAAGACGACTTGAAACTCTTCAAGTACGAAGAAAAACAGTTTAAATTAAGTCTTGTACCTTGGATTTAGTCTATTAATACTTTATTAAATTATTTGGCAAAGAAAGAAAAAAGTTAATAGTTGAAGAGAATTTTGAATAAAAGACAGTATAAATTCCGTACAGTCGTCTCTGAAGTCTCATCATTTGTAAGAAGCCTGTATAGTTTGTTTAAAATCTTGATTTTGATCTTCTCTTGAATCTTGATTAGGTTTCCAATCAGAAATCAAAGGAATTGAGTTTTTGCCACAAACTCTGCTTTTCTAATCTCTATATCTTTGTAACCCAATGTCGTAAACCTTAGATATTTCAAACTTTTAATACTTATAGATAAAATAATCTAAGTTTGAAATATCAAAGGTTTGCACCATCAGATTGCAAAGATATTGGGATCAGAAGATTTGAGTTTGTGGCAAAAACTCAATTCCTTTGCACAACTTAATGAATGAAAACAAGCAACTTTAAAATGTAATATAAACATATTAGATTTTTACGGAGCCTGGAGTATTACAAAACGAACAAATGAACAGTTTTTTTGGGGGTATTTTGGGTATGTGGGGCGGGGGGGGGGGCACTTTTTCAAATGTGCGAATATGACTCGTCAATGCTGCAATTCTTTTTAAATAGTCTCCATAAACATTCAATTACAATTAGATTAGAATAGATTGCATTGAAATTTCAAATATGAAATAATAGTTTTTACGCAATATAGGTAATGGACCCTAAATCAAAGTATCATAAGAGTCTAAGTGAAACTATGGGGCCCTTTTTCTAAAGCCCACTTCTAAAATTTAAATATTTTGAGATTTTTTGTAATTTTTAAACTCATTCAGATTGTTGAGTTTCATCAATACCAAAAAGAATTCTGAGATGCAAACTCTTGTATTGTGGATATCGAGATCAATTCTTGATCTCGATCTTTTGTTAATCTGCAGATTAATTTGATCCTTAATCAATATTGGGTTTGGATGGTCGGAATAGTTTAGATGGTTTGGCCAGTTTGGATGGTTTGGGTGGCTGGTATGAACTGAAGAATCTCGCGGAGAATTTGCCTCGCACATAATTCAGATTCACAGGAGAGGCCGGGGTGGGGGATGGGGTTAGTCGCCCGGGACAAACGGGAGGGAGGCAGGTGGACGTGGTCCGGGAAAAATGAGGGGGAGGGTGGGTAGGGGCCAGAAATAATGGGGTAGAGGTGTGGGTAGGGTTTACAGCAAAAAGGTAAAATCGTTTCGCGAAAATTTCACATTTTTCGAGGCCATTTCGCTTCATTTTCGCATTTCGTTCGATCGCGAAGAATGCGAAAATTTTCGCTTTTTTCTTGAAGTATTTGCATTTTTGCGAAATTTGCGAAATGCGACTAAAAATTTTCGCATTTTTTAGCGAAACGTTTCTTTAGCTGGAAACCCTAGGTAGAATGAAAATGAGTGGCCCACACTAATTTTTTTAATGAATCCAAAATAAAAAATGTTTTCTAATCAAAACTTTTGAAAACTATATCTCGTTCATATTGAAATATTCTGTACCAAAGTTCCAAATATTCTGTACAAAGTTCCAAAATATAGAATTTTTAATGTTTCCTTGAAAAGCGCGATCACAGCATTATTTTTGAATATAGTATTTAAAAAGTTTGTTTAGTACACAAATTTAATAAAAATTAAGGAATTGTTAGTTGCCATTTTCGGCCACCAGGTGGTGCAAAAGTGGCGCCGTGGTGGCGGGTCCAACAGAGGCGCTATGTCATTCCTAATTATTGTTTAATTTATTCAATAAAGCAGAATACAAATCACTGGCAAGTTGAATTTACCATGGTATTAAGAAGTTATTTAGTAATAGGGGGGTTCAGGTCCAAGAAAATAGGGGTATTGGCCCAGGAAAAATTAGGGTAATGGTCCTAAAAGAACGTGGGTAGTGGTCCAGGAAAAATATGAGTAATTAAATTCGGTCCATGACGAGCGGGGGAAGGAAGTCGGCCAAAAGCCACAACATTTATCCTTTCCATGCTAAATACATATTAGCTTTTTTGTCTTCCAGCAGCCACAAGCCACAGCATTTGAGTCTTCTGGCAATTAATACGTTTTTTCAATTGGTAAATTTAATGCATTGAAATTGCGATTTTCAAACATCCAGCCACCTTATGCAAATTATATCTATGAAAATATTGATATTTAAGTTTTAAATTGAAATAATGGTGATTCCTTTAGATGTAAAGTGCTTAACTTACTTTTTCCAAACAATTCAGTATTTCCTCTAAAATGACTTATTTCTGAAAATATTATGAACAGTAAAAATATACTCTTTGAGTTCAAAGTGCACCCATAATCGAAATCTGTAGCACTCAGCTAATGGCATCTAATGTTGTGATTTTTCTCATCTCTAGACTACTCCAAACAATTTGTCTCCGTACCCACTATTAGTATAGTGATGTAAAATCTTCTTTTTAAAATGCAAAGCTGTTTATCAACTGAACATACAATTTATTGATTTTTTATAAACTTCTAAAATTTCTTAGAGTTATCAAAAATCGCGTAATGCGGCTGTATCTTTGAAAATGTCAATTTCAATGCACTAAATTCATCATTTAAAAACGTAATAATATCCCGGAGACTCCAATGTTGTTGCATGGAAGACCAAACGGCAGTAGCTTAATGCTGCCGGAAGACAAAACAACTAATAAGGGGAAAATTTTATGGTTTCAATCCGCCTTCCTCTGCTCCGCTGACCCATTAATTACAGAAAAATGCTCTCTGGTTCTAACATTTGTTAACCTAATCTTATAAGACAGTATTTGAAGTCGGAAGACTCAAAAGTCAGAGTCATAAAATACTTCTGGGTGTCCAAAAAAATATGATGATTTGAAGGTCGTCTTTGATCTGTATAATAATTTGTAAATCTAGAAGTACAGTCCTATGAGTCCTAGTGTTGATCATCAGAAATTGTGTTATCCTTTTTTGTCCTTTCATTTTAACTGAAGATGTGAAGAATTTCGTTCAGATTTCGACGGTTTAGTTTTTCTTTATTAAATTGAAATCTGAACAAAATTCTTAATATGTCCATCAAAATAATTTAAAGCAGAAAAAAACTTAAAGACAGACAACATTGAAAACGCCAAGACTAAGAGTATTTTGTGGTTATTGTTTCAAGAATCGTACATGTGAAATTAGGTTGACGACTGAATTTCACAAATAAATTCAAATGTTTCGCGGGACACCCTGTACCTGCCGAAATAAAAAGGGCTTCTTTTATACGAGGACCCAAAAAGTAAATTTATTTTAATCAAAAATTAAACATATGCTCAATCAATTTTCTATTATTTTATTATTTTCTATTCTAAATTTGTTTAATCTTAAATGAAAGAAAATAACGAAGAAGAACAAATTTTGATCTGTTTGTTTATAAAATATCTTTTGTCAGAAAAAAAGAGCTAATTGAAAAGAACTTTTTTAAATATACTTAATTTCATTAAATTCTTTTTTATCAATTTTCTTCTTACGAGAAAATACTCATAAATCCAGATTTAATTTATATTTTGATTAGGGTAGCAAACAAATCTAAAAAGATTACATTTTAAAAAAGAATAACATTGTAGATTGTTCATTAAAGATTATGAAATGTGAAATTAAAAGATTAACATGATATAACAAATAACAATGATTTATAAGATTAGAATACAAATAATGAGTTTAAAGTTTATTAATAGATAAACAACATTTATTAGCAATAGAGACTAAAAACTCGACATTTTTTACATTGTTATTTTTATATTATTTACATTGTTAACTGTCCAATCTTAATTTTTATATTAAACGATTTTAATTTATCTTAATATTAATTCAAAATTTAACGTTGAAATTGTTTTTCGTCAAAAAAATGAAGTTATAGAAAAAAAAGAATTTTCAAAAAAATTAGTATTTTTGTGTTTTATATGAATTTCAACTCTGTAGTTTACATACTCAGCTATTGTACGAAACACAGGTACGTATGTAATCTGTATGTATGGTGTTAATTATAAATTAACAATTTTCATGAAAACTATGGATTTTAAACATTAAACTTAACGAGTCAGAACAAAAGTTTTTTTTTTCCTGTTAATATTTATAGCTATAACCTGTCCCGTTAATCAAGAAACTTGAAGACGACATGCCAAGATTCAATCCTAGTTATAATTCGGAAAAAATATGGGCCTTATTTATTCATAAATTTTTAATGAGCATTTATTTACGATATGCCAAACTAAAAACATTAAAATTATATTTGTTATTCAACTATAAACATTTTAAAAAATGTTTTATTTATTTGGTTTCTTATTCTTATTCTGATGATTTATTTATTCCGTTTCCGATTCTGCAGATATTTTTGTTCTATTTCTGATTCTTTATTTATTCTATTTATGATTCTGTTTTTTATTTATTCTGTTTCCGATTCTGCAGATATTTTTGTTCTAGTTCTGATTCTTTATTTATTTTGTTTCTGATTCGGGTCTTTATTCATTCTGTTTCTGATTCCGGTTCTTTATTTATTCTGTTTCTTATTCGGTTCTTTATTTATTCTGTTTCTGATTCCTGTTCTTTATTTATTCTGTTTCTGATTCTGATGATCCGAAATATTCTTCTCCTGCAGTAGACTGACTAGTGGTGGAACTACAGATATTAATCAATTAATGTTATTTAATGTAATTTTTAATAATCCGCTAAATTGTGAGAGAAAAATCTTTAAACTTTCCGTTCAATAAAGATTTCCAATTAAAGATTTCTGCAATGTATGAAAGTACATTTCTTTTGTAATAAATAGAATATAAAGTTGAATACATATATTATTAATCAATATATATATAGTAACCAAATTAGTTAAATATGTTGGCTAAGGTAGATGGATATATGTTTATTTATATTTTCTACCCCACCCCCCCCCCACCCCCACTAGTGATGGACATCATTTTCAACATTCAAAGTTTAAGATATCTATCCTAATACAAAATTATATGCTCGATAAGTTTTCTTTTTTTACATTATGCAAATGTGTTTATTCCAACAGACTTAATCTTTTCCTCCAAAAGATAAATTTCAACACAATAAATCTTTAAAGCTCAATTAATTTTCCTGTAAAAAGTTAAACTCTAATCTCAGATCACTCCAGACCTTTAATTTTTAAGAATTTAAAACTTTAAAAGAGTTTAAAACTATTCTTGTCCCTGTAAATGATGAAAACAAATTGTTACTCCATCAAAGAGTTTAAAGAAACATTAAATAGGCTGATATTCCATCTTCAATTCAACATATTTAATCTTGTAGCTGTCTCTCAACCTTACTGCAGAGCAAGTGATTACACCTCAAGATAAACTCGCAAAGTATCGAGATCTATCTTACGGCTACGAGGCCCCTGGTCAGTTCAACTTTGTAAATGTATTTTCAAATGGCTTAAATTGTACGCATTCTTTTATCATTTTTACGAATATTATACAAGTCGGAACTGATTATATTGTTTTTCAGTTCACGACTAGAGTTGTATGAATACACCTATCCAGAAATACATGCTTGAAAAGACCTATTTCTAAACACTTTATACATTGATTTTTAACAGATTTAGTTTTTCATCCGGGTTATCAAAAAAGCAAACAAACAAAAAATCTGTCAAAAACCATGAAATCTGTTCAATATATAAAATTGATTAATTCCTTAATCTCATCATTCGTGATTTTGCCACAGCTGCAGCAGCTAACCTACATAATAATAATAGTTATAGTAATGGTTATAGTAATTGTAGAGTAAAGAGCGTTATTGGGTTATATTAAAAAATTGATGAATTTGGTTAAACCTATCTTTTAACCCTAATATCATTGCAAGTAGAGATGCTAGCCTAACCAAAATTACTTCTTACTTAAATATTATTATCAGGTTTGTATATCTTAAGTCGCGGATTTTTTTTTCACTTAATGTAACATTTACAGGACATTAAAAGAACAAATATGCAAAATAATGCATCTTTGAAATTTAGAGCTAAGAAATTCAATTCAAGAGCTAAGCTTTGTAGGGTTTATTGATCGTATTTGAAATTATTTTCCTCCGATAGTTGCTACATATAGATCTTTAGTAGATACTAAAGTGTCAATGTTACAGTATTGCATATTAAAACTTATGCATACTACACAAGTATTACAATATTTTCGTAAGTTGGAGTATTTAGTTATACATGAAATTGCAGAATTTGGTCACAGTTCAACATTAATACGAAACAACACAAAGGTGGAATTAAAACATCTTGTATTGGATTTTCAAATTAAAAATGTCGGGTCTAGTTTACCCAAATATTCTGTTGTGAGCATGCTATTGGAAGCCACTGAAAAGTTCTAAGGGATGACAATATACGTGAAAGTGCTTTCCTTGGAATGAACAAGCTCCCAACAAACTCAAGCTAATGCCAGGAGCTGTGAGGATTGAGTACCCTGAGCAGCTTGATGATCCTCTTCTCGCTGTGCAGTTTGATGATCCTCCCCTCGCTAAACAGCTTGATGATCCTCTTCTCGCTGAGCAGTTTGATGATCCTCCCCTCGCTAAACAGCTTGATGATCCTCCCCTCGCTGAGCAGCTTGATGATCCTTCCCTCGCTGAGCAGCTTGATGATCTTCTCCTCGCTGAGCAGCTTGATGATCCTCCTTTCGCTGAGCATCGTGATGATCCTCTCCTCGCTGAACAGCTTGATGATCTTCTCCTCGCATAGCAGCTTGATGATCTTCTCCTCGCTGAGCAGCTTGATGATCCTTCCTTCGCTGAGCAGCTTGATGATCTTCTCCTCGCTGAGCATCTTGATGATCCTCTCTTCTTTGAACAGCTTGATGATCACCAATAATAAGAGGAAGAAAGATTTTTGTAGAAGAAAATGTTTTAAACTTTTATTGGTGCGTGAGGGTGAATAATATTAAAATCAAATAATTAATTTTTTTTATAAAGTTCATTCTTGTCGGATTTGGGTGTTTATTTCAGTTCAGGTTTTTAAAGTCAAAAATAATTTATAAGTTTTTTGTTAGGAATCGACTCATGCTAAATAGTGTTGTTTTAAACATTTTTACTGTACCAGCTTAAACGAGTGTAAAATGATAAAGTTTAACACTATAACCAAATCACGCAATTTATAACCAACCCAATCTATGACCAAATACAGCAATTTGATATGCTTTAAAGCAACCTGTGTATCTGAAGCAATAATGAATCATTTCCATTTTTTCTTCGGTTTCTTACTCAAATATCTTCAAACTTTAGAATGTATGTTTTTTCAAACAATTTGTGTTTAACTGTAGTGAGTTATAGGTGTATTTTTTTTCTAAATATCAGAAAAAAAATATAATTTATTAAAATTATAAAATCTTTAACCAAATAGCGCACTTTACTCTAGTAGTAATAGTAATAATAATACTAACAATAACAATTTAATTAATAATAAAGATAATGATATTGATCAAAATATTGATAATGATCTTGATCATAATAATAAATAGTAAAAAAAGAACAAAAACCTTGAATCAAATCCTGATGGCTGGGTGTTTACATGAACATCTCTGAAAATAAATAATGATACAAATCTAAATTTTTATTATTTAGATTTGTTTATAAATTTTTACCTATACTTATTCATATAAACAGAGCTTAGGGAGGAGTCTGCACCATTTCTAAAAATTTTTTAAATAAAGACATATCGAAATTAAAAATCAAAAATATAACATGGAAACATAATAAAATATAAGAGAAAGAAATATAGTTTACACAAAAAATTAAAATAATAAAAATTGGGATAGATAACAGAAAATGTGAATTTAAAAAGTTAATACCACCTTTCGGTTCCTTCACTGGTTTTTTGAAGCCCCGCCAGCAGACCTGTACCGTCACGGTGCTCAGTGTGCGGATGTACTCTGCTTCTGTGCCTTGTTCCATTCTTTAGGGCTGCAGGCCGGAGCGGACGCCGAAACATCTTTTTGCTCTAAACAACAGCAAAACAGGTCATTGGTGCTTTTTAGACTATTAAAATTACTTATTAATAAAACAAGAATCATACAGGGTTGCCCAAAAAGAATGAGACTATTGATCTATTGCATGGCTTTCTGCCTTCTATAAATATTTTTTTTAAAGATTGATAAATTATTTGTAAAAGAACAACTATGAATATTTCTACTTTGAAGTAAGGCAAGGTGTAGAGTATTTTGTAAAAAATCTCATGAAAACAGTCGACAAATTCTAGAAAAGACATGTTTGTAGCCCAAAAAATTAGGAACATTATAATTTCCCGTTTACATTTGGACTTTTATACATTAGAGGTGAAGTTTTTTTGTATCTTTTTATAATTAATTGTGAGCATAAAGCATATCTTTTACCGAATTATATTTTCGATTGTAGGAATCAGAACTGCTACTATCTTCATCTAAAATAGAATCAAAATTATCAAAGAGGAAATAAATATTATAAATAACTGTATGTAACGCTCAATTAAAAAAAAGAGAGGCATGTCTGATTCACAACGGCCTACCCTAAAACCTTAATCTGATCCATGATGCTTAATTCTCTTAATTTCTCAATTATTTTTGATGCAAGAAATGTGAAAATCGCTTGTAGCGAAATCACACATGAAAATAATCCGTTTTCATGAACAAAAATTCATGCTTGACCAGAGAAAGCTTTTAAAGGTACAGATTTGTGAATGGGACATGTCATTCAATCTAAAGAGGGTCATTTAAAATTACTTTTACGGTCCCTTTAAATGCTGGATACAATAGCAAATAAGCCAGATGGGACCAGGGATAAACTACTTTTCAACTTAGGGTGATAAACTTTTAATCTAAAAGTTTGGACAGTGAAACTGGACAAGGAGTTTTGTTGGTGAAACTTAGCGCTTTTCAAATCAAAAGTTCACCCCTAACTGAGGGAATTCAGAGATAAATCGAATTTAGAATACCTTTTAACCCATGAAATCCATTTGTTTTTTCTTCTACTTCACAATCTAGAAAATACTCAATAGGATACACTATTTTCAAACAAACTAACCCAGCTTTAAATTAGCAGGTCATAAGTTGACATTACTTTAAATTTGTAAAAAGTCCTCCGAAAATTGGCAGATTTCTACCCAAAAATTGGTAGATCTCTACCCTGAATTGGTAGATTTCTTCCCTGAATTGGTAGATTTCTACCCTGAATTGGTAGATTTCTACCCTGAATTAGTAGATTTCTACCCTGAATTAGTAGATTTCTACCCTGAATTAGTAGATTTCTACCCTGAATTGGTAGATTTCTTCCCTTAATTGGCAGATTTCTACCTTGAATTGTCAGATTTCTACCTTGAATTGGTAGATTTCTACCTTGAATCGGTAGATTTCTACCCTAAATTGGTAGATTTCTACCTTGAATTGGTAAATTTCTACCTTGAATTGGTAGATTTCTACCTTGAATTGGTAAATTTCTACCTTGAATTGGTAGATTTCTACCTTGAATTGGTAGATTTCTACCCTGAATTGGTAGATTTCTACCTTGAATTGGTAGATTTTCTAACCTGAATTGGTAGATCTCTACCCTAAATTGGTAGATTTCTACCCTAAATTGGTGAATGTAGCCTGTTTATGGAGTACAATTTTTTAACTTACACTTAATTATAGCTTTTTGAAAATATAGATTTTATTATCATCTGCTAGGTCTAGTAAAGCTGCTAGGTCTAGTAAAGCTGCTAGTTTTACTAGACCTACGAAAACAAAATATATATTTTCTGAAAGTTATAACCAAGTGTAAACTGGATCCGAAATTCCCATAGGTAAACAGGCTAGACTATACATAGAGTGTATGTTCGCTAATCCTGTACTAAATAATGTATACAAATGAAGCGTCATGCATATTCAATTATTATTTTATAGGTTAGGCAATAATATGAGACTGCAAAGACAACCTGAAACTTATATAATATGACGATCTCTACGTTAAATTAAGTCTTATGTCTTGAATAAAGTCATTTTATGGCTTATTTAATGATTTGGCAAAAAAAGTTTTAAATTGTAGGGAATTAAGAATAAAAGAAAACAGACAGTATAAATTCCGTGCAGTCGTCTCTGGAGTCTCATCCTTCGTGGGTTACCCAGTATATCGTACAAATGTACAAAATCAAACATCAGTTTTCTTTCTGTTAAATATCTGCAAAAGCATGAGAACTTTCGGCACATTGCTTTTAGCATTTAATATGTATCGGGATGTGAAAAAAGAATGTTTCCCACCCGCTCGATATTTCATTTCTGAAGTTTTATGAAAACCATTCTACTAAAAATAAAATGTCTAACGTCGTAAAAACTTTTTATATAATATCGGATTCATAACACTGTCCAGATATATTAATAATGAAGAGCTTCTAAATTGAAAAAATCTTGCAATCATGTTACCTTTAATCGAAAAAACTAAATGAATATTTTCGAATTAACTATGCAAGATCGTTGACAAAGTAAATATTTTATTATGTTGATTCTTACAGATGTTAAAAGAGGTGTTGTATTCCTCTGGAATGTTTTAAAGATGTGTTATAAAAATATTTGAAAATGAAAAAAGTCGTGTTAATTTCGTTAAGTTCGGTTCGTTGATTTCTTTGAACGAATTGGTCGTTAACGGAAAATCCCGTTCAATAATTGCCCTAGCTGAATATATAATTTACCTGTATCAAGCAGTTTTTCAAGGCTTACATATGGACTAGATGTTTCACAGCCTAAACAAAGAAATGAATTAAAAATTACAAGGGTACCCATTCACCATTTATGTCTTCGTTCTTTAATGGGACTGAAAGGGTAATTTCAAATGACCTTCCACTCCATGAGAAGATGGCTATGCCCGACCTACAACGGTACCCTTAAAAGCTTTGTCTGATCAATCACAATATTTGGTTTGGTGGATCTGAGGATAGAAGTTGAGGAAATATCGTCTTCCACAAGCTTATGTGTCTTTAAAATGTTTATTCTAATTTGCAGTTTCTTTACGAAAGTAAAATTGCGCATTTCTTGCTTCTACGAAACCAATAATAAATAATAAATAAATAAACGTCAGAATCTTCAACTGATCAGAGGTTTCAAGAGTACCGTTGTAAATCGGGAATTGCCATCTTTGTATGGAGGGTCAATTACACTAACAGTCCCATTAGAAGGACTTTTAGACGTAACTTAAAGTGTCCTTCCACTAATAGAGAAGTATGTCAGTGCGATACATGCATGACCATTGTTAAATGAAAGTTCTTATCTTTGAATGGCTTTTTGTCGTTAAAAATATTTAGATTTTTACAAACCTATAAATCGTTTAAGATCTGGAGAACTAAAACTACGGGATTCTAGGCTTCTAATGTTCTCCAATTCACTGATCACACAATAATTTACAAATGAAACAATCATTTAACTTTAAATTATATAATTGAGAACCCAGCGTTGCCCAGGGTATATGAATAGTTACTCACGCCGTTTAACCACGCTTGGTCGTAAATTACAATTTTAGCTATTTTTCCCTTTAAAAGTGGACCCACTCAACTAAGAATCTTGATTGATATAGATTAGGTTTGACATGAAATCAAACAGACTCGTAATCTAAGGATTCACGTTTCAACCCAGGTCAATTGCAAAATCAAAAGTCTGATGAATAGATGATAGGACGAAACACTTTTTATATGTAGAAAGAAGAAGTAGTAAGGTTGGTACTATCATCTCACAAAAAGAAGATGAATCATTTGGTCTGTAGATTTACTGTACAACTTGGCCATGTTTTCTATAACTTATTAGTTGGTGCGGTATATTAAATGAACCGAAGTTTACAGTTAAGGGTGGTTCGACTGATTATTTAATTTTATTTAATTCAGAAGTTACGACATTTAAATTCACAGCCACTTTTCACTACGAAGTTGTGTAGGTATTTTTTTGAGACTGATAAACATCGAAAACAAATAGGTTCCATTTTTTACCCTTCTCAATCTCATCTCTATAGTACTTCTTTACAAGCGGGGATTTAACTTCAATAGTTTAAAGTCTGTACGGTGTACAAGTTTCTCTGAGTAAATTTCCTGTTAGGGATTGAATTAGACATTCTATGCAGAGAGAGGAGGGAAGGAGTCTTGTTCAATTTAATCTAAATAATTCAAATAAGTTAAAAATATCTCCACCAGGTGGCAAAGACTCAATTTCATTTTATTTTCAAGGGTATGTTTTAAAGAGCTTGATACAGTAAGACACAAAAAACTGTAGAATTGGAAGACGAATATATACATAAGACTGTCTGTGTACACTGCACAATGGCTATGTTCCATCTGCATTTTACTCGAAATCAAAAATTTAACCAAAATGTCGTCTTCCTTTTCCACAGTTTTATGAATCTCATATGATATATATCATATAATCATAATCATAGTAATACAGAAGCGTGAGAAATCAAAAAGCCTCTTTCGAAAAAAATGTAGATACAATAGAAAAAAATCCAAAATATATATTAAAAAAAGAGTAATTATAAAGTAACGAACTTTATTTCTTGATTGTGCTGATCCAGAACTGTCTGAGGAATCGGAACTTTCCACCTAAAAAAATAAATCATTAAAAAACAATAAAAAATTATTTTTGCTTTAAAATAAAGAACTGTATTTGTTCGCTATAATTTAAAAATATCAAGGAATAATTTGCCATTTTACTAGAAGAAAGGAAATGATTTTATAAAACAAACTCTAATTTTGAAATCCCTTTATCTTTGCTCTACCTCCTTGTATATAGAAGATGAGTGGAATGAGACACTATCACTGTGGTGACCAGGCTCACTATCCTGAGACCTCACTGTTCTAGTGTCAGATCTAGATAAATTATAAATGTCATTGTCGCTGTCGTTGTCCTTGTCGTTGTCGTTGTCGTTGTCGTTGTCTTTGTAAATTAAATTATTATCATTAAAGACGGCATATATGTTGCCTTGGCGAATCCCGTCATTAAAGTGTTTGTTAAAAACTTATAAATATGCACATAAAAATTTGCGAGATTTTAAATTTATTTTAATACAGGGTGTCCCACGAAACATGACAGTATGCAGGACGACTTGAATGTCGTCTTGATTTTTGATATAATTTGCTGCGCTTATTTGTCAACCAAATTTTAGAAGTAAATTTCTAGAGAATATAATCACAAACTTTCCCTTGTCCTGCCATTTCCAAAATGTGGTCTGCCTTTTTTGTGCTTTCAATATTGCCCGAGATATGAAGAATTTCGTTCAGATTTCGACAATTTTGCTTTTATTTAACAAAATTGAAATCTGAACCAAACTCTTTATATCTCCGGTAATATTGAAAGCACAAAAAACGCAGACCACTTTTTGGAAATGCCAGGGCTAGGAGAATTATGTGATAATTGTTTCAAGAATCATACATGTTAAAGTAGATAGAAGACTAATTGTCACAAATACATTCAAATACCAAAGACGACTTTCAAGTCGTCTTCCTATTGTCATGTTTCGTGGGACACCCTGTATCTTATTTTCATTGATTTGATGAGTTAATTTTTTTTCTCAACCTGTTCGTAACCATGCCACTGGTTTGTGGAATAGCTTTTGTTAAGGGTTTCTTCGGGGTTACTTATCAAATAATTGAAAAAAGGCGTTTCTTCTGCTGACCAACACATCTAGTGAATTTTTACAAACGAAATTAAGATCTTACAATATGAATTAAACACCGTAAAACATCTCATTGGTCACAAATGACCCTACAAATTTTCTTCGTGAAACTACAGTCTCTGTTCAAATATGTTACCGATACCTCGCCAGTTTTTCCCTTTTATAAAACAAAATATAATTCATCTACTGTGATTGTGAACGCACACAAAAGGCAGACCACATATTACAAATTTTGGAAACTATCAGTTATGGTTCATTGATGTACGATGCCCCGGCTAGGCTAGAATTATAAATAATTAAGAATAAAAAATATACCTGATCGAATCGCAGTCCGAATCTGTTTCCTGACTTAGTCCCAAAATATTGGACTTTACAAGTGGAACAGGAACTTCTGTTCAAACGCCATTTTATTTTCATAAACAAGAGGCCGAATTTAAAGGATTTGAGCCGCGGCTCAAATATGATTGATTCCACTTAAAATTGTATTAAATTTTTCAAGATTTAAGCCGGCGCTCAATTGAAACCTGTTTTGATGGGATTTGAGACGCGGCTTAAATTCATTTAATTCGCGCAAAGGATAAAGAGACTGTCGGCTTAAGACAAAGGATAAAGAGACTGTCGGCTTAAGACAAATGATAAAGAGACAGTCGGCTTAAAAAAAAGGATAAAGAGACAGTCGGCTTAGGACAAAGAATAAAGAGACTGTCGGCTTAAGACAAAGGATAAAGAGACAGTCGGCTTAAGACAAAGGATAAAGAGACTGTCGACTTAAGAAAAAGGATAAAGAGACTGTCGGCTTAAGACAAAGAATAAAGAGACTGTCGGCTTAAGACAAAGGATAAAGAGACTGTCGGCTTAAGACAAAGAATAAAGAGACTGTCGGCTTAAGACAAAGGATAAAGAAAGTGTCGGCTTAAGACAAAGGATAAAGAGACTGTCGGCTTAATTTCAAGTGACAATCCACTTGGGATAGTTACATGCCCGATTCACGTCGGTACCCTTTACAACTTCATCTAAGGAGCAAAATATTGAGGGAGAACTTATCTGCTAAGAGATAAATGCTAGGTTCTGATAAGAAGTAGTAAGAATGGCTGGGCATTGCATTAAAAATATATCTGCTAGATGGATAGAGGGGGGGGGAGAGAATAAAATCAGGGAAGGGGGGGGGGAATTAACATATATATACAAAAAGAAAGCAAAATGGATTTAATTTGAATGGGTATAAAACTATGAATGGAGGGAGTCGTCTTGTTCGCCAAAAAGTTAGAAATGAAGAACGAAAAATGACAGAAACAAATATGATATACCGTGCAGATCTGTTAACAACGGGAGAAGCTGAAAAGCCTAATTTTAACGGTAAAAAAAAGTGATAAATTCTTCAATTTTCCATCCTCGTCTCTGCTTCATAATCACGAGGTCACTTGAATTATTATGATTATCATTCAACTTACAAGTCAAAGTATCATGTCATGTATAAAAAAACCCGCATCAGAAAATAATAAATGTTTAAGAATAGCATTTTTGCTGAGAAAAAAATCCAACTTGTGAAGTTGTGAATAAAGAATCTCTTGAAATTACATCGACAACCACTTTATCAAAAAAATTGTAAATTAATAATTTCGATTTTGCAAAATAGCGATTAATCCCTAGGTTGGCACTTTGGTTAATACTATTTAAATTCTCCTCTTCTTTAGCAGAACTTGTACAGTTATCATCTCTAGAATAATACAAAAATATGATCTGAATGAAATCATTATAAAATCAGCATAGGCTGTAGAAAGCATAATGTTAAGATTCTGTTCACAAACGGAAAAAACGTGAAGTTTCAATTCAGATGGATTTTTTTAATTCCCTGTTAAAAATCAAGTTTAAGGGACGAGAAGATTCCCCTTCTCTTCAGTAGCTTAAAGATACAAAATGGAACATTTTTATCGAATGGGCCGCCTAAAAATCCAATGAACACCCCCCATTTTGGATTTTATATGTCAAAAACTAAGAAAATGATAATTTTAGATTATCTTAAACCATCCTTTAGCAAGTGTCTTCAGTAGCTTAAAGATACAAAATGTAACATTTTTATCAAAAGGGGCGCCTAGAAATCCAATATTACTAAACAACCCCCATTTTGGATTTCATTTGTTAAAAACAAAGTAAATAATACTTTTAGATTATCTAAAGCCATATCATCGTTTAGAAAGTGTCTTCAATAGCTTAAAGATCCAAAATGTAACATTTTTTTGATAAAGGGTGCCTAGAAAATCAATTTTTCTGAACACTCCCTTTTGCATTAAACAATTAAACAATTAAAATATCAATTTTGAAATATTTAAGTTATACCAGCTATTAGGAAGTATCTTCAGTAGCCTAACAATTGAACAATTGAAATCAACGTGTTTGGTGATATTGGATTAAAGAAAAAAAAATTTGAGCATTTTTCCAGTCCCTAATTGATTAAAAGAATATAAGTGCAAAGTTGGCACCTTTTATCTCTATTATTACAAACTCCAGGAGACTAGTGAGGTCCTTTATTTCTTTTCACCAAAGAAAAAAAAACTTTGATGATAATTGTTTTTAACTTTTTAAATGGAGGGTTACTAAAAATTGCATCAACACAAGAATTAAGATACAAAATTTACCCTAGCTGAAGATCAACTGAGTCTACCCGTGCCTGTCGTGCAATAGCTTTGGCTTCTCGCACCTGAAAAAAAGATTCTTTATCAAAAATCAAATTGGAAAGTTTGATTTATCAGAACCCGTAAAACTGTGGAATAGGAAGACGACTAAAGTTAATATTTTAAATAGTTTAATGAGCACAGCAATTGAGCAGTGTTTACACGCCACCCTATTCACACAACCTATATCTAGGTTCCGTTCATGGCTGCACTATCTCTCCTGATCTCCTCTGGAGTCCTCCAGGATGGCACTGCTATATGTCTGATACTTTGTGATCTTTATTATGTCCTTGTCTATCTTTCTTTACCATGTCATATCTCTAGCAGTGTCCTTTTTCTAGATACTGATGTACCGAAGACCTTAAGGCCTTTCCGTGTTTACTTCGTATACAAGTCTGACCCTCGTCTCTTCTCGTTCTTCTCGAAACCCCAGAGGACTGATCCGGAGCCGCACTTGTTCCTGTTGCTTGTGCGGTACCAGGTGGTCCCTCTCCTTGCTGATCTCCCTGCTCCTCACCTAGACGAGACCGCGCGCCCAAACGCACTCGGACTGAACTAGGAGGACTTACTCTAGCTGAGCAGATACCCAAGGTGTGTACTCTTACGACAGTTACACAGATCCATATCATTTTATCAGTTGATTTTAAACCTGCTGAACTGAAAACTTTAGAATGGATATTCTTAATCCTGATCGCTTAATCTAAATATCCACTGTGGAAACTTTGAATTTGATTTTTAATCCGCTCTCGTCATCTCATCATCTCGATATCCATTATTCTAAAGTTTTCAGCTCTGATAAAAAATGTGTTGCTGATAAAAAGCATCAAATACATATAAGCTTGCACTAATGTCGTTTTCTTATTACAGAGTTTTAAGGGTTTCACTCTACAATGTACATTGTACAATGAACATAATATCTTGATAAAATATCAAAAAACTTAAATGGAGTTAAAATCCTTGAACTGAAAAAATAGAATAATTGAGGAATATAATGAGACCCATTAAACTATGGTTTAAGAAGATGACTGTTAACCTCATGATATGATTTTTAACAGTCGAATAAACATGAAACACAGTTAATGCAGTTTACATCCTTTAATGCCGTATTCTTATTAATCAACAGGTTTGAGATGTACATTATATCTTGTAGAATCTCCAAAAACCTTAGATGGAGTAGAATTGCTAGAATTAAAACAGTGTACTAGGAATAGACTGCCCATACAACTGTGTACTAGGAATAGACTGCCCATACAACTGTGTACTAGGAATAGACTGCCCATACAACTGTGTACTAGGAATATACTGCCCATACAACTGTGTACTAGGAATAGACTGCCCATAAAACTGTGGATGAGGAAGACGACTTTTTTGCTTTTAAATAGTGCAATGAGCATGAAACACAGCTTAACAGTTAAACAATTGAAAAATGTCGTCTTCATAGTCTTCAATTTTATGGCTTCCACTGTCGCTAAAAGTGCGCGACAGACCTTTATGATTAAAACATGAAAACATTATCTATCTTTTTATAACAGTTAAAAACTAATCTTCCATTGCATGTGCAAATGTCGCAAAAAGATATTTTTTTGTTATAAAAACTGGATGCTATGTTTTTACTTGTACATGGTGTTAGTATGGAAACTAAGGTTAAGAACTAAAAAGATTATAACAAGAAGCCGTAGTTATAATTGAGTACAACACAATTCAGGGCTAAATATTAATTTTTTAATTTTATTCTTTTCAAAAATGTAGATTTAAATGCAAAATGACATTTAAAATTGTGAAGTACTTTATATTATTTGAAGCAAAATTGCCGAAAAAATGCGTACAATGTTTAGATTGCGTAAACGTTTTCAAAATTGATGTTTAGTCATAAATCCTTATTATGAAAAATAGATGTTGTACGATCAATAATTAAAAGATTGATAGAAATTCGCAATTTCGATGTGATGATCGTCAAATAAATCATCTTTGCTAGATCACTCAGATCTGCGTAAAATGATAGATTTAAAGTGTTCTTATATTTTGCAGCGTCACGTCTCTTTGAGAATTCGTAAACATTCCCTTCAAGTTTACCTGGAATTCTTTTTCTTTAACCCTGAGGACGGATTTAAGCTCGTTTAACACTTTTTTGGACTGCCGGCGCTCTTCCTTGCTCTTCTCATAGTCTTGGACGAAATTATCCTGAAAATTTATTTATTTATTTATTTTATTTTAAGTGGTCAAATGGCTGAACCAAAATATACGGATCAAAGCTATCTCAACGGATTATAAGGTTACGATCTCTGGATCTCTATTCTTTGTAAATATTGATAAATATTGACCTTTAAGGAAAGAATCGTTCGTTTTAGCGCCGAACCTTGAGCCAGCATTAAAAGTGAACAAGTAAACTTCATTTTAATGGTTTGTGGCACTAATAAGCTTTGAATTGTATATTTGCGAATAAGTATCAAAATGAATAGATTTTAAATATACAAAATTTAAGTAGGAGAGTGAAAAATCTAAAAACATGAAGTAGAAAATCTACAATCACTTTTTCTCTCTTGGTCGAACTAAATTTTACACTGCTTTTGGGGAGGAAAGTTAAAAATAAGTTAGGTGATGGACATTGTACATTGAACAAGGTCAATAATGTTGTTTAGAATGGAATAAAATACCCCCCCCCTCCCCCCCCACAAGTTCCCACAAAAGAAGGGAAGCCCTAGTGTCCGGGAAGGGGGAAGAATATTCACCCCTATTTTTACCTCAAACTTCATATCCAAGTTATCCGAGGAAATAAAAGCTTCAAAAACTTCATCCATGTGAGATTGTTCATCGCTCTCAGATATCACACTAAATGTGTCAGTTAAAGTGACAGGTCGCAAATAAAAAAAAATTGTACTGTACTGAAGTGTACTGTACTGTACTGCACTGTACTGTACTGTACTGTACTTCACTGAACTGTACTGTACTTAATGTACTGCACTGTACTGTAATGTATGTACGGTAATGTATTTGAACTGTGTGTACTGTACATGTATTGAACATACCGTTGAGTACACTGACTACTCCCTGCCACGCTCTCAGCTGAACTCACTTCAGAACACATCTCATCAGAGTTTAAACTTCTAATAAAAAAATGAAATAAAAAAATAAAAAATCTTTATTAACAAATTCCTCCAAGATTCATGGGTTGGAAATGTGCCTCTACAGAGTTTTCCCAGTCCCACAAAACGTGAGTGTAGAGAGAGGTCTTGCAAAATATGTGTGGGCATTTTTTCTAAAACCGTCTTATCATTTGAGATTCTTGAATCAATAAACACAGCGCAATTTCAAAATGTGGTCAGTATTATTAATGGGGATTACAACCTGTTTTTAGATTTAGACAAATTTTATTTCAATATTTATTAAATTGAAATATAAAAAAAGTTCTTTGGTAACTAAAATAATCTAAAAATATTCTTAGAATTAGAATTATAGAAAAAGAAGAATCCTACATGGGGGATATGTTCGCATAATTATAATAACCTTGCGCTAGACGGTCGTTTGATATCATCTATCTGGTCGACCCCCTCCTCTAGGCAGGTCAAACAGGCGTTCAGCTCTCCTTGGATCTCTTTAAACCCCTGATATAGAGATAAATAAAAAGAACTGTAGACATGATTTCAAGTTGTTTTGCGCTCAATTTTCTTATATACAAATATGGATATCTACGTTATCCTTGATCAGACAAAGGTTTAAAGGATACCGTTGTGAATTAAACATCCCAATTTATAAACGTAGATATTTACAACACACTCTTTCAGCTCGCCTTAGATCTCTTTAGACAAATATTAAAATTTTATAAAAGGAGAAAATGATAGGTTTAAAATTAGCTGAAGAATTCTTGTTCTCTACATCTTTCACCAGTAAGATAGGCTCAAAGTTTAAGACTAAAATAAGAAGACTTGAAATATGTTAGAACACATTTTTCTTAGAATCGAGTATAATCTAAAAATTAGTCAATCACTTCGACAAAACTGATCATATTGAGAGTTGAGACTAAAAGGTTTAGACCTGAGACTAAATTTTGAATTTAAAATTTACCTTCAACCATTCCAGGAGTTTATCCTCGTCTGGTAATAAACTAGATCCCGCATCCTGTAAAATATCCTGGGATATATTTTCATAAGGAGCTAGGTCGCTCAACTATCTAGATCTGAACCGACAGAAGGTTGTTCAGCGACCTCTCCAATTAGGNGGGGTAATTTTCTTTTAAGAGGGAAAAACTTATAAACTTCAGCAAGCTTCTCTATCTTTAAATTAATGGAAAAAAACACAAGTTTAAATGGAATTAAGAACTAAAAAAAGGGTTTTTCTGAATTAAAATGTACATGCACATGCCGAGGGCTACAACAACTAATAAGTGAGTTAGTTAGGTCAAATCAAAAGGCGTTGAGACAATTCAAAGTGGAATCAGTCATAAACATTGATTCAACTTTTCTAAAACTTAGGAAATATTTGTTCTAAGTTAGGCAGATTTAGATATATTGCTTTCCGCATTTCCACTTGTAAGAGGTGTTTTATATCCTTAATTGTAAACAGAATTCAATTTAAACAGACCGTCTGCTAAAATGACAGCAAAATTACATCTTCTATTTCAATTGTTCTCTTTGTGTACATTGTAAAACAAAACAAAAAAAGTATGTGGATTTCAACAAAAAAATGAAAATCGAATTTTGATGGAGGCAAATTTTTCAAATTTTGTTAGTTGATAAACCTTCCCTAAGGCCACGTGAGGTCCATAAAATTTGGGCCTGATCGGTTCAGCCGTTTTGACGTTTATTGGATACAAACAAACAGATAAACACCAAAACAGACACCCAGACAAGCTAAATTTATATATAGATGGAGTTTTACAGTTCCCTAAAAACGTGGTCCGTTAATTTTTAAGAACTTCAAAATCTTTTATTTCCTATTTTTACCTTTCCAAGTTTCTCTGTTACTCGGCGTATCTTTAAAATAATTTGTTTAATATGTTTGAGAACTCCGCTTCTATTTAGTTCTTCATCGTCTCGAACCTAAACAAAGGAAACTATATCATAACATTTCTTTAATTCAATGTTTTATTATTGTTCTACAATAAAACAAGACGACTGGCTGAACATATGATTTTAAAAAGTTTATGTTTGAATTTTGAAAAGAACATTTCTTTTTTTAGGCATTATTACAATTAAACACTTAAGTCTAATAAACATAACAATATCTTCCCCAATATTGATCAGAAAGAGGTTTCAAGGGTACCGTTGTGAATCGGGCATTACCATCTTTGCATGGAGGGTAACTTGATATTACGCTTAAAATCCCTTTAAAGATTTAATGTTACCTTATCACAGAAAGTTAAACTAAATCTTCTAAGATACTCTGACTGTTGTAGTAAACTTAACTGGATCGTTTCCTTTAACTAAAAACAATTTTATTAAAGACATCAAATCAAAATCAATATCATTTTATCATTGAAGGACAAACCTGCATTTCTAGCCGCCGAAATGTTTAAAAATAAAAATATTAATACTTCTCAAACATTTTCAGACTATCCAAAATATAGTTTGCCTATCTGTCTTAGCAATAAGGACTAAGATTGATAGTCTTTGATTGCCCGTATAGCATAATAGTATAATAGTCTTTGATCTCCTGTCTTAACCAAAAGTCTTTGATTACCAGTCTTAAAATATAGTCTTTGATTGCCAGTATAAATAAAGTCTGTCTTTGCAGAAAGTCGTTGATTATCCATAAAATTGAAAGTCTTTGATTACCTGTCTTACAGATAGTTTTTGATCGGGAATATCCTTCTGAATACCAAAATTCTCCAGTTCAATGTACGCCAAATAATGATCCTTAAGGAAAAAAAATCAAGATTATTTTTTTTAAAGAGGACTAGAGATCGCAAACTTTGAGTTAATTGCATTCCACGGTATATTGTTGATCTTGAACTTTTTATCTAGATATCCAATGTGAGCACTTTCAAATTTGTGGATCAATGCTTAATCCCTTAACTATAGTTATCCCGGGATATCGAAGAGAAATTTTAAAAATCTGTAGACCTGCATTAGATTTGGATAAATGTTTAATCCTGTTATTAACCTCAAAAAGTCATATAACTTCAGAATGAATTTTAGAAATACCTTGCCTTACATTTTAGTAAGATATTTAATAATATTTCGTCAAAGTTCGTCGGAAAGGTGATTTTATTATCATTTATTTACACAATATTTTAAATAAAAACTACCTCTAAATAATAGATTCAACTTAAATACTTAAAATATTTAGGCAGTAGAGAAAAACAAATAACGTCTTCTGTGGAGTGGATTACCTTGTAATTGGACAATGCTTGGAAAATTATAATAAAAGTGACAAGAAATAATACTAATATGAAAACAAAGACAACCAAAAAAATAGAAAAATTTTCACGAATATTAATTTAGAATTTCGCAAAAATCTCGAAAATGGTTTATTTAACGGTAGAATTATAGTTGCCATTTTTTATGAGTCCCTTTTGCGAAATTTCGATAAGCCATTTGCCATTCAAAATCGCACATGAACACGAACACGAAAATTTCGAGAAAATGAACAAAATCCGTGTTTGTTTTTAAAGCTTATCGAAATTTTGGAAAAGGTTGAATAATATGTTGGAAACCACTGTACCTGGAGATCAATATGATCTGCTTAAGGCTGGATATTATGTTGGAGACCACTTACCTGGAGATTAATATTTCTGCAAAGGCTTGATAATATAGTTGGAGACCACTGTACCTGGAGATTAATATGATCTGCTAAACATTGTATAATATGTTGGAGATAAATATGATATCTGCTAAAGGTTAAAAAAAATGGTTGGAGACCACTGTACCTGGAGATCAATATGATCTGCTAAAGGCTGGATAATATGTTGGAGACCACTGTACCTGGAGATCAATATGATCTGCTAAAGGTTGGATCTCCATCAGAGTCTGGATTGCTTCTCGATAAACAACTATAATCTAAAAAAAATACTTTTATGTTTCTTGTTTTGAATGAATGTCGATACCATTGAAAGAAGTAAAATAAAACAGATTACTCACTTCAAATTATAAGTTTTAATCCCTAAATATTTGCAAACTGATGTCACAACTTTTCCAACAATGAATAAATGACCATAGATATAGGGATTAGATCCGAGTTTGAGGGGGGTAATCAGTTTCTTTAACTGTGACGTATCAGGACATTGATTGCTTATAGGTTTCTAGAAACAGAACCAGTATTCAATGTTAATAGTTATTATACAAAATAGTTCACCCTCATTTCTTGGGCATCAAGACCGCGCCCTCATCAAAACAAACCCACGACACAAACCGAATTTAATGAATTTGAGCTACGACACTGAACTACCTAGTGCCGGTTCGAATTTGAACCACCGACTCAAAATTAAAGATTAAAGAGATTTTAATGGGTGATTCAAATTTGAACCGGAGCTAGGCAGTTCAACCAAATTAAATTTGGTCCCAAATGAAAACCGAATGTACAAAATATTAGATAATAGGTTCAAAATTTCGTTCTTAAAAATCTATCTGATAAGGAGCAAGAATGAACACCATGTGGGATTTTTTTTTTCATTTTGACTTAACCAAATTTCTTCTGTGAAAAAGATTTGAAATCACACAAACAAATTAAAGAAAATGGTTTGTTAAGATCACCATGCTGACCTGAACAGTACAGGAGTAGATGGCCCGTCGTAGGTCAATAAAAGACGACCTATCAATCATAGAAATTTTATCTGATGATAAATAAATTGAACTATTTAAAAAGTAAATAATTGTAAGCGATAAATTAAGATAAAATAATTAAATGGTTTGATAAATGAATTAAATTGTTTGATAAATGAATTAAATTGTTTGATAAATGAATTAAATTGTTAGATAAATAAATTAAACTTTTAATGAATGCATTAAATTGTATAATAAATAAATCAAACTTTTGATAAATTAATTTAAGATGTTACCTTTTGCACAATGCCTGGGACAGTTTTGATTCTTCTAACTCAGTCGAACTTCCTGAAATCAATCTTGTTTAATTAAAAAAATGTGAAAAATCCATAAACAATGTTTTTAGTATTTCCCTCAAATGTAAAGAAACAAGTAAGCTAAACAACATTTTATAATTTTCATCATATTTTCTGGACCACCCTGTACTGTACCTGGCGGTAAGGTTGAATTATGATGGTTTGCAGTAAGCAGATATCCTTGGTTCATCATCTCCATTCCCTTATAATAAAAAAGCGGGGTCAAATGTCGTCTGTATGATGAAAGAAGAAATCCACCAACAAGATGGCATAAATACTTTGACAATACAATAGTGGAGTCAAATGTCGTCTTCCTTATCAATGAAGAAATCCACCAATAAGATGGGATAAATACTTTGACAATACAATAGTAGAGTCAAATATCGTCTTCCTTATCAATGAAGAAATCCACCAATAAGATGGGATAAATAATTTGACAATACAATAGTGGTGTCAAATATCGTCTTCCTTATCAATGAAGAAATCCACCAATAAGATGGGATAAATACTTTGACAATACAATAGTGGAGTCAAATATCGTCTTCCTTATCAACGAAGAAACCCACCAATAAGATGGGATAAATATTTTGGTAATACAATAGTGGAATCAAATGTCGTCTTTCTTATCAATGAAGAAATCCACCAATAAGATGGGATAAATACTTTGACAATACAATAGTGGAGTCAAATATCGTCTTCCTGATCAATGAAGAAATCCACCAATAAGATGGCATAAATACTATGACAATACAATAGTGGAGTCAAATATCGTCTTCCTGATCAATGAAGAAATCCACCAATAAGATAGGATGAATACTTTGACAATACAATAGTGGAATCAAATATCGTCTTCCTTATCAATGAAGAAATCTACCAATAAGATGCGACAAAAAAGCGGAGTAAAATAAAAAGACGACATTTAAGTAATAATTAATTGTACTTCATGTGATAACAAATCAAATAGTTCTTCTTGTGAATTTTAAATTAACTTATTAAGGGAAATTGCTCTGTTTACACCGCACAATTGCTGTGTCTCATCATGTATATTTCACTATTTAAAGTCATAATTTGAGCTTAATAGTCGCCTTCCCATTCCTGAATTGTTTGGCTCTTACTGTGGTGCGAGCCAGCTATGTTATACAGTGTAATAAACAATGTACATTGTACACATATGGTGTACACAGCACACTGTAAATCAGAGCGATATATATCTCAAAACCACAAATATAGTACTTTTCATTATTCTATTACAATTTTAAAAAAAATATTTACAAGATTTTATTACTTGTTTTCAACGCATTAACTAATTGAATTGAATTCAACCAAATTAAAAATAAATCTGGCAAATAAATCATAAATCAGGGCCCACTTGGGTTCATCTAAAATTAATTTTTGCCATTATTAGTCCTTCTTTCCATAAAATCTGCCACCAATAGTTCTTTATTCCATAAAATCTGCCAACAATAGTTCTAAATTCCATAAAGTCTGCCACTAATAGTCCTGTATTTCATAAATCTGCCACAAATAGTCATGAATTCCATAAATTCTGCCATTAATAGTCCTTAATTTCATAAATTCTGCCACAAATATTCCTTCATTCCATAAAACCTGCCGAAAAAACTCCATATGAACCCACCTGCGGCGTGTTATTATTATTATTATTTATATTATTAACAATCAACCTACAGACAAAATAGAACGACCTGTAGGCTGAAATACAATGAAGATAGGGTTAAGCACCGCCACTTACCCTGGTCTATATGGGATCTGTAAGATGCATCAGTTTTTGTACCTGAATTAAACTTAAACACTTTCTGAGGAGAATCTTGTATGTTTTCATATTTGAGAGAAGATGCTTTAGCAAAACCTTAAAAAATAAAAAATTAAAAATGATTGAAAAGAACCTTCTATTGGAATCTTAATGCTGAGTGACACTCTAGAAGGAGTTGTTAAGGTGAAAGTGCACTATTGTACAGGCTGTCCCAATACACAGGGAGAGTCTAAAGAAGTCTGATTTGCGGCGCCTGCTGCAAAATTGTACCTTTTTTGTGCAACTCTCTTGTATGGTGTTTTTTTCAATATTTTTTGAAAATTTGTAATTTTTTTGGTACTTCAATGGGCCAAAAAAAATCCACAAACCTTTTTTTCTCTCCAAATCAAAAGTTCAGAAAAACAATGTATAAATAAATAAATAAATAAATAAATTATACAAATTTGAAGTTTTCTTTGAATGGTTTTTTTACCTTAAAGTGTTCCATCTCATTGTTAGACTTAACTTTAGCCCCTAACCTGAACATTACATGTTATCATTTTAGCCCCTAACCTATAAAATTCAGATTTAGCCCCTAACCTATAAAATTCAGATTTAGCCCCTAATCTTAAAAATTCCGATTTAGCCCTCAACATTAAAAAATCTAACTTAAGCCCCTAACCCAAAATGTTTATAGTTAATAATCAGAAAATTAAAAAAATTAACTATAACACTTAAGCCCTTGAAAATGTAATTTAGCCCCTAACTAAAAAATACAAAACTTAGCCCCCAACATTGAACATATTTTTATATTTCAAAGGTACAATATACAATATACATGGCAGTTGTTTGGTAGACATGACTTATATTTGACATGGTAGCTATGGCAGATATATACCTTAAATTTGAAATAGTAACTATGGCAGATGTTTGACATTACAGCTATGGCGGATATATACCTTAAACTGGGCATGGGAGCTATGGCGAATATATACCTTATACTTAATATGGCAGCTATGGCGGATATATACCTTATACTGGACATGGCAGTTATGGCGGATATATTATATACTTGACATGGCAGCTTTGGCAGTTATATACCTTATACTTGACATGGCAGCTTTGCCTGATATATACCTTATACTTGACATGGCAGCTTTGCCAGATATATACCTTATACTTGACATGGCAGCTTTGCCTGATATATACCTTATTTATGACATGGCAGCTTTGCCAGATATATACCTTATACTTGACATGGCAGCTATGGCGGATGGAAGAATTGCAGCAGCGGCAGCTGCGGCTCTAGTTTTCTCACTAGCAAATATAAAAAGAATATTATCCGACAGTTGTTTAGCCATCATGTTGATCTGTCAGTTAATCAGTCAATAACTAAATCAGTCATTAAATCAGCCAATTAGTGAATTAACTAAACCATCTATTAATTAATCATTAAAAAAATGGATAAGTCCATCAGCAATGTAATCAGTAAGCCTTGTATTGTCCTCAAATAACAACCTTAATCTAATCCTGCATTTTTGCACTCCTCTCCATCTTACATAAAATGGTTTGTACAAGCTTTTGATCACTGTTTTCAAAGACATCAAGGGTAACTCTATCTGTTCTCGTAAGTATATTACATAACTTTACAGATTTAATTTACCAAAAGCATTCATTTGAGGCATTAACAAAGTTTTTCTTTTAACACGATTACATTGTAAACTTGAAGAATCTTTTCTAATTCAGTTCATAGTTACAGTGTACCTAGTGTTAAGTGTACTGTCTACTGTTTGCTGTCTACTGTCCTCTGTTTGATGTCTACTTTCCTCTGTTTGCTGTCTAATGTATACTGTTTGCTGTCTACTGTTTGCTGTCTAATGTTTACTGTCTACTGTCTACCGTCTACCGTCTACCGTCTACCGTCTACCGTCTACCGTCTACTGTCTACTGTCTACTGTCTACTGTCTACTGTCTACTGTCTACTGTCTACTGTCTAGTACTGTACTGTACTGAACTGTACTGTACTGTACTGTAATGTAGTGTACTGTACTTTACTGTACTGCTACCTGAGGAAGAATACTGCTCCTGCTACGGCTGCAAGACTACCAGAGAAAAGAAGAATATCTCCAAGGTACGATTCTCCTCCTTCACTCTGCGCCTTGAAAACAAATCATATCAGGGTGTTATGGATGACCTATTATCCACTCCCCCTAACTTATGTATGAAACTGTAAAGAGTTCTTCACTCTTCTCCTTGAATATAAAACTGTAAAGGGATTTTCACCTTCACTATTTAAAAATGCAAATAATGTGCAAACTTTCGAAATAACAGAACTGAACATATTTTACAGCTCAAAGATGTCCGTTTGTCAAATTTAAGTAAAAAGTCTGATTTGCGTTCATATGGAGCAAATTCTAATACAAATCTTGGTGCATTGAAATTAGTCATGAAGCGTAAAAACGATTTTTTTGTTTGAAAACAAACTAAAAACTGTTGACAGGGTACCGTTGTGAATCGGATATGTCCCTATATAAATGAAGGGTTAATGGAAGTTACGGCTACAGTCCCTTTAAGCTTTAATTCAATAGTAGATGTCAGACCTGCTAAAATTGTTACATGATCAAAGACTAATAACAATTTTTTTGTTTGAACAAAAGCTTGAAAATGAAGGGTTAATGGAAGTTACGGCTACAGTCCCTGCTAAAATTGTTAAATTATCAAGGGTAAAATACTTATAATCCCGCGTTCTATAAATTCAAAAAAGAAACTAAACTACATTAGTTTTATGTTTCTTTTAAAGAGTATTGGATATTCATAAAATATAAAACCACTGCAACCAATATTGAATGCAAAATTTGTATGTTCTAGAACTATTCATTTTTGAATATTGGAATTTTTATACTGCTTCGTTTGTTATGGCAACATTTCTGTATCATATATAATTTACAGTCTTGATTTAGATATTAGAATAACCTATCGGTCTGTTACAATCAGCTCAAGAGATGTTAGAATAATCTATCATTTTGTTAAATACCTTGTACTTTTCCAGGACATCCTCTGATAGAATAAAGTTTTGTATAAAGTCCTCATCCTTTAAACCACAATATTCATATTTATTTTATTGATAAACAATCTTGACCAATGTTAAAAAATTTACAATATCATTGAAAAGGATTTTTAAAAAAAGAGTAAAAATTAAGTCAACAAGAATTGTGGGAAATCTTAGTATCCCCACGCTCAGGTGGTAGAAAAGAGATGATTTAATTACGAAGAAATAAAATAGAAGATAAATAAAAAAGACGTCAAAAGAAAACACACCTTTTTTTAAATAAAAAGATAGATCTCTACACACAACTTTTGACATTTTTTATACTATCTGAAACAACTTAAAAAGCTCCCCCCCCCCTAACTTGAAAGAAAGAAAAAACTCCATTACAAAAAGAGGAAAATTGATTAAATTTTTTTTTAAATGTTTGAATATTATTGTTCCTCGCAGACCAGGAGCTCAGATTTAAGAATTTCTTGTGCAACCTCAACCTCCAGCAACCTAAAAAACAAGGTACAGAGATGCCAACAAAAGATGAGACTTTAGGGATGACCAGAAACTAGGGATTCCAACGAACGAAAATTTTCACGAAAAATGCAAAATTTCGCGTAAATTTCTTTTGTATTTAGCAACAGCATACTTTCTCCTAGAATACCCTAGCTACACCGTACTGTCTTCTAGACTGTCCTATCCGCAGAACCTTTTTCTCCTAAACTGTCCAAGCTACAGCGTACTGTCTCCTAGACTTTCCTACTCACAAAGCAATTTCTCCTAGACTGTTCTAGCCACAAGAAACTTTCTCCTAGACTGTTCTAGCAACAGAATCCTTTATTCTAGACTGTCGTAGCAACAGTACATTTTTTCCTAGACTGCTCTAGCAACAAAACCCTTTCTTCTTGACTGTTCTAGTCACCGCGCATCGTCTCCTAGACTGTCCAAATCACATTAAATTGTCTCGTAGACTGTCCAAATCACATTAAATTGTCTCCTAGAATGTCCAAATCACCGCGCATCGTCTTCTAGACTGTCCAAATCACATTAAATTGTCTCCTAGACTGTCCGAATCACATTATTGTATCGTAGACTGCCCAAATCACATTAAATTGTCTCGTAGACTGTCCAAATCACATTAAATTGTCTCCTAGAATGTCCTATCAGATTAAATTGTCTCGACTGTCCAAATCACATTAAATTGTCTCGTAGACTGCCCAAATCACATTAAATTGTCTCGTAGACTGCCCAAATCCAATTAAATTGTCTCCTAGAATGTCCTATCACATTAAATTGTCTCGTAGACTGTCCAAATCACATTAAATTATCTCGTAGACTATCCTAATCACCGCGCATCGTCTTCTAGACTGTCCTAATCCCCGCGCATCGTCTCCTAGACTGTCCAAATATTAAATTGTCTCCTAGACTCCCCAAATCACATTAAATTGTCTCCTAGACTGTCCTATCCGCAGCAAAAACTTACTAAAAGTGAGTGTTCGGGAAAAAGAGATTATACTTACTTGTCACACGTCGCCGGCCATACTGATGAGTTTGTGATCCTTGAACTATCAGGGATGAGGGAGTATGAGGCTGAGGGGGGCCTAGTTTCAATTACAATAACAACAAATCGTGAATGAAATTAATACGAATTCTGCAACGAAACAGTGTTAGGAAAAATAACTATTGATGAAATTAAAATGTGAAATTTTATCTTTGAGAAAATCATGTAATTTTTACCACATTTTACTTTTATTCCAGTTTTCGCACTGTATTATGTCCATTATTTCAACCTTTAGCTCCCCCCCAATAGCTTCGCATCTGAACTTATTTCAACAATGGGCCAAAACATTGGAAAATTTACAACATTTTGTAAAACCAGGCCTAATTGGTGAGACGTCAGCATGCGCTCAAATAGTTTGATGTAAATGTTTCCTTTGGATGGAAGACGATTTAAAAGAACTTTCAATTTGTGAGATTTGGTCAGATATACTCTCATTCTGCTTGCTGCTGGGAGATCTAAACAATAAAAAATAACTAAAAGTACGCTTAAAAGCTTTATTTTTTTTATTTTTTAGCCTAAAAAGTTTTAAATTCTGACAATTTTTTTTCATTCAAAGCACTTTTTTAGAGAAACCACGATTAAAATTTGTTTAAGTTAAAAGGATGGATTTCTTAATCTTATATATTCTTGATCGTACATCCCTCTCATGTGCATCGGTACATTCCTTTTATGACAGTAGTATTTATTAGGTTACAAAGTGTCACAAAAATACCTTGATCTTGAGAGTAAAGTTTACATAACAATAGTAATAAAAATATTAATAATGAAAAAAATACAAAATACAAAATAAAAACTAGAATTACTGGGATGGAAAAGTGAGTCCTTATTTCCTTCTAAATAATACCACTCTACATTTTCAAGTTATGAGGACTGTAATGAAGGTCTAATTTCTAGTGAGTAATGACGAGCATCGCATTCACAAGAGTATTCTCATAAGTTATCCTTGTTATGCAGCAGGTAGGATATGGAAGTTGAGAGAGTTTATATCAAATTTCAAGACAGAAAACGACGGTATCTTTCTCTCTGAGAATCAGGCATAAAATAGTTTAGATAAAGGGTCTTATATGTAAAACCAACCATTTCTATAGCTACTATTTTACAGTGATAACCAGAAAACGCTGGAATAAGAAGTCGACTTTTAAACTCAAGTTATGACTTTTAATAGCGCTTTGAACATGAGACACAGCAATTGTGCAACGTAAACAGACTCATTTTACGTAATACGTAATTTAATAACATTCAACTAAAGCTATTTGCTTTAAAGAACATCAAATGCACTTCAGAAATGCTATAATGTCGTCATCCTGTTCTACAGTTTTCTGGTTATGACTGTAGGTGAATCCGTAACCAACTCAGAGGACTAATAACCTAAAGATCTGAAATCAGAAACCAATTTTATCAACCCATTTTAGAGATGTATATATACCTAACCTAAAACAAAAATGTTTTCAGGGACGTCCTACTTCAATACTTAAAACTAAAAATGTTTTCAGGGACGTCCTACTTCAATACTTTAAACTAAAATTTTTTCATGGACATCCTCCTTCAATACTTTAAACTAAAAATGTTTTCAGGGACTTCCTACTTCAATACTTTAAACTAAAAATTGTATTTAGGGACGTCCTACTTCAATACTTTAAACTTAAAAAATTTTCAGGGACGTCCTACTTCAATACTTTAAACTAAAAATGTTTTCAGGGACGTCCTACTTCAATACTTTAAACTAAAAATTGTATTTAGGGACGTCCTACTTCAATACTTTAAACTTAAAAAAATTTCAGGGACGTCCTTCTTCAATACTTTAAACTAAAAATGTTTTCAGGGACGTTCTACTTCAATACTTTCAACTAAAATTTGTATTTAGAGACGTCCTACTTCAATACTTTAAACTAAAATTTTTTCATGGACATCCTCCTTTAATACTTTAAACTAAAAATGTTTTCAGGGACTTCCTAATTCAATACTTCAGCTAAAAATTGTTTTCAGAGACGTCCTATTTCAATACTTTAAACTAAAAATGTGTTCAGGGACGTCCTACTTCAATACTTTAAACTAAAAATGTTTTCAGGGACGTCCTACTTCAATACTTTAAACTAAAAATGTTTTCAGGGACGTCCTACTTCAATACTTTAAACTAAAAATGTTTTCAGGGACGTTCTATTTCAATACTTTAAACTAAAAATGTTTTCAGGGACGTCCTATTTCAATACTTTAAACTAAAAATGACTATATCAAATCAAAATGTGTTCAGGGACATTTTGTTACTCTAAACATTTATCAAATTAAAATGAAGCCTGGTCTTATTCATTGTAATGACTCAACTGAATTAACTTTGAAACGTAATATGTATCACAATTGACAACATAAATAATGGTAAGTTGTTAATACAACATTTATTATGATTATTTTTCATTCCGGCTCTCTGCCCTCTGGGAGATCGTTGAGCCAAAAATTTGTGCCTAGCTAGTTGTCTTTCAAATTCCAGAAATAAGGATTATTTTGTATTTTACAATACTTACTTTAATTCAAGATCTTGATATCCATTGTTAATCAGATGATTATGAAGATCCGAACCTTCTAAAAATATATTTATTCAACCTTGTACATTGGTCGGCGTCTATATCAATACCTTGAAAATTATTTTTTTATTCAAGGTTTGTTTTTAAACAAGCTCTTTTCAAATTACAAGTTTACAAGAAAACAACGAGAAGCTGAAAATTGACATCTACTCTTTGTTTCCATGTTAATGTAAATCCATGTCGTTTAAAAACTTCGTAGAAATCAAATTTTAAGCTTAAGGTCGTCTTCATTTAATTCATGTATAGAATGAGGACTATTGCATTATCCAAACGGCAAAATATCGGAAACGTAATGTTTTTGCTTTCAAAATATACATGTTCAGTGGCAATCAATAAAATATCATGAAAAAATTGGCATTCATTGCTTGTTAAATTTATCTAGTTTCTACAAAAATATTTGCGAAAAAAGAAGGAAGTTAAGGAAATTTGTTGATGGATCAGTCATCCGAAATCTTCATTAAATAGAAATGATTTTTGAGAACTGGTTCAACTAAATAATAAATAATGTGTATCACCCCCCCTCAAAATCATTTTTAATAATCATATATATCATAATAAAAATCATAATATCAAGTTTGCCATAAAAAAACTATATTTAGAGGCACAACTTTAGTATGAAGTGGATTAAGGGGAAATGAAATTTAAACAATTTGGAATATTTCTGAAATATTCCAGACTTTGTCGCCATTAGTCTCCATTGTTGACCTGTAAATTAACGTTTAAACAAAAACTTGTTGCGCGTCTTTAAGATATATCTTTTACCACGTAAAGAACGGACAAAAAATTAGTTTTTAAGGTTAAATGTTATGAATCTTCTAAAAAAAAAAGTTTCTATATTTTACAATGTGTACATCATTAGATGATGATTGTTGCATTGCTTAGAATCCATTCAATTTTAATGCGGATTTTTGATATACATATTTTCGACAGTTCAGATTTAGGTTTTGAGAACAGAAACGTTTTATTTTGAAGTTTTTGGTTGATATTTTGCCTTTAACACTGGATGTTAACCAATGAACTAATTGGAAAAACTTGTTGGACACAAATAAAAATGTTTAGTAGTATAGAAAATAAATAATGCAGTTTTTTCCATTTATGAAAGTTGTAAGCAGTATTGTAGTTTTTCAATCTCTGCTACAAAATAATTATTCAAAGAAAATGAAAATGTTGATCGTATTTTTGCTTTTTTTACGTAAAATCCTGAAGAATTTGATCGAACAAACATTTAATGTAATGATTTCTCTTACCAATAATAACATCTTCATCTTCTTCCATTTTTATTTATTTTCATCTGAAATATATTAAAGATAAATTTTGTAATTGTCAAAATAACTTAATCTTAAAGGCAATGTAAGCGTGATTTTAAGTGACCCTTTATGCAAAAATAGCACTGCCCGATTAACAACGGTAGCGTTGACATCTTTATCTGATCAAAACTGTGAAACATATGTTCGTTTTCCGGGTTATAGTGTTAAATTCTGATAATTGATGGGTTTGTTTTCCTGCAGTAGAAATACGCAGGTCACTTATGCAGGGAAACCACAATAGAAAATAATCAGTTTTTAAAATGATTAAAGTTGAAATTTAATAAATTTTAATCAGACAAAGTTTAAAATGGCAGTGTTGTGAATAAGGGCATTACTAACGATGCGTGAGGGTCACTTGTAAATAGGCTGAGAGTTCGTTTAAATCAAAGACGATATAAAAAGTCGTCTACAAATTCCTATTTTCTAAGAACACCCTGCAGACAGGGTGTCCCATGAAACATGACAGTAGAAAGACGAATTGAACGTAGAATTTCATTTATTATCTATATACTGCACTTATTTGTCAACCTAATTTAGAAGTAAAATCCTAGAGATAGTTATGCCAAAATACCCTTAGTCCTGCCATTTCCAATATTACGCGAGATATGAAGACGTTCGTTCAGATTTCGTTAATTTTGATGTTATTTAATAAAATTGAAATCTGAAATGCTACAAATACAGATGTACAAAACGCCAGAGCTGAGCTTTAAAATCAGATGTTTTCAAGCAATCTGCCAATAAATGTAAATAATTAAAAGAAAACAGTGAAATAAATGTCATCTTTGTTCTTTCTTTTAACTAAAATTCAAAGCTTAGTTTTTTTAATTCTTTAAAAATTTGCCTTGAACATTTTCAAGGCTGCATCAGGTACATAAAAAAAATCAGAAGTAATTTTTATCACTTGAAGAAAGAATGAACACGCCAATTCTAGTTACCACCGTATGTACCGGATAGTACACAGTGTACAGCACGCATGTAATCAAATCAGCTGATCTGTACTAATATTTGAACTGTATACTTTAAGGACTAATGTCCTCATTGAGCTGAATGTATTTTTATATAGTGATTTATTGGATAGTAGAATACTTTATAGCTGAGTTTTAAGTATAGTAAAGTATTGTACTGTGTTTAATGTACATAAACTACTGTACAGCGTGCAATATAATGTGTACTATATTGTAAATGAACAGCTGTGTAAACTTTACTAAACTATCTTTAAAGATTTACTTTGGAGGCCGAAGTGTGTGCAGTGTCAGCCTCCAAATATCATGGAACCATGAATAACCTCAACACCTAACCATTTAACCACCCATGCAATACATCACCCCCACATTTTAACTATAATACAGTAATAACCAGAAAACTTTGGAATAAGAAATCGACTTTTAAAGTTGTGACTTTCAATAGTCCAAGGAACAACAATGTGCAGATCCATTTCATTTAATACGTGATTTAGTAACTAAGTAAAGTTCTAATCAGAAAGACCCGGAATTAATTTACAATTTTACGATTTTACAACTTTACAATTATACCAATCTTACCAATATGCTTGAAAAAACGATAATCACAAAATAGCCCTGGACCTGCACTTACCAAAATGTGGTCTGCCTTTTTTAATCATTTAAAATTGCCAGATATATATATATATATATATATATATATATATGTAAATTAGAATGATTAACTGTTAATTAATTCCAGGTCTTTCTGAATATGACTGTAGTAAAGTTATACGTTTGTAACAACATCAAATGCACTTAAATATTGCCTTACTGTTGTCTTCCTATTCTACAGTTTTCTGGCTATCACTATATTTTAGAAAATAAAAACTAAAAATTCAATTTTTGCATTTTCTACAGAGTTACAAACAAAGAATGAGACTTCAGTGATGACTGCACGGAATTTATGCTGTTTTGTTTCCTGATATTCATTATTCCTTGCTATTTCCTGATATTCATTATTCCCTGCTGTTTTCTGATATTCTTTATTCCCTACTGTTTCCTGATATTCATTATTCCCTGCTGTTTCCTGATATTCATTATTCCCTGCTGTTTCCTGATATTCATTATTCACTGACGTTTCCTGATATTCATTATTCCCTGCTGTTTCCTGATATTCATTATTCCCTGCTGTTTCCTGATATTCATTATTCCCTGCTACTAAAAACTTCTTTTTTCTTTCCCCAATCATTGAAGAAGCTATTTGAAGACCACATTCAAGGCAGAAGACTACATTTAAACTTGGAATTGTCATATTTGAAGAGTTTCAGGTCGTCTTCACAGTCTCATCATTAGTATGTAACCATGTATTAAGTGCCTCTTTATGAGTTGTATGTCCCAACTGCAAACCTTTAAATACTTTTAATAATAATAAAGATTAATTTTGTCAATTAGCTTCCTTGCCTCTGCTGGTTAAATCCAATAATCGCATTTAAGGAGACTTCAAATGATAGTAATCAATTTTAAGATTAAAAACAAGGAAATGTCCATCATTTATCCTAGACGAATATTAAAGCCAGGATATACCGTTGTTAAAACAAAAACAACCATTTGAATTGCATTGACCAGGGTTACCCAAAAAAGGTTGAGCCTTTAGTATGACGACCATATATGCCAAATCAAATCAAATCAAATCAAATCAAATCATTCTTTTAGGGACGTCCTACACCCACACTCCAAAATTGAAGTGACTACCAGATAATGTAATTTTATCCTAGGCCTTGACTAACTTTTCTCAATGGTAAACTAAATGATTTGACAAAAATGAGAATTAATATGCGGGCAAAATAAATAAATAAATTTAAAACATTCGTCTCCAAAGTTATTTTAAGATACCAATAAATCCCCTCACGTCGCACAAGCAACTGAAAAGTACTGAATACATTTTAAATATTGATAATTTATTATTCTTGATATTTATACTTCTACTCCCTTTTTATCTAGTTTTATAGTTATAATATTATATCTAATTGTTTTGTCTAAGATGTCGTGATAACAAAACACAATGTCATGCCTTCCTGAGGACTAAAACCTCATAAATGCCTCCCGCCCTTAACTTACTACATGACTACAATAAAACCAATACATCTGTGAAAAAGGAAGACGACTGTTGACTCAAGTTTTGATTTAAATAGTCCCAATAAAAATGAAATGATGAAACACAACAATTGTGCACTGTGCGGTTTATTTGATCTTTAACAACAAAAAATACACACATGATTGCCTTAATGTCGTCTTCCTACTCATGTTGGTAGATTTCCTACAGATTTATTTAATAAATATATAATAGTTCTCCTAGAAGTGTTTATTATAATCATAAGATTATGTTCAACCTCGACAAAGATCAAATACAGTTTGAACTATGATATGACAGCCTTTAACATTTTAAACACGAGTAAACCCCGGCTTTAGTAAAGATTCGAGTTTTAGGTAGACTTGGTATTAGGAAAAACAGACTTAGACATAGTTCTTATGTGAAGCCAGAAATTGTATATTGCGCAAAATCTATTAAATTTGTACATTTAAAATTTCTGGAATTATTTGTTTAGTCAAAATTATTAATAGTTATAATTATTAATTATCCTCTCATGAATAAACCTGGAATAATACATATTTACTGATGACTTCAAAGTCGTCTTTGACCTTAAAAATAGTTTGTGGCAATGGAAAATGATTTTAGCAATATTATTTATGAATCAATAATCACAGAATTACCCTAGTCCTGCCATTTCCAAAATGTTGTCTGCCATTTTTTTTCATAAATACCGTAAAATATAACTATTTCGCTCAGAATGAGACATTTCCATTTAATTAATTAATCAACTAATATTATTCCGGGTTATTTAGAAGAGGTATATATTTACAATTAGTCTTTAAATCTGGGCGTTGTCTCCGCTAATTCGTCTGCGTATCCAGAGAGAGCACTTGTCGAATCAGAACCAATCAGAAGCCAACCTAATACTCTGGGTTAACACAAGTTTATGTTAGTTTATGTTCAGAATTCATGAAAATATTCTCTACCATTAGGATAAAAAAAATCATGACTAATCACCCCTTTCCTTCATAGCTCTCAGATCTTGAAAGACGAGAAATTAACAATTTAAAAAAAAAGAATGCATGGAAATGTTTTCTAACATAGAAATAAAAAAATAATGCAATCATGACTATTCACCCTTTTTCTCCGTAGCTCTCAGATCTTATTATTTTCTTCATTATAAAATCTGAAAGATAAAAAATGCAAGGTGTAATTTAATCTAAATATTATAGTAAAAATATAACAATAACTGGAAAGTAAATAAATTTCTCTAAATGTTTTGATTTTTAATCAAACTACTATTACAAATTTACAATGTCAACATTTCCTACAATATTCATACAAGTACAGGGTTAACCACAGAAGATAAGACGACTGTACAGAATTTAAACTGTTCATTTTCTTTATATTTAAGATTCCCTGCAACTGTAAACTTGTTTCCTTTTTTCCAAATCACTAATTAAGCCTTAAGTTTAAATGCAAGGAACAAGGCTTAATTTAACCTTAGTATCATGAATTTTAGGTCGTCTTTACAGTCTAATCCTTTGTGCATAACCCTGTATTAAAGATAAACTGTTTTCTTAAATTACTAAAAATGTTCAAAATAATGCTTAAGAGATCATTATTGAATACATACGATCAGAACGATTCAGATTAATTCAGGGGCATATAAGAATCTCCCCCCCCCCTTAAAAAGCATAATTTTTAGAAGTCTTTGGGGGAAATTTGAAATACAAGTCTTATTTTCATAGTTTCTAAAAATTGAATCACAAATTTAGCACACAAAAAATGAAATTTTGGGAGGGGACAGGAGAAAGAATTCAAGAAAATAAATACCCCTGAGAATTATCTATAAGTTTACAAAATGTTTCTTTGGAAGCACAATATACTAACTATAGCAACTATATAACCACAATCGACAATTTTACTTACGTATATTGTATATTCATAGCTTACGAACGCGTTTTTAAGACAGTCTTTAGTACTGTTAGAAAAGATCAGAATCAATCATATCAAATTCCTTAATCTTTAATAGTTATGCAAAAAGTTCTATTTAGACTTAGATGAGAAAATAGAGTTAGTGAAAATTGATAAAAAAGTTTCAAAATCAGATCTTGATTAGAGAATTAGAAATGCACAAACACAGGCGGAATTTGATGGTGGTGGTATGGACATTGGTATGAAAATGATAATCTAACGCGAACAGAATAATTGAGTCAAAATAATTTCAGATCAAATCTTAATATGAGAAATTAATTGCAGCAGATCTAAAAATGACAATTTTGTGTTACAATATGAAATAATACAATAAACTAGCCGCAAATTATGCAATACAATATTTGCGACAAATTCTGCGAAAATTGGCGACAAATCAAGTTGGTAAATCATACAATATTGGCATCAGATCAAACAATATAATTGGCAAATCATGCAATATTTGCGGCAAAATGAGCATTTAGAGGTATTTGGCAAATATCAATTTTTGGAGATTAAGATTTCATATTTTTCATTTACAGTACTTCGAAAGCACATTGTCTCGCATGTTTCATCAATAAGAGAAAATACCGTGAATTATTTTTTAAAGAAAAACCTTAAATCTATTAATAAAAAACTTTCAAGAAGATTTTGTAAAAAAGTTTCAGTTGGATTAAAAAAATGTTTTTTTTAAATTATCTGAAAAATGCTTTCAAAATTGCGGTGCTTTAAATCTTGATCTTGGATCCGCCCTGAACAAAAATGGAACCGGATCCAAAAGGTCATTTTTCTTGTGTCATGAGAGCAATTAGTTATTTTACATTTTGTTAATATTTTGCCTCTTGAACCGAAACCGTGGCTCCGCATGTTTTTGCTGTTCCAGATCCAGAGATGTTGCTTATCTGACGGATCCGGATCCTAAGCACTAACAAAATTGAGAAAACAGCGATAAGTATTTTCTCATCAATTTTACCTTCTTTTTGCTGTAATTACAATAATTAATTACAACATTAATTAAATGCAAATAGTCATTAAAAATAATAATACTGAAAGTAGTAACCAATAAAATTTCAAAAAACAGTCAATGAAAATAATCAAAAATTCTTAAACATTATCATGAGAAATTAAACATTATCATTAAAAATGAAAATTCAACAGAAGATTTTTTGAAAAAAGCATTACTTTTGATGTTTTTGGTAAACAATCATACTCAAAAATAATAATTACTACTAAAGAAAATAATCCATAATAATCCTTGAGATTTGAAATCCGTGAATTATCATCTTGTAAGAGGGAGAAGAAGAAGAAAAAAAGTTAGAAGATGAAGAGAAGGGAAGGTGGAAGACGATCCAGATAATCCATACCAAACCTAAACAGACATTTATTCCAAAAAGAGACTCTTCATTTAAAAAAAAAAATGTTCCAAAAGAGCAAAGTATTCGATTTCTACAAAAAGAAACGTTTCGGAAGCGCTCCTGCTCCTGGTACTCCTGGAGAGCAAACTGCCGCAATTGAATTTTTGCCGTAAATTGCAGGTCGGGGAGGGAAGGGGGTGATACCCCTTAGTTGGAACAATCACATTCCATTACAAAATAATAAATTGATTTTTAATTTTTATATTTTATTTTATAGATTTTATTTTATACCTTTATGGATTCTCGGACTGCTTTAACATCCTCTGTATCACTAAAATATATATATTTATACAATATTAACTAGCTTCGGAACCCAGCGTTGTGCTTTGTCGAAAATTACGATCTATGATCTTCCCCTGTAAAAGTGGGCCACTCAACTTATAATCTTAAATTCAAGCTAAGACCATTGCAGTGATACTCCAGAGTTCGACAATCAAAATGTGAGTCAAATCGGTTCAGGGGTTCCTGAGTTATGATCGGACGAACAAACAGAGATCACAACTTTGATATATAAACAAATCGGATTTGTTCTAACACACTCAGTTTTTTTACTACATCTAATTTTCTAAGCAAAGTTGTTAAAGGGAATGACCGCGTAGACATGGTAGTTAAGCTGAGAATGCAGTGTTGTTGAGAAATTATTTAAGTGGTGTCGTGGGAGACGTGCGCGCGACGCGCGTCACAACCTGCAGGGCAGGCACTAGGCTGTCACCAAAATTAGTTTTAAAGATCGAATTTTCGCTTTTTCTGAAAAATTGTATAGCGTAAAAATTTGTCTAATATGTCTCAAATGAATTCTAAAACACACACTGTCAGCTTAACTACCATGTCTACAGGGTCACTCCCTTTAAGCAGAAAAAATATCATTTAAATAATTAGATAAATAAATTTTTTTTATTTCACTTTCATTATTTAAACTGTCCCAGCAAAAATGGTTTTGGTAAATTTCGAGGATTTTGTGAAACAACTTTTCAAAATTTCTAATTAGTCAAAAAAAAGATTTTTAATGCTTATTTCAGCTTTTAATTCTAAATCCATAAAGCATGAATAATAAATAATAAATAAACGGTTTCTTTAAACAATAAAATCCAACCTGTTAGTGTTGACCTGCGGGGTTGGAAGCTTTTGCCAGAGTTCGTGAAATCGATCATCCTTCTTATCATTATCCTCGCTCTCCTGAAAGGGACTAGTGTTGAAATTTCAAGCACCTTCCATTAAAATTTGGACGTACCCGATTCACACCGATACCCATTTATTGGTAATCTTAGTAAAAATGAGAAGGTTGTCATCCTTTGTATCTTTTCTAAAAATATCCTTAATCGGTTTACATCATAATTCGCAAGTCCCTTTAATTGAGATACGACAAAATAGTAATACTTTATTTCTCAAAAGATAAAGGGATTGAGGGTACCGTTGAGATCAGACCTGGCCCTCAGCTCAATTAATGGGAGTCACTTGAAATTGCGTCTACAGTCTCTTTAAGACTAAAGATGAATTTTAATTTCTTTAGATAAATATTTTTTCTAAAAAGGATAATTTTAGAAAATAAAAAAAAACCCTTATTACCCTACTTTAAGCGTATATTCAGCTTTAATTTTTGCTTGGAATGAGTAATTTCGGAAACTATTAAATTTTGGTTAATTTTGTAGAGAATAAATCTTTTTTACCCTACTTTATGCGTGTATTCTAGCTTTAATTTCTGCCTGATCAATAGTGATTTTGGAAACTATTAAAGCAGCTGTAAGCGTAATTTCAAGTAACCCTCCATGCAGAGATGGCAATGCCCGATTCACAACAGTACTCTTAAAAGCTTTGTATGATCAAGTATGAATTAGATTTAAATATGATTTTTTCATTATTATTATTATTAATAAAGGAAAACCCATCATTCAATGAAATAGGCGGTTTCTCTGCGAAATTGACTTGCGCATTTCTTGCTTTAAAGAAGAAATAAAGAAACTAAGAAATAGAATCTTTTCCAAGTCAAAAAAACATTTTTTATCAAAATAAGGTAATAAGGACACTGTTGTAAATTGGGCATTGTCATCGTTGCATGGAGGGTCACTAGAAATTACGCTTACAGTCTCTTTAACAACAGTTTACCTTTTCTACTTTTAGTTTGTATTCAAGAAGCTGAAGAAAGGCTCGTGTTTTCTCCTCTTGAGATAAATCCTCGAAGGTTCCAACCACCACTCCGTTCCGAGGCTTAGGAACATCTAGAGATAAAGGATGTGAGTCGTTGCCAAAAACTCTGATTTTCTAATCCCTATATCTTTGCAACCCAATGACGTAGGCCTTAGATATGTCAAACTAAGAATTCTGTTGGATCAAATTATTAAAGTTTGAAATATCTTATCTGGGTGCAAAGATTTTTTGGATTAAACAAATTTGAGTTTATTTAAGAGATTGTTCATTCAATTTCATGTACCGTCTGAACCGTAACATGAGAATCATTATTGGCAACATTTTTTATTCATTATTATTCCCTTGACCGTCTTTGACTCCATGAGAATGAAATCAAATATGAGAATAACGGACTTTCTATCAACCATTTCCAAAACTGAAGGAGCTTCTATCAACCATTTCCAAAACTGAAGAAGCTTCTATCAACCATTTCCAAAACATAAGAAGCTGCACTAAACCAGTATTGAAAAACTGTCTAAATTCAAAACCCTGAAATACCATCTGAACTGTAACTAGAGAAATATTATTTTTGAAACATATGTACAGACAAAAAAGGGTATTTTAATTTTATCCTTACTTACCTTCTTTGATTCCATGAGATCTCCATTTACTTAGATCATCTTCTGCTTTTACTTCTTCTACAGTAAATCCTGAACAGTGAGTAAGTAAATTGTGAAATATTCATCTTAAATTGTAGCAAAATCAATAAAAAATATCTTCTTTTGCATCGATTTTCATTTGACCTTCATCCTATCTAATAAATCAATACTAAATCAAATCAAATCAAGAATCCAGAGATTGTCCAATAGCTCCCTGATCTAACCGGGGTATGCCGTCACATGTCTTTTAGTATTTTTATTTTACACTTTACAGAGAGTTAAAGCTGTAAAGTTTAAATATTGATGAAAGTAAGTATAACAAGTTAAGTAAATGTTATTAAAAGGAGTCACTTTCTTGGTGATAAGCCTGAAATTTACGTTTTTTCATTTTCAGGATATTCTTATCTAATTACATGTTATATATTCAATTTAGAAATTTATGTTACATAAGATAAGCGCCAAGGTTACCCACCCTGTACAAAATCATCCCTAGATAGAATAACTGGTATTAGGCACAGTCAATTACTACGATGGCGGTCTGGGGGTTCCACGAAGGGAATCTTAATCGATCATTGTTATCATCATTATTATTACACGTTGTTTTATGGATTTTGATTAGAATGTAGACTTGGCAATTAAAATCATGCTGTTAGGATTTGGTCTACANTTAGGAAATGAATTTTATGAAACTTTTGTGTACTTTATCATTCTTACTCTCTTCATGGTGAATTTCATAATGAACGTGCTATTAAGTATATATCCTCGTGCTATAAAGTTAAATTAGCTGTACATTATAGCACGTGTGCTATAAAGTTTTGATTGGTCCCAGGATTTTCTCGAAAAATTTAGGATATTTCCAAAATAATCAACTTAACTTTTTTTACTTCTGCTTTTTTTCAAAGCTTATTTGATCTAGAAATAGCCATTGAAATAAGATAAGTACACAAACGTTTCATAAAATAACATATAACACTATTATTTTGGCACGACGTGCTATAAAGTTTTTAAACTTAAATTTTCTCTTTATCTCGAAGGTTCTCGATAAAGAGAAAATTTGTGTCCAAAAACTTTATAACACTGCGAACCAAAATAACAGTGCTATAAATAGTTTTACTAATTCAAGAATGAGGTCAAAAGTATATTTTGATACAACTTAAACACACGAATATTTAGCTAGTTCTGTTGTCAACTGACCCTACTTTAATTTACCTGCATTTCTAACCACATCCAGCACTGAGTGGTTTCCGACAAAATGTCCGGCCCCGAACACAAAGAAAAACGAGTCTCCAGGGTTGTTCAGCAATAATTCTGAACAATTTACATTTATAATAAACTTCTGAAATTTAGAAAAATTTCTGAAAAGATCAGCTTTGTAAAAAGTCCTGTACTTTTTGAGACAGAGGCAATGTCATGCCATTTTCTTTTTATCAAATCTTAATTGTAATAACTTACCTACAACCCTAGATCCCATTCTACGGTTTCGCCTAGAACAATTAAAATAAAATAAATCGTTATAAAATCAAGTTTTAATAACTCATTTATACTTTTTAACATTCACTCCATAAAGACTAAAAACTTAAAGCTTTTTGCATTTCAAAAACGTAGTTTCTGGCACAATTTTGCAAAATGGAATTAGACTGAAGATAAAATATCTTCATTGGTAGAGGATTAATCAAAACGAGCGATAGTGGAACTTTTGCTTGGCTTAATCTCTTCAGAAAAAAACTAATAAATATCCAATGGATTAACTTAGTTCTTTAACATATCTCGAAAGGTGGAATTATTTAAAAGGTGTGAAACGACTCCTAAAATTTTTCTCTTTAATACTGCAGATTCAGTTCACCTACAGTGGTCTGCGTTTATTTAACTACAAAGAAAACGGATTTTTTTTAAAAAAAGAGTTTTTTATGTCCAATTCTTTAAAAGGTTTAAATACCCCTCCTTAAACAAGCCGTTCCCCCCCCCTCCCCCTCCCCTGACTCACGCAAAAGTTCGTTAATTAGATCGACCCCCACCCAAACTCTATATTCACACATCTACACAGTTTGTTTTTAATCTTTGTGAAGAAACAATCTCAAGGAATAATAATTGTCTTAAAACATTTTTTTAGAAAGTGAATATTTGCAAATTATCTTTTTTCCATCTCATAATCTGAGTTCTTTTCCCTTATGTCCATTTGACAGCCCAAATTTTTATTTTGAATAATCTTTTTGTTTGTTTATCTTCTTGTGATTTTTACATTTTTTATTTTTTTTTATCGATTTTGATGGTTATTATATCGTTAGAACTGACGAGGGTCAACCCAGACCGAAATATATTTTCAATAAATGTGGAACTAACATCTACTTTTTTACTCTACAGAGGTTTGGTCCATCACCATCACTGAATTTTAAACGGATTTTCTATTTTAGATGTTTAACAAGCTTTTATCAAATTACAAGTTTACAAGTAAACAAAGAGAAGCTGTTAATTGACAAATTCTCTTTGTTTCCATGTTTATGTATCCATGCTGTTTAAAAGCTTGGTAGAAGTCAAAAATGAAAATCAAAAGTCGTCTTTATTTTATTGATTTATACGACGACGACTGGCGAATATCTCCCTTGAAAGTCAAACATGAAAATCAAAAGTCGTCTTTATTTTATTGATTTATACGACGACGACTGGCGAATATCTCCCTTGAAAGTCAAACATGAAAATCAAAAGTCGTCTTTATTTTATTGATTTATACGACGACGACTGGCGAATATCTCCCTTGAATCAAAAGTCGTCTTTATTTTATTGATTTATACGACGACGACTGGCGAATATCTCCCTTGAAAGCAAGTAGAAAACTTACCTGTACAGTAAATGTTCTTTGAAATATTTGTTAATTTCTTCAGAAATATTTTCTTCTTCTCTTGATAGCTGAGTACTAGAGCTTAACACAGGAACCTTAACAAAATTTCAGGGGTAAATATATTTTGAAGGATTTAGAATCATCATTTGCGAACCATAATTTTTTAAAGAAACTTCTTACTAAAAATCAATTTCTTTACCAAAAAAAAATCAGGGGCACAAATAATATATTTTCTTTAAAAATATTACCCCCCCCCCTGCCCAATCAACTTTTATCCCCAGATTCAATTAGTACAGTTGAGCGGATAGCCGACAAAGTTTAGGGGTTAATTCACTCAATTTCAGACATTTTAGATTTTTCATCAAAAAGAAATATCAGATGCAGTGAGAACCAGAAAACTGTGGAATAAAGAAAAGACAATATAACAATACGAAAGTTTATTTAATGTTGTTTCAAAGAAGAAAAAAAACACCTGATAAATCAATTATTAAGCTAAATTGGTTTGTTTACAGTGCACAATTGCTGTGTATCATGCTCTTTGGACTATTGAGATTCATAACTTAAGTTATCTTCTTATTTCAGAGTTTTCTTGTTCAAACTTTAGTATTAATTTTACTATCTATTTAATTCTATAGTAAATAGGTAACAACCTAATAACAAGGACCACTCCCTTTAACTAATTTTCCTTGAAACCTGCGCAGAATTGAAGACTGAGTCCATATTGCCACATCTATAGCTGTTTATCAGATCATCTGTAGTATACTGGGGCATTGATCTACCACTTCTAGATAATGATGATAATGAGGATAATGATGATAATGATGATAATGATGATGAAGATACTGATGATAATGATAATACTGATGATACTGATGATAATGATGATAATTATGATGATGATAATGATGATGATGATGATAAAGATGATAATAATGATGATAAAGATGCTAATGATGATAATGATGCTAATGATAATAATGATAATAATGATGAAAATGACGATAATGACGATAGTTACGATAATGAGGATAATGACGATAATGACGATAAAGATTATAATGACGATAATGATGATAATGATGATAATGATGATAATGATGATAATGATGATAATGATGATAATGATAATAATGATGATAATGATGATAATGCTCATTATCATTATCAAGGATAATAATGATAATGACGATAACAACTACAAAAACAACAATACCAATACCAATACCAATATCAATAAACAAACAAGAAAAAAACTTGGTAAAGAAAATAATTACCTTATATCTTCATGATGTTGAAGGGTTTTATTCAAAGAGAAAATAACCTAAATAATAAAAATTCATTAAAAACCCTAAATAATAATAATAATAATAATAATAATAATAATAATAATAAAACAGATCTTTTTCAAACTTGCTCATTACTCAGCACAATTTGGAATGAAGTGAAATTAAATCATGCTAGTAGGTATGAAGTCCTACTTTCTACACGCTAAACCCGAAATAAATGAAGAACCGGCTTTTCCAAAACATTTCTGAACAAACAATTTCCAAAACCTTTTTACTTGACAAAATTATTGAATTGATGAAACTCTATCTATCTATCAAACTGTAATATCTATCTATTAAACTGTAATATCTATCTATCTATCTATCAAACTGTAATATATTTGATTGTGTGTTTACCTGTCCGTATGTTAGTCCGTTAAGTGGAACACATTGTTCTTCAACTCTTTCTACAGCTCCTTTCTAAACAATATTCGATATTTACAAATTCTCTTCATTTAAAGGGCGGCATGTTCGATTCCAAACTGTACCTTATTAACTTATATTGGTATTGTATACGGTATGGATAGTTAAACTATTTCTTTCTGGCACTCTTTACAGCGTCCCCTTCCCCCCCCCACCCCTTAAAGAAGGTCACCATCCTTACCAATTTCTTGAGTTGGTCAGCTAGCTGGGCAAGGTACAGGTCAAGGACGGGGAATCCACGTGATGCTATCTCACTTGGCGTTAAGCCGTTCACCATCAACATTGCCCAGATAGGACGTTTACGTTCCCAATTACCTGGAAATTATTTAAATATATATTTTAGTAAATAAAAGAATATTATGAATTTATCAAACCGAAAAACCCGAAAACATCCGTCAAGCACCCCTCCCTTTCCTTGTCTTTCTTTTTCCTACCTCAACCCCTACTCCCCCCCCCCGCACTTCCCTTTCTCTTTCAAGCCTTCCCCTTACCTTTTCCTTGTCTTCCTTTCTTCTCCTTTCCCTTTACTTCCTTTCCCTGCCCTTTCCGTTTCATTTTTCTTCCCCTTCCCTTCACTTTCTTCTCTTTTTTCCATTTTCTTCCCTTTCCTTTTCCTTTCCCCTGTCCCTTTCCCTGTCTCTTTCCCTTTCCTTCTCTTCCTTTTCCATCCCAATCTTCCGCTTCTCTCCCCTCCCCTACCTGTTATAGTATTGAATAGATAATCTGAGTACAGTCCCCGACCCTCTTGGTCCTCTGTAACCCAGTTCTTCATCTAGGACAAAATTTTATGAATATCGGGAAGAAGTTGAACTACTTTGCTAAATAAACAGGAATAGTTTAATTATTGATTGAAGACTGGGCACTCGTCTTTTACCTTAGAAATAGTTAACACTAAGTTTGGAAGCAAATAATGCCATGACTTGGGTCTAGGATATTTTGTGATTTTTTTTCTTAACAAAATATTGCTAAAATTAGATTGCCAAATAAGTGCCGCATAGCCTTCTTCAATCAATAAATAAATTAATAGCCCTGTACCGTTAACGGAACCACTTTTTGATGCAAAAAAAAGTTTTTGACAGTTGGTTCAACGCAAATAGTTTCTAGTACAATAGATGGCAATGTAAAATTTGTACACTCCCAGTACAGCTGTATTCTGACGTCAACTCAGTTTGTGTGTCCGACAAAATTATTGATAATAGTGATAATTTTAGAATAAAGTGCTTATTTACAGTAAAATAAGTGCAATTTTATGTGTTCTTTATTTTCTGTTTTTACACTTTTTTATTTAATATTGGAAAACATGTCAATTGTCAATTTGTTTTCCTTGTTATATTAGACACTTGTGACGTCGTGTATAATTGATCCAATTCTCTGTTGCCACCTATTGTACTTGGTAATCTATTTGGTTCAACGTAGTCTACGTAGTTCAACTACTTCTTGCTTTTTTTATTTATTATCAAATTTTGTCCCTGTCCGCGGACCCAGGATAGATGGGACTCCAGCCTACTGTACACTCCAGGAGGCAACACCTTTAACAGTCAATATAATTTGAAAAATTGTGAATCAAAAATTTTCAAAAGGAATCAATGAGAAGGGGGGGGGTAGCTGGGTTCTTAGACCCTGACAACCAGCAAAACAGAGCAAAGATTGCAATGATAGATAATTGCGAAAAGCAGCTCATTACAGCAATAGATACGAAGTTGTAAGGAGAGAATTTTTCTCTCCACTTTTTTGCAAATGATATATACTATTGTTAATTTGTTCTTTTTAGTATTGAATAAAGTTGTTAAGAAGAAGGAGATAATTGATAATTATTTTGAAGAATAAAAAATATATTTAAATATGCAAGCTCTGACCTTTAAAAAAATATCTTAAAAAAATTAAGAGTTAAACGATAAAATAAAAAACATATTTTATTCCTGCACCAAACTTCCTAACAGTAGTGAAGAATATCAAGAAAATTGTGTTTAGATGTTTTTTATAGAAAACATATACCTGGGAAAGATTAAGTCCCTTTGGAAGGAGTTGGCATGAAGTAAGAGCACTGATTGTGTAGGGATTGGTTAAATCCAGCTCAAAATATACCTTCCCGGATTTCTAAAAAATAAAAAAAATTAACAAAAATAGAAGAAAAAAATATTTACTTCAAACATACTTTACAAAATAGAATTCTTTTTCATCTTGATGCGGATACAGATCCGGATCCTATATACGCTCTTGAAAAAAAAATCGATCCCGATTTCGGATGCAGGAGTAAGGTATGTTTTGTTTTTTTGTATGGCTTTAATGGATGAACTGGGGAAAATAAATTATGTGTAGGGAAACATTTATAACATTTTTGGGTAAAAAATATAAATAAGGCTGAAAAAAACTGGCATTTTGCTGTCCAATTTATCCCTTTTGCTGTCCGATTTTTCCCTTTTGAAGTACAATTTTTCCCTTTTGCTGTCCAATTTTGGCTTTTGCAGTCCAATTTTTCCCTTTTGCTGTCCAATTTTTCCCTTTCGCTGTCCAATTTTTGCCTTTTGCTGTCCAATTTTTCCCTTTAGCGGTCCGATTTTTTCCCCTTTGATGTCCAATTTTTCCCTTTTGCTGTCCAATTTTTCCCTTTTGCTGTCCAATTTTTCCCTTTCGCTGTCCAATTTTTCCTTTTCGCTGTCAAATTATCCTTTTGATGTCCAATTTTTCCCTTTCGCTGTCAATTTATCTTTTTTCTCCAAATTAGCAAAAAAAAGCCAATAATTATTTCCAGAAAATCAGGTATATCCACACTTGAATGACGATCTGAAACTCTTTAAATGAAACGAACCGACATTTTGCAGGGAACCATGACGTCTCATCCTTTGTTGGTAAACCCTTTAACTTGCACACCTACCGTAAATGCTTCCAGTGTATTTTTAGAAAGATATTTCCAGACCCTCGTGTACGGTACATGGATTGTACCAAAGAAATAGGAAGGGGGAGAGGTCCCAATCCTAGAAAAAGAGTTTGATTAAAGGGACAATCGACATAATTCAACACGACCCGTCCGTTTGAAAAAATACATGCGATAAAACCATTAAGCTTAATCGGAGCTCTTTTTCATATGAAAATTGATCATTTTTTATTAAGATTTGTCACGAACAGCTCGATTACAGGACATAAGTAGTAGAAACAATGATGAACATTAACAGAATTTATCTCTTTACAAGACAGATAAACAAGTATACCATTCTCGTTGTTCTGAAACCGTATATAAAACTCTGTAAATGGAGGGTCACTTGAAAATACGTAAACAGTTCATTAAATTAAGCTTTATTTTTGAAAATTAGAAATGAGATTTAAACTTGTTTCTCTTATTGTTTATTGTATAGCTATATTATATGTGAGGGATTAACGTCGGATACTTTTATTGCTTTTTATCGATACAAGGCGTTTATCTTCTATTAGAAATAATGAAAGATCTGAAAAGGAACCCGACATGGAACCCCCGGACCGCCTTCAGAGCGCAGTGCATCAACATGCAGCATATATTTTAAAACAAAAACAAAAAAGTTGCGGATTTTATTAAAAAAAAGTCGTAGAACTTCAACATTTAATAAAAATCGAATTTTTTTGGAGGCAAATTTTTGAAATTTTGATCATCTGCAAACCTTCCCTGGGGACATGTAAAGTCCCACACAAAATTTGGACCCGAACGGTTCAGCCGTTTTGACGTTCATTGGACACAAACAAACACCCAAACAGACAAGCAAAGTACATATATAGATTAATATTACATGTCCAATCAATCAATCAATGACCTCCAGCGGGATAAAGTAGTACACATATGTTACAAAATAATTCTCATTTTAATAGGTTTAAAGAAAAAAATAGGTTTATAAGGGACTGTTTTAAACAATATAGTGTGTATGTAACTCTTTAAAGGAAGGAACACTTTGAGTTTTAATGACAGTCCCTTTAAAAACTACTTTTTTTCGAGGCCCCCCCATGCCCCCCATCTTATCAAAGCGTGTTTAGATAAATTAAAAAATTACCTCCACAGAAATGTTTTCCTTTCTTCTTCAGGGAGTGAACAATTTAAAGAAGGATTTTCTGTCACGAGAAATTAAGTTTTTAAAAGGAAGTATTTCTACATTTTCATTTTTACATTTTTTTAGAGACCCATAAAAATGATAAAGGTTGTATAAATAAATATTAAGACAGTCTTAGAAATTTCAAAAAAAAAATATATATTTTATTCCAAACAATCTAAAATTTCAATGATTTTATATTTTTCCAGTTAGAAATAAAAATAAATTTTTCAAATTTGAATATTACTGAATATGCTGGTTACATACATGAATCTAATTACAAATACAATTGCAGTTAAATGAACATAATTTCCCTGATTCGAGTTCTAAATTCATTACTTCCAAACTGTGTCCTTCTCTAAAAAAAGCTTATTAGATCAAAAAATAATAATTATTAAAATTTAGTAATTCTAAAATAATTTCTATTTGCCGACTCGTACTTCAATATAAAAAGAATATCTTTAAAGTGACTTTCCATTTCAAAAGTGGCATGTCTGATTGAAAATGGTACTATTTAAAACTTATTTGATCCTAAATGGGAAATATATCGTTGCTTTTATATTCTGACAAATCAAAAATCAGCATGTCATCTTTGTAGAGAAACTAGATAGGAATATCTCATCTATTTTCAATCATACAGTTATTTTAGAAATGCCATTGTGAATCGGACATTCCACACTAAAAATGGCTAATCACTTGAAATTACGTCTACTATCCTTTTTAAAATACTGGTTCTCATCACTAGGGCTCTTTAGGGTAAAGATACAACATGAACCAACATATCTTTGTTTCCAAAATAAGTGAACCACAGTTTCTGGACAAAATATATACAAAACTCGGCCTTATCACTACCAAGGAACTATAAACAGGAACGCCCAATCCAGATATACGCAATTATTTACTTTACACTGTGGGAGGAATGTAAACAAACCCAGTGCCCCCACAGAAGTTGGAGGGAAAGAACTACAGCTCTGATGTGATATTATAGTCCAACAAAAAGCAAGTTAATATATCAGGTTAGAGCGAATACTTATAATTTTTGGCTTTCTGGTCGATATGGAAAATACAATTAATAATATATTCTTATTCCACCCCTTGGGCGCTTTTCCCTCAAAAATAATGCGCTGCCCCTGAATTCTTTGTATTGATCTCCTCCCACTGCAGTACACAGACTTGACGCATGAGATATGGCGGTTCCTGGTCTATGTATTTCTTGATCACTACCACTGAGTTTGTTTTCATTCCATACAGATTACAGACATTGCAGTACACTTTTATGTAAACAAAGATCTAAGATGAATTAGGTATTAGGTAAGGGTAAAAACTACCTTTCAGATCCATGATTCCGAACATCTGAATTAAGGGCAGCAGTCATTTTTTCCTTAATTAAATTTAAATAAAAATTGTAATTTTTACAAATATAAAAAATATATACCTTTATGTTTCTGCGTAAAGAACACCGGGTTATTGCAAGGAACATAACCTAAGATGTAAGAAATATTAAGTTTAACGAGTTAATGGATTAAAAGTTATCTTTCAAAAATGTCTTCTCCTTCCCGTCTGTAAGATTTTCTCTATTTAGTTGGTAAAATTTCACCCAGGGATACATTATCTTGAAAAATCATTTCACTCCCCCCCTTTCCCCTATATACAGCCGAACCCATAAGCTGTAGATAAGGAAGACGACTGTTAGAATCAAGTTATAACTTAAGATAGAGCCAAGTCACTTATAAAGTTGATATTCAAGTTATATAATTTCCTGGAATTGTTCCATTTAAAGATGATCTTGCCCGTTTCATAAAGATATTCTTAAAACCTAAATCTGATCAATATTGTAATAGATAACGTAGCTTTTCTGACCTTAAAAGTGTTTAACTCTAAATATTTATCAGTTATTTCTGAAGCAAGAATTACGAAAGTTTCACAGAGAAACCACAATTAAGAAAGACAGTTTTCAGACTAATAAAAGGATTTCTAATGCATAATTTTAATACAAAAAGCAGGTCTGTCATAGAGCACAATTTACCAATAAGGTTAAAGATTTTGCTTCCATTTTGTGTTTTTATCTGGTCTATCAAGATTAAAATTCTAATTTCAAACTGAGCAGAATTCACAAAAAACACATTGTTAATTAGGTTTCCACACAATCTACAGATTGAAGTTTCTGAAAATTAAAGTGAAATTAAATTAATTATAATTTAATAATTAACAATTTAAACAAAATGGTCACTGTATATAAAAAGACTTTTAATTTTCAATTTTATAAAAAAATCTTTAAATGGGGAGGAGGGATGAATCAAACGCAATGTACAAAAAGATATCTTTACATTTGCATGGAACATAAATTTGATAAAAAGTTGTGGTTTTATTTTTGTTATTGATGAATGTCGATTAGCAGCGCGGCATTTATATTTATATTGCGCTTAATTGACAAAGTACAAGAGAAAAATTATATTAAGAAAATAATTTTTACATTTTATATGCTCATAAAAAATATGTGTATTTAAAAAAACATTATTTTTAATTTAATTTTTGTTTTAGTAAGCTTCCCCAACTGTAGTACAAAATACAAAAGAACGCACCGCGGCGTCAAATTATTCTTTAATGCGCAGCTAGCCTTTCCAGTTTGTTCTACGAATACGATTTGAGAAAAAAAAGTACGATTAGTACAGTACGTTACTTAACCTAAATACGCCAGAATATCACTATAATTTCCCCTGATATTTGTTATTACAGTCCTGTAAATTTTATAAAAGTTACAATTAAAACTTCTATTTCACGAAGTTGTCCATTTGTCATTTACTTAAATTTGGTTTTTAGGTAAACAATATGTTCTGATCGATGTTGGAAGACTTTCTGAGAAAGTGTACAGGTCTTCGCAATCAGATACATGTGATACAACTTTATTCCCAGGTATTTAGCCAATTTTGTACATAGATCTTATATGTTAGACATGATATAATTACGAAACTGTAGATATCGTTTCGACATTAATTAAAGATTTTATTGTGTTCTAGGATGGGGCAAACTGGTTCTAGGCTAGTAAACAAATTATCAAGTAGTTTCACATACCATGGTTCACCTTCGGAGGAATTCAATTTCGAGGTAATAAAAGTCAACTCTTATGTTAAAGATTCATTTCTATTATTGGGTACAGAGAATACAGAATATTCTAGTTTACGAACGTAGTTAGGGTACTGATAATGTACTACGTAATATATATGTTCAGGTTTACAAATATGAGGTTTACTACCATATTAATTACATCACTATTAATAAATTTGGCGCAATTGACTATACGGTTACTTAACGAATATCCTAGATAACAATGGAAGTATTACAGGATCTATCTCAATTCAGAACTTTATGTTGTGAATATCGGAATCAAGTTTTGATCTCCATCATATGCAGACAGAGCTGAAAAATTTAAAATTGGATACCTTTAATCTCGATCGCTTAAGCTTAATATCCACTGTGAACACTTTCTCGTTAATCTGAGCTGAAAACTTTAGAATGGGATATCATTAAACCCGATCGGTTAATTAATCTGAAGATTACTAACAAGTGAAGAACAAGCATTATTTAATCTCGAGATTAAGAAAAAGAGTGGATCAAGCATTAATCCAGATATCCACCATTCAGAAGTTCCCAGCTCTGCTCTTTTTCTCTCTTTTTGGATATCTCCACTTTGTTCCGACCAATAAAAGTTCTCATAATTGATTGCGCGTCAAAATTTCTCGGCTTCTGATTGGTTGTTCGGGGTTCTCCAGACGCCCCCCTGATTGGTTGAATTTAATAAAAGATTAAATTATTCTGGAGATTGATACAATTTAAATTTATCTTCGATTTTTCCCTGCATGGTATTATGGGTGAATGTTTAATTTTAGGATGCTGACCGGGTAGTTGCCAGCTTCAAGGGAGGAACTCCGTTTGTTTATTCACGGCAAGGGTAAGAAAAAAAAAACAATAACCATAACAATGACCATGACAAAAAGAAAGAGAACACTAACAAACCAAAAAACGATAAAATATACGAAGAATTAAAAAAAATATATAATAATAACAAACAAAAAATAAAAACAATATCTACAAATTGATGACAATAACAAAAGCAAAAAAGCAAATAATTAACAAAAACATTCAAATCAAAGATAAACGGAATGGAATAAGGAAAAACATCAAACTTTCAAAAGGCCCAATATAAGGCTGGTACCAAAGCTTGGTTTTTTTTTGTTATCTCTATTTCTAATTTTGTAAAACTTCATGGGAGGGTAATAAACAGAACAATGACAATAACAATAGGACAATATAAAAAAATAATAAACACAAAAGATCAATAACAATAACTAGAAAAGCAAGAACAAACTGTAATGTTTAGGTCTATGTACTGAAATGTTTAAATATATGTGCTGAAATGTTTAGATCTATATACTGAAATGTTTAAGTCTATATACTGAAATGTTTAGATAAATGTACTGTAAAGTTTAGATCAATCTAAAAAGTTTATATAAATGTACTGAAATATTTAGATCAATGTGCTGAAATATTTAGATCAATGAACTGAAATGCTTAGATCTATGTAGTGAAATGTTTAGATCTATGTACTGAAATGTTTAGATTAATGTACTGTAAAGTTTAGATCAATGTCCTAAAAAGTTTATAAAAATGTAATCAAATATTTAGCGCTATGTACTGAACTGTTTAGATCAATGTACTGAAACAGATCTATGTAGTAAAATGTTTAGATCTAAGGACATGAAATGTTTAGATCTATGTACTGAAATGTTTAGATTAATGTACTGTAAAGTTTAGATCAATTTTCTACAAAGTTTATAAAAATGTACTCAAATATTTAGCGCTATGTACTGAACTGTTTAGATCAATGTACTGAAACAGATCTATGTAGTAAAATGTTTAGATCTATGGACTGAAATGTTTAGATCTATGGACTGAAATGTTCAGGTCTAAGAACTAAAATGTTCAGATCAATGTACCGCAATGTTTAGATCAATGAACTGAAATGTTTAGATCTATGTTCTGAATTTAGATGTACTGAAATGTTTAAGGTCAATGCACTGTAATGTTTTGGTGTATGTAGTAATGTACTGAAATGTTTAAGGTCAATGTACTGTAATTTTTAGGTGTATGTAGTAATGTAGTGAAATGTTTAAGGTCAATGTACTGAAATGTTTAAGGTCAATGTACTTCGATGAAGATGGAGATCTTGCACATGAGTTCTATGAAGAAGTGGCAGCAAGGTGCTCATCAGTTTTATAAATGGATTTTTATATTTTTACATTAACCGAACATCTGACATCTTTTAATTATTTAGTTTTTATTTCGGACTGATGGGTGACTGTTTTATTTATTTATTTATTTATTTAAGTTGTCCTTGATTATGAAAATGTATTTCCATTAATTTAACGTAACGTCAAAAGACAGTTTTTCATGCAATTATGGTTTTCCTTTTTAATGCCAAAAATATTTTTTACAATTGTTCAGGAATAATCTGAAAAATAAGACAAATAAATAAATATTAACAAATAAAAACTCTTTCACAATGATTATATACATCAATAATAATGATAAAAATTCGATGATGTGGTTTCATTATGAAACACTATCAGGGGAACCCCATAGATAAAGATAGATTGCGCATAAGACGACATTTTTCATCTTGAAAGATATAAATCTACAGAGATGCTTTAAAGATATTCCTATTATATAGATTAACTAGGTCGGTTGTGGATATTGGCTGTTATTATGTCATTGAGTACTTGTGGTGTACATGAGTTCTGTTGAGAGAAATTTAAGTTAGTTCTCGTCAATATGATATTCTCAAAATGAAATTCACTCCTGAGTGGTTTAATAATAATGAAATCCATTAAAACACCAAACCATCCCGCTTATCATTGAAGTACACTTTGACCCCTAGAAGTATGAGTTCGCGGACTGTACAATTCTTGGTGATTTTGCGTGCATAAGCTATCTATGTTTATTTATTTATCTATGGGGGAACCCAGCCTTCTATTGATCTATAAACGTAACTTCAAGTGTCCCTCCATGTAAATATGGCAACGCCCGATTTACAAGGATTAAAAACTTTGTCTGGTAAAGTATGAATTATAAATGTATGTTTTTGTTTCTATAATCTTTTCATTTTCATTTGCGTTTTCTCTGCAAAAGTGACTTGCGCATTTCTTACTAATAAGAATCAATGCAGAAATTCTCACTTTTCGCGTCATGGAAAATAACGATATCTTCCACGTTTTTACCAGATTAAGGTTTCAAGTTTACCGGACATTGACATGTGAAACGGACATTGTCATCTTTTGCATGGAGGGTGACTTGAAACTACGTTGACCGTCCCTTGTATAACTGCTGATGTGTATAAAGGAAGCGTGGTGGAAAACGAAGAATGCGCAGAATAGATAAAAATCTTCGGCCCCAGGTGATGAGTGTTTTTAAAACGTTTCCCAGCTCACTTTTTTCCACAAAAATCTAATGGTTTTTCCTAGATTTTGATTTGTTTTCCGTAAATATTGTTTCTACTTCTGAGAACTGATTTATTTTCACAAAATATTAATGGGATTTCCCGAATAATTTGTTCATTTTTCCCTAAAAATTAATTGTTTTTCCGAGAAAGCATTTATTTTCCCTAAATTTTTTTTTTTTTTCGAGAATGCATAAAAAATTAATTGGGTTTTCCGAGAATGCATTTATTTTCCATACAAATTAATTGGGTTTTCAGAGAATGCATTTATTTTCCATAAAAATTAATTGGGTTTTCCGAGAATGCATTTATTTTCCATAATTCTTAAGAATTCATCAATTTTCTACCAATTAATTCTAAGAATTCTAAAAATGAAGGAAGTGATTAATTCTACAAATGGAGGAAGTGATTGCTTGATTTTGTTCTAGGGTGAGGTGAAGTACCGCGTTCCGTGTCTAAATGTGGACTTTCCTATTGTCCTTTACTCTGACTAGTGTTCCCACTCCGGCCCTTCTAGGGCCTCCTCTAGGATCGACGAGGACTAACCAATCTTTTCCCCTAAACGACCCTAAAAGGGTCGTATTCAAGCGAGTGTTCTTGAAATTTGAAATGAATAACAAGACGAATTATAAAAAAAATGTATTTAGTTTTATTATTTAATTCTTTTCCTACTCTAGTCTATCGACAATGAAATCTTTTTAGATTTAAATTAAGAAACGTTTTAAAAAAATCTTGAATACTCAACTTAAGTAGGATCAAAACAAAAATAAAAACTTAGTTTAAGGTTAAATCATAAATTGCTTCAGTGATCCCTTTCAAATTTCAAGTACACTCCCTTTATATAGAAAAATGAAGTCCATGGTACGATCATTATATGAAAAAATGGAATTCATTCTGTCGATGTGTTTTATAAAGATTAGCCAATCAAATTTATGACCACCCCCCCCCCCCTCCAAAATTTGAAGAGGTATTCTCTAGATTTCCCACGCTAATTTAAAATATTTTCAACATTTTATAATAATTAAAAATCTTCCAATTTCCTTTATTTGATTGTCTGTACAGTGTACACTGTACACTAGTACAGTGTACACTGTGTACACTAGTACCGTGAACACTGTGTACACTAGAACAGTGTACGCTAGTAGACCATTGTAACAATTGTTTAATAATTTGTGTTCAAAATTTCAAATGTTTGAACTATACTTAATCTCATGGCTCAGGCCCATAGCTTGTTGCTGTATTTTATTAAACCTCAAGTCCATGAGTTGGACTGAGAAGTTTAAACGTTTTTTTGAGGCTTTTTCAATTTTTTTTCTCTTGGAGTGATTTTAAAAGTCGTGATTATGTTATAAGTTTTCTTATTTTTATTGTGATACAGAGACTCAAGTTTTGTCACAGTTTTATGTTAAGTCACCTTTAAGAGTTTATTATTCTTTATGTTATTTCTCCCAAAAAAAAACACTTGTAGATTATGTCACAAAGTTTAAACTAATTTCGTTTTAGAATAGTTATTATATAAGCAAGAAAACCATGAGTTGGTATGTTTCAGTTCACTTTCTGATCAAATAAATAAATGTAAAACCCTAAATTCCTTCAAGAAAATTACCGAATAATTATTTTATTTTCTCTTATAATTTCAGAAACTTAATTTTGTCTTCCAGACAAACTTTAAATGTTAACAAAACAAGCTTTTTCAAAAAAGTTTTAACAACAATAATTTCAATTCATCTCATCCCATTTTTTTTTTAAGAGAATAACGTTTTTAAAGTACCCTGACCGCCCCCTATCTCCCCATTTTGTGATACCCTTCTTATTCTTCAATCAATTGTTTGTATCTTATGTTAAAGAATTCATGTATTTACGATCTTCTAGAAATCTTCCATAGACGAATACAAGCCAGCTACCCCAGAATTCATAACCAACCACAGTCATATCCAGAAAGACCCGAAATTAATTAACAGTTAAACACACAATGAAGGTAGATCACATTTTGGAATTGGCAAGACTAGGGCTATTTTGTGATTATCGTTTTATTAGTTTTATTATTCACAAACTCGAGTGCCCGGCGTTGCCCGTCGTTTTATTAATTTTATTAATCACAAACTCAAGCGCCCTTGGAATTTAAAAAAACTTATTTTAAAGGAAAACGTTTCAATTTTTTTAGGCTTTGTCACCCCCGGGGAAGTCCGGAGTAGATGGAAAATATGTTCAGCCCATTCGGTTCAGCCGTTTGGCCGGCCAAAGGGAACAAATACACGAATGTCTTGTTTTATTTTTGAAAAATTTGAAAAATTCAACTTGAAAGTCGTCTAATTAATCATAAGTTATTTCTATTAAAATTTTGTTAAAAATTTTTAATTTAAAAATGAATTGTAAAAAATTAGTTAATTCTGGGTCTTTCTGATGATGAATCTATTATATTTTATTCCTTTCAGAATTTTGTACTTGTCATTTCTATTATGAACATTTATCTTAGTAAAATTTGTGCTAAAAATCTCAATTACGATAATTGTCGAGATAGCAATCATAACGTCATATTTCTGCACCTGTCTGTAAGATTTCCAATTATTATTTTAATTTATTTTTAATTGCCTGAAAAGTACATTTCCTTAAGAAAATGTAGATAATTAACTTTTTTCTTATGTCATGAACACATTGGCATAGCTTCAAAAATATAATTTCTTCTAGAAAAATGTTGGTATCTATGGCAAAAAAAGGAACAAAAATATATTTGTTTAAAGCGTAAATCTGAAGTATTAAGTAAAACTAAGATCTTTAATTTTTCTTCCTGTACTGAAATGTTTTAAGATATTAAGGCGTTTTTTTTGATTTTTTGGTTAAAACTGATTCCCAAAAAAAAAATTCTGGAACTGAAAAATTAACTTTTCTTGAAATTGAAAAATATGAATTTAGGGGGAAAATATGAAGAAAAAATCTGTCTTTTTCTAAATCTCAAGATTTGTAAATTTGAGAATTCTAAATTTTCATAAAGGGCATTTTTATTTGAAATTTAAGAAATCTAAAAGATAAAACACAATTTAGGCGTGCAGCCAAAAGTTGGAAGATTTTAAACAAAAAAANTCTGATAACCAAAAAATATTTCTTTTCTTGAAATTTGACAATAAAAAACAGCCCGAGATCAACAAACTGAACGCACTTCACAAATGCCAGCAAATAGAGACTTCTTTAAGAAATAACTCTTTAAAACCCTGATTGTGTTCCCTATTATCAGTGCAAAGTAACCTTATTTACTTTACTAAATCCGAATGATATGACGAGAATTAATAACTGTTCAAGGTTTACCGAATGATTTCCTAATATTTGATTTTATTACTTAATATCGAAAAAACGCTCATTTAACATGACCCTTGAATGGCACTTTTTGGAACAGAAAAAATACCATGTAATTCAGATAAATTTTGTACCTCTGGAAAAGTTATTTTGAAATTTTTTTTCTCGCTGCTGGATACTGTGTAATGTCCAGTGTGCAGTAAGCATTTAAATCTTTAAATCAAAGACACACAAATTTAGCGTTGAAAACAACTTGGTATGGGAGACATAGGCTGTTATGAAGACGTTTCACATTCGATATGTCATTTTTTAATGTATCTTAAATCTTAAATTTGTTGAGGTTTCAGATAGAATCAAGATATGAGCAATGATGATCTCTTTTCTGATATACTTACACACCAGGAATCATCAGGTAAGGTACTTGAAAGTACCTAAAAATTGGGACTGCAAGCGAAATTTTTAGTGATCTTTCATGTAAAGATGGCAATGCCGATTTACAACTACCCGTAAAAGCTTTATCTGATGAATTAGATGCTGATATTTTCGTTTCTTCAAACTGACAAATTTCTTTTGCGGGATCTCTGTTATGGTGAATGTTCACATAAATTAACACTTTTTAAGTCAGAAAAACGACTTTATCTTATACATTTTAGACCAAATTAAGGTTTCCCCAGATTCCCAGGCATTTGGGGAATTCCCCATATTCTCAGGCATTTGGAGAATTCCCCAAAATCTAAGGTTTTTAGGGAATCTCCAATTTTGACAATTTTTTTAATTGCTGTGGTTAGAGGCAGTGTTTCGGATCCGGATCCGGTCGGATCCGTATCATTTGGTCGGATCCGGATCCGGATCCGTATCAGGAAACGTTGATATGGATCCGGGTAGCGCCAAAAATTAACCAAAACCATGGAATAAATAAATCAAAATGGTTCGTAAAATGTATTATTTACATTTTACATGACGAAAATTTTTCAAAATTATCTTAAATAATTTAATGTTTACATTTATATAATAGTAAATTAATGACGACATTTTATAAATTATAACCTTGCATAACATTTAATAGGGAAAATCCGATTCACAGAATCAAAAGTTACCTCGGATCCGGATCCATCATCACGGATGCGGATCCGGATCCGGATCCGAATCAAAATGATATGGATCCGAAACACTGGTTAGAAGGATGTCCCTAAAATTCTGATTTTATTTGATTTGATTTATTTGAGTCTTTGACACAAACTCTGATTTTCTAATCTCAATAGTTTTGCAACCTAGTTTCATAGACCTTAGATATTTCAAACTTTAAATTCTGTTCTGTTCTGATCAAATAAACTTAGTTTGAAATATCTAAGGTTTTTTTATCAGGTTTCAAAGATATATGGATTAGAAAATTTTAGTTTGTGGCAAAGAGTCAATTCCTTTATTTAGTTTCCTGCCAGTCTTTCTTTGACTCCAACAACAGTCTGCCAGGAAATAAGAATATCTATATATATGATAATTATATAAATATAAATAAATATAAAGATATATAAATATAATAATTAGTTGCTGCTACTGTATTCTTGGGGTTCCTAGCTTTTAATTGATATGCATAAAGCCATAGTTTAAACATTTTAATTTAGGTCATTAGAGGTCACTAGAGATCATTAAAATTCAATTTTATTTTATTTTAGGAATTTCGATCACTAATTCCAAAAAATTGAAAGATTTGAACCAAAAATGAAGGCAGTGCCCCCCCCCCCCCCTACATCAAATGTGCCAACTCCACCATCCCCTTTGTATCCGTTTTTTTTTATATTCTGGGTTTTCTGACTTACAGTTTACAAGTTTACAAATTTTACTCTGTTTTTAATGTTTTATCCACAAGTTTTCTATAATACAAATGTGTCGACTCGGACAGAAAATAAAAACAAAGCAAAGCCTTCGCTATTAAATGTGCACATTGTGTTAACTACAAGCTGTGTTTGCTTTTTAAAAACTATTTATAAATTTGACTTGTCCAGTCTAAACAACTTTTGGTAGCCTACATGACCCCAGGCATGGGTTATTGGCGTTCAAAATGGCAACATTTTGCCAGGGAAAATATTAACAAAAATATTTTTTTAATTCATCAATTTAAACAACAAAAAATCGCAAAATATTGCAGAGCACACTGATAAAATTGTGGCTTGAAAAGCAACAGCTTAAAACAATAGCTTAAGTTGTTACTAGAAAAAATAGCGAAGCACATTGGAAGCCTAGTTAGAAGAGATGGGTAAAGAAAGAAATAAAATGGTATAAAACTAAAAGGTGGAATGTAAACAAATGACACTAATACGACCTCATCTTAAGCTTGATATGATTACTGGTACAAACTACACTTTAATTCTTTTAAGCTTGCGGGGCATCCTGAAAGCCAAAACCCCCCTGTAAGTTAAAAAGTACTAGGCGAATGTGTACTCATTGAATGAGAAATAGGTGAATGAATACTAGGCAAAATGTTACTGATCCGATATGATAACAAACTACACTTTTATTCTTTTAAGCTTGCGGGGAATCCTGAAAGCCAAACCTCCCTGAATGATTAAAAAATATTTTTTTTAACTATGTCCAACTTATTATCTTAAGGTTAAAGTTTGACATTCATCCTTAAACTTAATAATTACCTTTTCCCTAATCAAATTGTTGGCCATTTATTTAGGACTGGCTTGTAATCTAGCTTCCCCAGGTTACTCATAGTAACGAGCGCCGTTAACCCGCACTTAGTCCATTTTTCTGGGAAACTAAAATTTCCCTATCAAAATTGATTTACTAAGCTTATAATCCCAAACCAATTTAAGAACATACCTCCTTTGGTTCTCACGAGTTCCCCAGTCAAAATTTGAGGCAAGTTGGTCTAGATGTTCCGGAGTTATGATCGGACATCCAAACAGAACATCAGAGATTACAACTTTATATGTATAGATAAGCTGATTGTGTGAATTGATTAGAATATAGAGTTTTCTGATAGTTTTCAGCATGGATTGGATCAGTTTCTTGAGGACAACTGTGTTAATCCTCACATAAACAGGAAATTAGTTCATTGATTTTATAACTAAAGGGACTGTAAGCGTAATTTCAAGTGACCCTGCATGCACAAAGAGAAATGTACGATTGACATTGATCAAGTATGAATTGGATAGACATGTTTTTTTAACTGTTTATTTTCATCTGTGCAGAGGTGAGTTGCGCATTTTTCGTTTATAAGAAACAATGAATAAATATGTCACTTGAAAATACGCTTAGAGTTCCTTTAAATGCAATGATATACTTAATAATGTTTTGTAAGTTGCACAATGTACAAAATCAAAATCTCAATTCTTTGCTTCAATAATATCCCTAAAATATCATCCTCTTTGCAATGAAGAAATAAATATGACATCTTTGATAATCAATATAAATTTTCCATTTATTTCCATTAATCTTAAGAAGCAGTAGTCCACTTATTTTTCTTTGTGGACAATTGGACTTTGAGTGCTTTTGGCAAACATCTTTTTTCTATATTTCTAAATGCTAGACATTATAGTAAATGTAAATAATTTTGAAGTAAATATGAAGAATTTAATTGTTCAGTGTTTTGGAAGACAACTTCTCGTATTACCAAGGTGAGTAGGATGTAAAACTAAAGATTTAATTTGAATTGTAAGTAACAGTGCTTAGGATCCGCAAGATTTTGGCTTCTTGGATCCGGATCTAAGGGGCAAAATATCAACCAAAAACTGAAAAAAAAACCTTGTTTTACACTCAAAACCCAAATCTGAACTATTAATGAAAGAGAGACTACAAAAAATTCCTGATCTCATCAATTTTTAGCATAAAAATAAGCGAAAAAAAGAAAAAAACAATTTGACAATTCTGCTATATTAAAAAAATCAGTAAATGTGAAAGAAATGATCAAGACCTGGATCCGGGTCCATTTTTTCATAGTGCGGATCCAGGATCAGGTTCTTCTTTAAAATTAAGCACTATAGTGGCACTACAGAATTAAATGGATCCTAAGCACTATAGTGGTGTGTTTCAAAATCAAGGGATAAAAAATTCATGCCCTTAATGTTAAATTATACTGTACTACTGTAAATTATTCTTTCTAAATGTTGTTTATACCTACTGAGGTTGGAATTTTTGGGTGGACTACCATTAATCTTGAATGCTTGATTTTGATATCTGATGTGAGCACTTTTAAACTAGAAATGTTTGATCCCTAAATTAAAGTTATCTGTGCGGGGTATGACCAGACATGAGATATTGAAGTGGAATTAAATTACACCACAAATATAAATATCTAGTACACAATATGGAGATCTTTGCTTGATCTTAAGATTCGCAACAAAGTTAACAGAAGGACCCAGGACATATCGTTATGTGATTGACTCCCGCGTCTTAATTCACACATCGCTCATAACTGAGTTAATTCGTAACTTCAAGGGTGCTCACGCCTAATCAATATGCATTAAGGGTTGACTGCAACTAGTATTATTATTAGTTCATCTTCTTTCAATAGTTTAATTTAGATTCTGCACAGCAATGTTCTCAGGGTAATGGGCAGGTCATTTGTTCTGCAGAGACCTGGAAGGGACGCACACATTATGACTGATCATTAAGCAATTTTTAAATCATTATTATCAACACTTTCATTAATTTATTTTTTGGTTTTCTTCATTGGAAAACAACTTGATAAAAGGAATGCAATTGTTGACACATTCTTGTAAAATGTAATTACACTTATTTTTCAGATTAGAGGGGTTCATGATTTTTAAGTTCCACACTTTCTCAGGGGTATTTTAATTTGAAATCATTACTTACTAAATATCATAACATAAAACTTACAAAAAGAATATCAAAATCATTCTTGATTTTGCAAGACAATTTTCACATCCTTATACTAATAATTTTATCTTTTGATATTTGAATATTTAAGTATATATTTTTTTTAATGCAAGACAAGATTTCAACCAAAATCAGCTATAGATGATCATTTTATTTTTTTAATTTAATAATTTTATGTTAACTTATTGAGGAAATGCATCAGTTGTAATCATTTTAGTCTGAATCTGTTAATTTTCTTGGTTTTCAAGAAGAATCTTCAGATGATCTTGTTAAGGAAAGAATTTGGGATATGGTTAAAAAAAATTTTTTTTACCAAATTTAGGCTCAGGTCTTTTCTGTGACCACAATAATTATAAAAGCATTTTAAATATCCATAAAAGTCATGATAAAAGTATACAAATCTTTATAAAATTTCGATATTGGTGCTCCTGGAGCCGGTTAATACTGTCCTTTTGTTTTATTTCGATATTTTAAAAAATAATTGATATAGTCCAAATAGCTGCTTTTTTAAGAAATAATTTTTTTCGCTTAAATTAGGGAAATGTTTGAATTCAATTTTTTTTGTTAACTGGTTTCCATTCAGCAAATTCAACTTTTAAAAAAAATTGTCTTTTCAAAAAGTTCATTTGATATTCAAAACTAATCCTATGCGCATATGGGGGAGTGGAATGGTAAATATTGATTACCTTTGTTGTGGCTCTGCCACTTTTTATTGTTTTAAACGTTCCAGACAATTACTTCAAGATAAGGGTGTCTTATAACACATTACAGTAGACAGAAGCTTAGATGGTTGTTTTTGATCTTTGAAGAAAGAAAATTGAATTTTAATTTTATCTAATACAATGACTAAAAAATACATTTTTTATCAGTATTCAATATGATCCTAAAATTGAATTGTGCACAGCTACAAAGTTCCTTTTTTTATAATTATGTTTTATTACATTCTTAAGAAAAAGACAGCTAAATTAGACCCTATCCTCTGTCTACTTCTCACTGACATTGGCCCTTTTAGCTTAAATTAAAATAAAGTTATCAAGATGATAATAATTATAGTCCTATTTTTTTAGTCCCTTTTTGGAAACGATCCAGACCTTTTCTGCAATCAGGAAAATATTCAAAAATATAGTTATTAGATAAACTCAAATTCAGATTTTTGTTGAATGACGAGCCTGACTGGCGTTGAAACATACCCCGTGCCATTTTAGATAAAAAAAAATAAGGGAAATTTCAGATGACGCTAAAAATCTTGATTTGAAATTTTTGCCAAAGTGATAAATTTTTGTATATTATTAAGGCTGAAAGAAATGAAGACCCAATCAGGAATCTAAAGCATAAACCTTAAAATTCATTTAAACTAACTAAAATATTTCTCTTAAGAACATTTTTTGCAGTTTTTTAGTTTTGCTTTAGTTTGTTGGATGAAATATTTGATGAAATTGATACGCGGAAGGATAAGCAAGAGCAACAGCAGGTAGAGATTTATCAAAGGCCAAATTAAATGTGGCTTAAAAACTTATTACTGATACTAGAGGTGGGAATTAATTATTAGCACGAAGTAATTTGGCCAAGAGTTCATAAGAGAAGAAGTTCAATCATCTTTATATAGTTATCAGTGATAAAATTCTTTAACAGAGTCACAATATTTTTGGGGCTTTAAAAAATAGTCATTACTCTAAAGAGTGTCCAAAAAAACATGACAGTTAAAAGGGGACTTGAAGGGCATCTTCAAATAATAATTTGCGACATTCATTTGTCAACCAAATATAAGGAGTAAAATTGTAACGTGGTCTGCTGTGCTTTTGTAAATTACTGGAGATATAAAGATTTTTGTTTAGATTGAACAATTTTAGTTTTATTTAATAAATTGATATCTGAACTAAATTCTGAATATTTCCAGAAATATTGAAATTTGAAAGCAAACAAAGGGCATACCAAATTTTGTTTCAATAATCATACATGTTAAATGTAGTTTGATAAATTAATGTCGCAAAGTTGTTTTCAAGACTAAAGACGACCTTTAAGTCTTTCAACTGTCATATTTCAAAAGACACCTTGTATCTAGCTTAAGCATTTCTATTGTTGCATTTCTACTCTTAATTAAGATAAACAGTGATCTGAGAAAAGAGGAGTGTAATGATGCACCAAAGACCACTGAGCCTTCAATTGACACTAACAATAATGAGGGCGGTCAAAAGAAACGGTAAATTAAGTGTATTGTATAAACTACCAAATAGATTATCAATTACAAAAGGTGACAACAGAGAAATGGACTAACTATACATGACGTGAGAAGTGTTAAATAAAACAAGGAACACAACATTTTTTCCCATTAGTTGACATGTTTTCCAAGATCAAATAAAAAAGTGTAAAAACGGAAAATAAAGAACACAAAATTGTACTTATTTTACTTTAAGAAAAGCACTTTATTATCACTTATTAATACTTTTGTCGGACACAAAAACTGAATAGACACTAGTGACGTAAGAAAACAGCTTTACTGTGACTGTACAAATTCTACGTTCCCCATCTATTGTAATTGTATTTTAAATGAAAAGAATTTTAATCTTGTTTAGATTTGATGGGACTGCAGTATTTAAGGTAAGAGTTTGACATTCGAATTTTAAGTAAACCCATCAAAAAAAATGTATTGATTCACTGTTTTAGGACTTTGATTATCCATTCAAATGGAATTAATGAACTTAAATGTTTGCTACATTATGAATTTTAGAAAATGTAACAAAGCAAAACAATAAAAATCCTTTAAAAAATTATCAGGAAATCCTTAAAATTAGACCATAAATTATAAGAGCGGTAGATTTGGAAAACTGTAAATAATTTTGGCACTTGACATTTAAAATATATATCTGGTGAAGGGTTTCATCAATTCAATAGAAATCGTCTAAAATTCTTCACTCTGTGCAAGGTAATACATAATTTTGTAAAAAAGAAGGATTGCAGATGTGCAGTAACTCAATCAGTTTGGACAAAACTCTTGTCTTTTTTAAATTGCTTTTATTCATCCAATAAAGAGCAGAATTGTGTCTTTGACAATATAGAAGTTAAAGTGAGTACAGAAAATTCTATAATCTTAATTTTAAAGGGTAAGGATATAAATGTCCAGACATAGTCTGTATATTTGAAAAATATTAGACCCAATAACACTGATACATTTTGCACCGAATCTTTTACTTTTTTCACTTCTATATATAAATTTGGCTTGTCTGTCTGTTTGTCTGTTTTGGTGTTTGTTTGTTTGTTTGTTTGTATCAAATAAACGTCAAATCGGCTGAACCGATCGGGCCCAAATTTTTTGTGGGACCTCACATGACCACAGGGAAGGTTTATGAATGATCAAAATTTCAAATATTTGTCTCCATCAAAATTCGATCTTCATTAAATTTTTGAAAATTTTGGATGTGAAAATCCGCAAATTATTTTTGTTTTGTTTTACGATGTACACAAAGAGAACATGTTCACAACTAATTTAGAAGATGGATGCGAAGCGCCCTCTAAGGCTAGTTTATTAAAATTCATACTATTCACTTTAAGTGATATTCTAAATAACCTGGAATAGTATAAACTGATTGATATTTTCATAGCTGTCTTTGACCTTAGAATTATCTTTCGACATTCATTACAGATAACCTGATTTTCGCAAAATTTTTGATAAAAAAATAGTCCTAATCCTAACATATCCAAAATGTGATATGCCATTTTTTTGCTCTCTAAAATAGCAGAGATATTAAGTATTTTGTTAAAATTTTAACTTATTAAATAAAACCATGAAAATCTCTCATTCTGAACAAAAGTTTTCATATCTCCGGTATTTATGTAAGCACAAAAAAGGCAGACCACTTTTTGGAAATGCAGGGCTAAGATTATTTTGTGATTAATTTTTCGTAAATTATTTTTGCTAAAATCAGGTTTCCAATGTTGAATGTCGCAAACTATTTCTAAGGGCAAAGAAAATTTGAAGTCATCAATCAATCAATTAACATTATTCCGGGTGATATCTATCTATCTATATATTACAACTCCCTGATAACACAAATGTTATCAGGTAACCACCCCTCCCGGCAACCCTCTGCCTTATTTAGTTGAAATATTTTTTCATGCGTTGTAAAGGCAGTTCCAGCTTATGAAAGAAGTCTTGACCCTACTGAAACAGAGGAGGTTCCAAAAGCTTTCCAAATTCCAAAACTAGGAAAAATGTTTTGTAAAATTTTGAATAAAAATTTATTATTTAACTCTGTTTAAGAGTCCTAAAGCTTTTTATCGTGGAATTTATAAACCTTTACAACCAAGAAAAGCATAAAAATGGCTTAATTTTTTTTTTAAATTAAAACAGAAAAACACTGTCCTGTAGATAAAGGGTGAAACATTTTGGCAGCATACTTACTAAATTTTGAAATATTTCCTAAAGGGAAAAATATTCAAAGCCTGGTTCGAGTTGACCCTCGTTTTGGGAACCAGCTTAATCAAGGCTCAAAGACTCATAGCGAGGTGATCAAGTGTGCCAAGGTCTACAGCAGGTCGAATTCTGCACCTATGTCCAGGAATAATTAAAAGTTAACTTTAATATAGAATCTTTTAAATGACCTTCGATATAAATTTGTTCAAATTAATATTTATGGGATTTTGGGAGCTTATTGACCTACAATGAAATTATAACCAAGGATATGGTGATGGGGCTTGATAATGTTTTACTGTGACATAATAGAACAGCTCAGGAACTAATGTTGTCTTAAGACATTGAAAAAATTGTAAAAAATCTAGGTATTTCAGAGTAAGAAAGGATGGAAGTGCTGAAGAAATTTGTCAAATATTTTTGTTTACATTATTTAATCCTAATATGCCACAGTAGAATCTAAACAAACCCTTTACCCTTAATACCTATCCACCAAACCTTAACTTTAAATTATTTGTAGTTCTGTGATAAAGCATACACCACTTCCAAATGCAACCTCTTTGATTTCAGTCAGGCCTCCTATTGTCCAACAAAATACTCCAATTAGGGATAAACAAAGTACTTTGATGTAAATCCATTACTGTTTACAAACATGTTGGTAAATGTAGGAAGATTTGTATCAAATCTTGTTTTGTTATGGAATCACTTCATTGGTGTATTTTTTATTCATTAAATTTAATCTGATTTAAATTTGAAGATAATCCATTTGCACAAATTTAAACTGAACTCTGCCCAACATTAAGTATTGTTTTGCAATTTTGGAAACAAATTCCATCTAGTTTCAATGCCCACTAAACCAAATAGATTATCAAGTACAATAGGTGGCAACAGAGAAATGGATCATTTATACACGACGTCACAAGTGTCAAATATAACAAAGAAAACTAAATTTTCTCACATTATTTGACATGATTTTCAAGTTTAAATAAAAGTGTAAAAACAGAAAAATAAATAACACATAAAATTGCTATTTTTTAACTATAATAAAAGCTCTTTATTCTAAAACTATCAACTATTATTAATAATTTTGTCGGACACAATACTGAGTTGAAACTTGTTATGCAAGAATACAGCTGTACGTTGCCATCTATTGTACTTAACAATCTATTTGCACTAAGCTAAAATTTTACTTTTTTGCCTTGGTTTGCAGGAAAATAACTCTCAACAATTAATATAAGTATTGTTATGTTTTAAAGAGGATCCCTGGTAACTAACTCTATCAACCTGCCTGCTACAGCTACCAATGCTGCTTCAAAAAGATGCAGCACAGGTTTTAAGATTTTAAAGATCAAATGTTTTTGAACACTAGTTTTAAAGGGGCTAAAAGCTTAATTTCAAATGACCCTCCATGCTAAGATGGCAATGCCCGATTTGCAAAAACCTCGTCTGATCAAGGTTAATTAGATATCCATGTTTTTGTTTCTTTAAACTGTTAATTTTCAAGTTGTGGTTCTCTGTGAAATTAATTGGTGGATTTCTTGCACAAAAGAAGCCTTGGAAAAATTATCAGAATTAAACACTTTTTAGTTCTGGAAAACATCTTTGCATGAAGGGTCACTTTAAATTACGCTTACAGTCCCTTTAGTTCTATTCGTTTTTAGTGAAGCGTACCTATGGCATGCCAAGCAAAAGCATAACACCAAAACTGAATGAATTAAAGGTAAAATGAGTCATATTAATATTTGATATACAGCACCCAACAAAGGCTGATAAAAACATTCTATTCAGATCACCATGCTAAACCAAGGACATGTAATTCAGGTAAGTTTTATAATTATTGATCATTAATCTACAGAAGGAAGCATGTCGACTTAATTGGACTTAAAGTATATGAATATAATACATTTTTTTACATTCCGAAAACAGTAATATTATTTGTAATTGAAGGACACTCAGTTGAAACAGAGGTTAAGCAAAAGATTGAAGCAGCTGCGAGAGCGAAGCAGACAAGCAAATGGATACTTAAGGATTCTACCGAAAGGAAAATGTGACTCTTCATTCTGACGTTAATCACAAAAGTGTTTGAAATATTCAAAACATTTAAAAAAAATTTTTTTTTGTAGATTTGAATCCATGGAAATAAAATTTTGTACTGGATTCTAAGTACTGCTAAACAAAGTTTTGATTTTCTTGATTTAAAGAAATATCAATGATTACAACATTTGATGGAAGATGCATACTCTTGATTACTAGGTTATAACCCTCATCTCAGTCTTCTAAGAAGTAGTGCAGAAAAAAATCTGTCCATTTCAAGGTTCAAATTTATTTTCTCTTGTTCTAATTTTTGTAAGAATATCAGCTTGTATTTAATGTTTCAGATCAGTACCTTCTAATAGTACATCAGTTAGCCAGGTTACCATGAACTCAAAGAAAGTTGACCCTAAAGCAGGGATCCCAAGCCTCCTACCCTGGGCATCGAATGTACCACCTACTCGAGGGATTCAACTTCAAAATGGACTAAAGCCAACATTTTCCAAAGATCCACCAATTCAGCCTGGCCCTGTTCAAAATGGTACTGTTTTGTTAGAAAGCTTTAAAATATAACAAACTGATGATTTTATATACTAATTATTTACAAATACTTTACAGGAAAGTTAATGGAATTTTACTTTACCAAGGGTTCACAAGACCAATTTAGCTGCTGCGCTCTGGGTGTTTAGTAGGCAAAATTGGTCAAGGGAACCCGTGGTTAAGTATAATTTTTAATTTCTCTAAAAATTAGTTGTTTTAATATCTTTTGAGATGCAAATGCGTGAATTTTTACCAAAACTTTGCAGAGTGGGTTGTTATTTTACTTAATTGTCTCAAGAGAGGTTAATTAACTTAATGACAGTGAACGTCCTTCTGTTAGGGGAATCATTGGTTGTTGATGCTGGTCAAAAGGTGGTAAAATATTTATTTTTTAGCAGATCCTGTTTTTAAATATGGAAATCTGGCAAGTTATCCAACATACAAACACTATTCCCCCTTCCAGGTGCATTTTTGTGATGTATAAAATAGTTGTAATCAAATAAAGAACAAACGTTAAAAAACAATTCATTTCATATTTTTCATATTTTTATTCAACTACAAAGCACGAGATAATACAAATAAAAAAATTCACAATTTACTATGTAGTTTAATTGGTTGGCCCACTAAAAACAAATGAGAATTGCAGATAAAAACAACGTACATTGTACATTTTAAACATAAGAATGATGATAAATCAGGAAAAAGGTAAGGAGGAGGTGAGGGAGTACTAAAGTATATTTGCACAGCAGTAAATTAAGCATGTTAGAATTAATACAAGTACTTGGTCCAAGAGAACCTTAATAAATGTATGCTCTGTGTTAAAAACTTAAAAATTAATTACCCATTAATACCCATTGCTTAATCTGCGCAAGTGACACACCTGTGGTATCGGCTTCGGTCAAGAGAGTCCTCCTAGTTCAGTCCAGGCAAAGGTTGCCTGGCCGCTTCTAGGATAGGAACACAGGAAGCAAGGAGGAGAGGAGCCGCCTGGTCTAGCTCTAGCAGGAGGAGCTTGAGGACGCGCAGGACGAGCCACAGGAGAAAAAGAGAGAGAGTACGAGGATCCAGGGGAACCAGGATCCAGAAGATAATATGATAGTAACACAGGAAGGCCTTAGGATCTTCTTCTTGGTATATATCTGGAACAAGAACACCGCTAGAGATAAGACTTAAAAGAGATGAAAGAACATAGACAAGACAAAGATCACAATAGTATAAAGACTAGCAGTGCCATCCTGGAGGTGAAGAGAGAGGAGGATAAAAGAACAGCAACGATGAGAACCTAGATATAGGATCTCTGAGTGGGGTGGCGCTGAATATCTACTGTGGACACTTCTGAATTCTGCTTGATAAGCTTGTTTTCCCTCTGTTTGGATATTCATATTGGATTCGGACCAATGAGAGTTTTCATTAAATTGTGCTAATTTCTTGGCAGCTGATTGACTGGTCGTATTTCTACAATCAACACTCTGAGTCTGATTGGTTGACTTTTAGATAGTTTCCAGGAAACAAACTTACAGTCAAAATAAATAAGATTTAACAAAAAGAGGAGATCAAGCATTGATCTTGATGTACACAATTATATAGTTTTCAGCTCTGATTCATTTGAGGCTTAGTTTGGGACCAGTGTAATGTTCCTTCGTAAATTTAGCAACCTATTTGTAAACTGAAATTAATAAAAGAACATCTTTAAAAAGGCTTGAACATTTCTGATTAACAAGAACATTTCTTTCTGATAAACTTGTTATACCACTGCAAACCAAGATAAAAGGGTTAAAAATAGTTTTGATTAGATGATGGAGCCAGGAGCCCTTATACCTTTCCCTGTTTATCAGGATCCTATTCTTTATTGTCAGGTACTGGTATAAATTAATTCACTCAGTAGAAGTGTTTTTCATCTTTTTTATTTTTCACACCTCGATGAAGATTTTTTTATAGCAAAAAAGGAATTTTCACATAATTGACTTTTTGTTTTTTATTTCATTTTTTTGAATGTATAAATTCATAAAATATGTTAAAAAAGTTTATTGCTTGTAAGAGCTAAAAGAATTGTATTAATGACTTATCTTACTCGTAGTGTGTAATGGTTAACTTTTACGTAAGGGTATAGATTTTGACAGGTGGATTTATTTATTGGATTGAGATTTATGGGAAAATGAAAAATTAATGTTATTAAAGTTAGTTGAACAGTTTCCCAACAAAAATATATTTTCAAGAATAAAAACATGCCATTAAAGAAATTAGTCAATCAATCAATCATTTAATTTAAATTAATTAGGTTGATTTTTTAATATCAAATTTTTAAATATTTCTACCTTACAGTCCTAATCAATGTAGTATACATAACGTTATATGGTTCATATTTTTCTTAAAGCATCAATTTTTTAAGGCATATCAGCAAGCATTAAAAAATTATAATCAGAACAGACCAGTTCCAAAGATTCAAATACCAAAATATAACCAGGTAATACATTTCCCAATAAAGCAGAAGAAAAACAAAATATAATTTTTATGAAAGGGAGAGGAAACATTTTCTCGGAGAAAATTTTTACCCCTTATTTGACATTATCCATAGTTATCAGTTATCCTGTTAAAATCCTTAATTATTCTAGAATTATTCTGACGCAGCAAGGAAGCAGGTTGCTTCTTCCACCACTGTCAGCAGTAACCTTGGTGGTAACACTATGCTGAACCTCAAGGCTTGGCCAAATCCAGCCAATTCAGAGGCACTCAAGGTCCTTTTTGTTTGTTCCAGGGGTATATATTTTCAAGAAAAAATTACAATTGAATTCAACCAAATTTATTAATTTCCTCTAAATATCTGTCTTTTCCTCCTAATTCAGCTTACCTATACAAACATTCCTAACANAACAAGAAAATTTAGGAAACATTTTCCCCTGTTTTGTTCATAGAACGCATGATTTTGTTAAAGTTAAATTTTAGGTAAAATTAATTTCCTTTTTCTTCATTTTACATTCAAAAGCTTTTAAAAGACTGTCGCCCTAATTTCAAGTGACCCACAATTTAAGGTGTTACATGCATGTTTCACAATTTTATTCGATTTACAATGATGAAAGTTATTGTAATTTTTCTTATAACAATTATCTCAAATTTCTATATTGTCTTAACTGCATTAAACCCCAAGTCATTTTAAGAGAGAACCTCGATTGAAAATAAAAATTCTTAAATAGCATGTATGCTTGTAGGTCTTCAAATGTGGACAGTCTCTTTAAGACATTAAAAATTCATCTCTAGGTCTCAGTTGTTGGGATAAATGGCCTTTCTAAGACACCAGTAGAACAGACGAATTCTAGTGCTTGCCAGGTGCGACATTTTTTAACTCAAAACATCAATAAAAAGATTTTAAATACAGCTATTTTTAGGAAGGATTGTGCGATGATTGTATCAAAGAAGGAGGGAAAATTGTCTACATTATTGGTAAATTATTACATAATTTCTTACAAGGTGCTTTTCAGCGCAAAGTTTGCACCTATTTATCTGATTATAATCTTCTTCTTTTTGTAATTTATTGTAATTTGCCCTTTTATGCTAAGATGACAATGCCCGATTTGCAATGGTACCCTTTAAAGCCTTGACTGATCAAGTATGAACTTTACTTTAAATTGCTAATTTGCATTTGTGATTTCTAAGACTTTTCAGAGAGTCTCCAGAAATGGAGATGTCTTGGGCAGGCCGCCTGGTTTTTAGAGAGTCTCCTGAAAAGGAGCTGTCTTCTGCAGACCACCTAGTATAAGTCTTCTCCCTAGGGTGACCAGTTCGGTCAGCCCATGGATACGTTTCTGCGGCTAGGAGCGCCGACCCCTATTTCATTGAATTATGGGTTGTCCTTTAATAATAATAATAATAATAATATCTTCCAATTTTTTGATCAGATTATAAGGTTTCAATGGTACCATTGTAAAAAGGCACTTGAAATTACGCTTACAGTCTGTATAATGTTTAGAAAGTGATGAGGAGGATGCTGTTGATCCTAAAACTGGGGAAGGGTAAGTGCTTTTCAAGCTTCCTACCTTTATATTGTATATTTTAAAGAGTCCTATTGGCTATATACTTTTAGTTATAGTAACTTGATGGCGGAAGAAGGCGGAGGAACTGAAGGAAAGGATTTGGGCTTTAGTCTGGGTCTTCCTCGAGGCGGAGGAACCGCGGGAGTCACCGGAGTATCGCTGAAAACAGGTTTAAGACGATCTACAGAAACTACGTCCTGTTTTGAACCAATCTGGATGCGGAAGAATTTGTCCTGTCTGTCTAACACCAAAGGTGGAACTGGGACTCAGCGTTGATGAACCAGGATTCGCAGCTGTCAGGCCAGAAAACAGGCAGTTTCAGAGCAACTGCATAGAGCTGGCTGGGAGAGGAATCCAACTGGCTTGACGCGCCTGTGCTCAAAGCTGGATCTCCAGGCATCGTGACGCTGAAAAAGAAAGCACTGTTGAGCTAGGTTTTCGCTTACTGTGATAGCCTGTGGAGAAAACAGGGAGGCTGGTTCACTTTTCAGCCGAAAATAATACTAGCGAGCAAAACAGGACACTAACTCAAAACACTGAGTTTTAGGTGGAAAAATACAACGCGGTGGGTTGTTTAACTTTGGACTTATAAAGAAACGTATTCACTAGTCCGGGGTCACCAATTTGGCGGATAGCATAAGACGAGGATTTAGATAACGACTAACTATATTTTAAATATAAAGTTACAAAGTTAGAAAAATATATATATCTCGTGGCTTCTAGAAACTCCCCTATTCTTCTCCTTGCCGCGAGAAGTTCTTCAAGGAAAGACGACTTTCATAGCCGCCACAAATTCTATGTTTTTTGAAGATTGCAAGTTTGTTTAGTTCTTATAAATATTTCTTTTCAGAATTTTATTATTTTCCCCTAAAATCATTTTTTTCCCGAATTGAACGGGGAAAAAAACGGGAAAAAATCATTTATATTTCAAGAAAATATACATCCTCTGCCTTCCTTTATTTTCTGGTAACCGCCTTTATTGCTCAATGCTCAAAACCAACATATTCATTTAGATCAAAAAAAATTTTTTACTCATTTTTCATAGAAAACCTAGTTCATTTTTTTTGAGTGGGGCGGGAGGGGGGGTCTGGACATTTGCTGTAGAATAAGTTCCTTTAAATGAATTACTTATCCCAGTGTGAAGAGTAAGTGTTCAGCATGTGGAAAAGTTCTCCCTGCATCCAGTATCTCGCTATCTTCTCACAACTCTGAAGAGTAAGTTCATAATATATATTGAACACATATTTTACTAAGTTCCATCTTTAGTTTTGGGCCTTATTTTTTTGGTATAAAAACAAATAAGCAAATTAACCAAATATATTTATTGAAGCTTAGTATGCCCAATAATAAGCTTCAATAAATATACTTTGACTTGAAATATCCAGTTCTTGGTTTATCTTTGTTCTTTTTCCTTAAATGCATTTATTTTTCTTGAAAAAATCAGCATGTTGGAATAAATTGTTAATAAACCCCAAAATGGATGATATGTTTTCTACCTGTTGCTCAGTTAGATTGAATTACACGTTTTAATGATTTTTGATAAAACCCAGTTTAATAATCAAATGTTCAGTATGCTTTCGGTGTAGTTCTTGGCCTATACAATATACATTAGTAAAGAATTAGTGTACATTATTTATTTTTAAACTTTGTTGGAAAACCCTCATTTAATTGAAGAAAGATTTGTTTACTGCAATTTTGTTTCAAATTGTTTCTAACATAGTGTGATGATGCAGATACGGTTCAAAGGTCAACATCAAATATAGTTTTTTACCTGTAAAATATTTTTTATTTCTCAAAATTTTAAGACCTTTTTTGAGAAAAGTATCAAAAACATGAATTTACCACAATTTTTATTATTAATTTCCCCAACGAAGGTGCAATGAACAAGTTAGTAATGTCGACTTTGAATTAAGTTTAAAATTAAAAAGTGACATAATTAATTCTTAAGGCAAAATAATCGAAAAAGTTGAAACTTTTTTTTGTTAACTTTTTTGTTAAAAATGATATTTTGAAAATGTACAGGGTGAGTCAAAAAAAGTGTGATTAGCGGCGTCTGGTCCAAAGTTGTGCCTTTTTTGTGCAACTCTCCTGTATGGTGTTTTTTCAATATTTTTTGGAAATTTAAATTTTTGCCCTAAAATAAGTCCCCGAACCTTTTTTCTCTCAAAATCAAAAGTTTCGAAAAGCCAAAAATGTGTATATATATTATTTCTATCAAATTCTAAAATTTTATAAATAATAAATCACAGAATCACAGAACTAGACCAGAACTGAAAATTGCGAACAGTTTTGCAAATTTTCTGTGATTCTGTCATGCAATATTTATAAAATTTTAGAATTTGATAAAAATAATATATATACACATGTTTGATTTTCTGAAATTTTGATTTTGAGAGAAATAAGGTTCGCGGACTTTTTTTCGGGCCGTATGAGTACCCCAAAAAATTAAAAATTTCCAAAAAATATTGAAAAAACACCATACAGGAGATTTGCACAAAAAAGTACAACTTTGCATCAGGAGCCGCTAATCACACTTTTTTTTACTCACCCTTTATATTTCAGGAAGACCAGAGCTTTAAAACTCTCTAAAGGTAAGTAAATACATTTTAAAAAATAATTACAACTGATTATATTAAAACATATTAAGAAATAAAACTTTACCCAATTGGGAGACAAGTTGTTTAAGATGTATGAGGATTGAAATACTTTGAGAAGAATTCTATTCAAAATAAAAAAAGGACTCCCTACCAATTTTTTTTCCGCAATTTCAATGTTTTTTATTACTCACTAGCTTGAGAACCCAACGTTGCCATTCACAGGGTTTTCATAGTTACTCCCGCCGTTGACTATAAAAGTTGATCCACTGTACTTAATTTCTCTAAAACAAGCTAAAAAACATTTCCGTGCTTCTCCAAGTTCTCCAATAAAGAATTTGAGGAAAATTGGTCAAGAGGTTCATGAGTTATGATCGGACATAAACACCAACAGAGATTACAACTTATTATCATAAAGATGAACCAATTCAGATAAGTCATCAAGCGGTGGCGGCCGACGAACTAGAAAATGTTGGAACTGTAAAGTCACAAAATGTTCCTCCTGGTTTTCACACAGGTAATTTTGGACATGGGGCTGTTAACTTAATTTAAGGTTGGCCTCCATTTAAATATTCCGATAAATATTCCTCTCCACAACCATAACCTTAGAGAACAGAATCTGTTCACAGTTGTTCAAGCCAGGACGGAGAGGTTAAGGAAATCCTCTATAGTTTATATCCAGAGATTACTGAATAATAATAGATGAACATATATATGCTTTTACCAATATGACAAATTTAAAATGTATACTCTTGTTTTATATGAATGATAATCCTTGGATTTTTATCATAATTAACTCTATTTATTTATTTATTTATTTATTTATTTATTTATTTATTTATTTATTCACTTTGCTAATGAGGAAGATATTTATTTTCTTTCTTGACTCTGCTGCATTAAGAAGTAAGTAACTTTTACGGAGAACCTGCAATGAAGATTTTCCATTTTAATTGTTCAGATGTGGTGTTATAGTTCTTTAAATGGAGGGTTGTTACTTGATATTTACTCAACAATTTCTATGCACAAATAAATTTTTTTTTGTGTGTGGGGGGGGGTGAAAAAAGAAAAAAATGGAACTTTTACAGTAATACAGTAATTAAACCATTAAACCACAATAGATATTTTTTTACTCGTTTAGAAAGTTTGTTTATTATTTTCAGGAAAAGATCAAGCACAGATCTGTGTGGTAACTGCTATACATATTTTAAATCCCTCTCTAAATCTAAGCAAGGTGTGTGTACTTTTAAAGGAAGTGTCCGCGAAAAATGAAAGGGGGTCTAGGTTTACATCTGTTGAAACCCTCCTATTGTTTTACCCTTCATAGAGCACTAATCCATTGATGTTTGATAAATTAAAGGGTTACCCACAAAGGATGAGACTTTAATGAAGACCATAAATTCGTTAAATACGACAAATTTGGCCAGTCAATTTGGAAATAGTCTTCGAAGGGTCTTTTGGATAATTTTGAAAAGAAATTTAGGAGAGAATAAAAATACGAAAACCTTGAATGTAAAAATTAAGTCTAAATAAATTCTGTGCACTCTTCTCTATAGTCTCAACATTTGTGGGTAGCCTAGTATTTAAATTTCCCTCAGTTAATTTTATTATCTCAAGCTTTGCCTGATCACAAGACTTAAAAAAAAGTCTCATCTCAAGGCAATTACAGAAAGAAAAGTATGTCGATTTCGTTAATGTAATATTTGAGTTCAGGTATTTCATCCAATCAGATCATACTTTTGAAGTTCTTGTATTTTCCTTTAATTTTTTCCTGCTTTAAAATTTATAGTTTATCTTCTTACTTTTTTTTCATTTCTGATCCCTTATGTTAGCGTTTTACACGTGCTTTGGTTTTTATCTATTTCTCCATTTTCCTTTTTTTAACTCTTTTTAATCACAATTTTCTCTGGATGGTTTCCACTTTGTTGTGATTTTCCAAGATTACTTCCGTACATTTTATAAATCTGTGATTTTATTGTAACCTCATAATCTACTTTTTTCTTTTATTTCTTTAATGCTCCCTTGATCTTGTTTTTTGTTTATGACAAGTAGTTCCTTGTCTTTCCCATCATTGGTGTTATGAGTTGTGGAATGTAGAAATTTTTTTTCAAAACACCTCTTTTTCTTTTTCTGCTTAACTTTTAATTATTAATTGAATAAACTTTGGTCTTATTTTGTACTTAAACCATTTTTTGTCTTTGGTGTCTCTTCAGAATGAAGGATGCTAACACCCCTTATTCTTTCAGAAAATCCTAATGTAAGCTTTTAAATATATTTATAATACTTTTTTTCCTTACTTTGTTTTCTCCCTTTCCTTTGGTTTATTCCCTTATTTAAATACACACTATTTGGAAGGTTTTCACTTTAATGGGATTTTCCAGAACACTTGGTATACCTTTTATACAGTGAAACGAGGGGAGGAAGGCCAACCACATCAATCTCTAGTCCGAACCACATTCTCATCATTTTCTCGTCTGAACCACATCGAAATCCTCGTCCTTTCAATATTATTTTTTTTAAGTGTCCGATTCTTGAAAATAAATACATTTTTTAAAAATATGGCGACGTTAGGGCATAAAACATGACTAGAATAAAGTTTTCAAAGGATTTTGAGATGTTGGAATCTTCAAATCCACGAGAATGATGTCAAACATTATTTAGGTTAAAAATTGAATCTCTTCTGCCTCCAAATTGGATAACTTTCACAAATAAAAATTTATACCAAAGAATTCGCGTGAACATGGTCTTTAATCTTTCCATTTCAACCCATACAAAATAATCATTGATTTCTGATTTATTTACAAATAAGGTAGATTTGTTGTCCCCCTAAGAAATCACTACTGCCTGCCGCATGCTTAAAATTATAGAAAAAATAATGTTCAATTTATATTATTCAAATCATTTTCTACAATTAATTGGTCACAACCCTATGAATTCAAACAGTATTTAATCATATAAAAATTTTAAGTCATATCTCTAACCCAAATTCAGCTGAAATATTACAAAAAGTTGTTTACATCGAGTTTGAGAATGTTTTGCGGCATTTTCCGCGAAAGAAAGGGCTCTTTACAGACGTTTTTTTGTAGAACATCGTTTATGGAGCATTTTCATTTTTACACAAATCTAAAATTTAATTGGGAAAATTTGATATTTCATTTATGCCCTAACGTCGCCATATTTTTAAAAAAATGTATTTATTTTCAAGGATCGGACACTTAAAAAAAATAATATTGAAAGGACGAGGATTTCGATGTGGTTCGGACGAGAAAATGATGAGAATGTGGTTCGGACTAGAGATTGATGTGGTTGGCCTTCCTCCCCTCGTGAAACCCTTAATAACGAATACATCGGAAGAATTTATCAAATGTCGTCTTGACAATTTTCAATGAGTTTTATACTATATTACGTAAATTTTAGTATTTGCGAAAAAAACTAAATAGTTATGAATATGCGGGAACAGTTTTAAATTTTTCCACTTCCATATAATCATTTAATTAAAACACTAAATATCTGCAACATTCCATTATCAGAATATGAAGAATACGACATTTGATGAATTCTTTCGATGTATTCGTTATTAAGGGTTTCACTGTATATTTAATGTATTTTACATTCACATCTTCTATTACATTTTACTTTGATTTTCTCTTTTTGTTCTCCAATAGTTGTTTATGATTGGGTGTTTACTTGTCATCACAGTTTTAATATATAAATTTACTAACATTAATTTTTCACATTTTCTAACTATTGTTAAAACCACAGTTGGTTTTCCCCACTTAAAACAAAATTTCGAAACTGAAGAAATTACTTTTGAAACTATAGAAATTTTATTAGATGTTATTTTTATTTCATGTTTAGGGTCAACTTATCTCAAATCATCTGCCAGTGGTAAGAAGGAAGGAAGCTCCCAGGTTAGTGTTTATTTTACAATTTGACAAAAAAATCTAAATTTTCAGAATTTTAGAAGTAATGCTATTAGGTTACTCCGCCCGAGTTATTAGATGAGATAGAAAACCGGGAGATAACGGAGGAGACTACAGCTCAGCAACTTCCTACACATGGTATTTCTTCTATTGATCAGCATGGTGATCAAGCTGGGGTCCGTGAAACGTCTAATGTAAAAGTTGGATATGGTATTCTTGAAACTGTAAGTAGCACTGATATCTTGGAGCTTCCTGAGAATATCAAGGGACTTCTTGACACTAGAGACATCAAAAAGGAGAAGATGAAAGGGCAAAGTGTCAAAGATGATATCAGGGAGAATGACCCATCTTTTTCTAAAACTCATGTAGAAGTCTCGGATGGAATTCAGCTGGATAATGCTGACTCTGACTTTATTGAGGAAATATTGAATAATTGCAAACTAAATCTTGAGAGAACAGACCAAAAAAAGAAACTGCAGATCAAAGAAGAAACTCAAATTCTAGAGCACCAAAAACCATCTCAAGATTGTCAGGAAAACAAAAATCACCAAGGAAATGCAAATAAGGAAAATGCTCAACAACTGGCTTTAATAAATGTTGCTAGTGATGTCAGTAATAGCCAAGTGCACCCTGACAAAGCTACTATTGACGAACTTTCTACTACTAAAGATGATTTCAGCCAACCTGGTGCAGACGCGCATGATGATCAAGCACTTTTAGAAGAAACTGCCATAAATAGTATTTCTGTAAAGAAATCTTCAAATGTTCAACAGAATGATGTTTCTAATAAAGAAAATATGAATAAGTGTCCTATGCTCCAATCGTCTGTAGAGGAGAATTCAGGTGTATTTAAGCGTTATACAATTTATAGAGAAAAATATTATTAAATATTTTTTGTTTGGGGTGTTATCATAAATTTGAAGGTTTTAAGTCAACTCAGTATATTTAAGTTCCTCCAGTTTCTGATGTTTCCTTGAAACAGCTCCAAGGATTGGATGATAAAGCTATCTTACAGATTAAAGGCCCAAGTAATATCCAGGTAAAGCAAAATAATAAAGATAAATATAGTTATAAACAAATAAAAAATTTATTTATAACAGAGAACTGAAGAAGGTGCAGCAGCGAATCCAATTGTTGACGGATTTGAACTGGAACTCGATTTTTTGCAGCAACTTTTCAAATCACCAGAAAGAAACTCAAATCCTGATAATTCCTCTGCGGAATTTATGAGTAATTCTTCTGAACTTCTGGGGACACCACAATAGATTTTCCGGTCCTCTTGGGACAGATTTGTCTGGGTTGGGATAATGCTCCAGTAAAACTTTGGAATTAATTATCATTATCCAGATAATCTAGAACTTCTTGAGACCCAAGCGACCAGGTAACTTTTTAGAACTACATACTGCCGATTCACTGATTAAAATCCTCTGGAATTATTAACTTTAAATTATTGATTCAGAGGTTGAACAGTCGGTAGGTAGTTCAAAGTGACTTATATCCACATTTCATTAAATTTCGTCCCAGGTCGGGTTTTCTTAATTTATTTGTTCTCAATGCCATAGGGAAAAGTGTCAGCGATTTATGAAGTTAAAAATGACTTTAAGACACTCCTCAAAGATCGAGTATTTTTTTGTACCGCAAAATGAAAGTTCTATAGGTTTTCTTGATCTCTTTGCCAAACAAAATTATTATTATTTATTTTTATTAACTGTTCGTCTTCCCCTATAGAATGTTTATGATTATGACATTAATTCAAAAGAAGCCTAACTTTTTAACTATAATAAACAAATCAAATTTTTTAATAACCTCAACCTTACCTTTTAATGTTTACCAACGAACCAGGCAATCGTTATGCCCATTTCGAGCTTTTCAACTGTCGAGTGAAACTTATTTAATCTCCTGTTCAACGAAATAACCAATCGTGGGGGATAAAATAATAATGAAATTATTAGAACTCTCAATTATGATTTTAATTCTCTTATTTCTTACTAATGCTACGCTCGTGAGGTTTAGAACCCCAAAAAGGTCGAGGAGGCCCTTGGCTAAGTGATTTTCCCCTCAATTTAATTATCCTCCCTTAATCTCCCGGTTAAGTAGTAATTAATAGTTATAATTGAAGGACTTCTTTTTTTTGAAGTTACTTAAGTTACTAACTTAACTTATTTCAGGTGCTGTCGACTGAGAGATGACTACTCAGAATTTTGCCTTTACTTCAATTAAATCATTGTATTTTGTATACAATTTGTGAAATATTTTGATTATGCAGTCCCTAGTTTGATCAAACTTAATGTTTTAAGTACTTTCCCAAGGGCATTGTCTCAAGGGCAACTTCCCAGAGGCATTTTACCAAGGGCATTTTCACAAGTGATAACTTCCAAAAATGTGTATTTCCCAACTGGAAATTTCCCATTGGTTAGGTAAGTTAGGTTCGGCCTTTTGAGGCGCTGACTGCTGCAATTAGGGCCAAGCGCAAAGGCTAGAACATATTTGGGAAGTTGCCGATTGGGTTTTGCAAATTTGGGAAGTTCCAACTTGGGAAACGGCCTTTGGAAAAGTACTTAACATCTTAAATTAATTACTTTTTGTCTGTCTGGTCCCTAACTGTTAAAACCGAAGACGATTGAATCCATCCCCAACTGTTTCTGTGTCTTTACTCGGGTTTGGTTTGGATAATCTAAACAAGAAAACTAAAATCCTTAAGTGTATTTAAAAATAGTCAATTTTTTAATATTATGTCAAACTGAAGAATATTTTATTTATTTCAGTTCAGAACAATGAGAAAATAAGGAAAGATATTTGTTGTAAATCTGATTAAGTTATAATCAAGATTGTTCCAGAATTATGAGTGATACAGGAGGTAATAATTATTTATTTATTTTAAGATTTTACATCGAAACCGTAACATTTTAAGGGTCCGTCCTATCAATTTTGTACATGATCTTTTATTTTTCATTTTTCAACAAAAATATTATTATTGATTTTTTATTATTTTAGGTCAGGTTAGGTTAAGACAATTCCTGGGCCGAGCGCTGCGGCTAGGGCAGGGTATGGGGCCGAGCGCTGCGGCTAGGACATGCTAGGGGGCCGGGAGCTGCGGCCACATGATCAATTATATCCATGTGTTATCCATGTATAAAATTGATTAAAGGTCAGTTACAAAATTGATAGAAGGGGGGGGGGTCCAAAAATCGTATACGTACCCCCAAGAATAATATACGATGTATTCAAACAAACCAAGTAATTATTCATCACTATAATTAAGAAGATTTAAGTAACATTCAAGTTACAATTTAACATAATAGTATGATGGGCAGAAGCCCTTAACTTGTATGTTTAGTGTAAAAGAGTAATGTAAAGGTAGAGTAAAGGTAGAGACTAGAGGTAGATTACTAGTTAAAAACTCATTCCCATTTTTTTTAAATACATATATCGGCAGTTTAGGATGGTATTCTGTCGTGGTTTTCACATTGGACCTTAAAATTATTTTTGGATGATTTCTTGAAATTTCTAAACACCGCGTTTGGTTGAGTAGAAATGAATCATATGGAAGAAGATACCATAGTTAATTTTATCATATTTCAGTTTATATAAGTTAATAAACGTCAATGTCGTATACCTATTGTGGCTTAACTTATAGAGGTTTTGAAAAACCTTAAATAATCGTGTTGAACTGGAAAAAAATCCGCGAAAAGGATATTTTTTACTTTTCGTTATTACTAATTCCTGTCTTTGTTCTAGAATCTAGTGGTGGAGGATCTGACCAGCAGCTGGAGGATCAGGACTGGACCGGGTCCGAGGACGGATCAGAGGATGGAGGATATGCGGAATATTATTCATTTAATGACGACGAGGAGGGGAGAGCATCACAGGTTAGTTTGGTAAATGATTGGTTGGATAGTTGATTGGTTGGTTGATTGATTGGTTGATTGATTGATCAATTGATTGGTCAATTGATTGGTCAATTGATTGGTCAATNTTGATTGATTGATTGATTGATTGATTGATTGATTGATTGATTGATTGATTGCCTGATTGATTGATTGATTGATTGGTCGATTTGTTTCACTGAGGGTTTTTTTGGAACAGGTCTTGTAGAAGTAGTGAGTTTTTTTTAGCAATATTTGGTTTATATTGTAAAACCAAGCATCTTGAAGAGGAAACAAAAACATGAAAGTCTAATTTATATTCCCAACTCTTCTCTCCCCCCTCCCCTCAGAAATTACGTTTTAAAGCAGCATGAGTTACATTTTATCTACAGTGATAATCAGAAAGCTCTGGAATAGGAAGACGACTTTTGACTTCAGCTATGATTTTAAATAGTTTAAATAGTTGTTGCAGTGTAAACAGACCCATTTCACTTAAAAAGTGATTTGATAACTTACTAGTCACCAGGAAAGCTTACAGTTCATCAAATACACTGCTTTAAGTTTAATGTTGTCTTCCTATTGTACAGTTTTCTAGTTATCAAACAAAAAGTAAAATCGGTTTTCAATCAGTTTTCGTAGATTTTATTACTGTTTCTTTTTTAGTTTAACAACAACGACGACCCTGAATACTTCAGCTACGAATGTTTAACGGTGTTAAATGTAGAAAAGATATTTAACGAGTCCATAGAGCGTGTTAAATCTACTCTAGGCGTCTCACACGGTAGGAGATTTTTTTTATTTCATTTTATTTTTCTTCGTGGCTTCTATTATTTGTCTTGACCTTTACTCTGCAATCTTTATTTATAATCTACTAGTTGAAGTACCAAGCGTTACCTAGGGAATCTTTTTAAATCAAATTTTGAAGAAAGAATTTGAATTTTTGCAAGAAAAACTCGGATTTTTTTAGCCTATGTTACCCCCGGGGTACTCAAGGGTTCTCTTAAAAAGTGTCAGCCCATTCGGTCCAACCGTTTGGCCAGCTATAGCTAACATATATACAACTATATATAAGCGAAAAGCTTTATTATATAGATTATATAAATCTATTATTAGACATAATAGATTTTAGCAGTACAGTAAGCAATATATTTTTTGGGGACAATAACGCCTTCTGGAGCAGCTTTGCTGCCACAACTTTTCCTTTTCCACCTAAGCTAGTTGCCTTCAATGCTGATAACAGAAAACTTCAGAAGAACTTCATTGATACACTCGTTGATATCACCACCAAGATTAGAAAGATTGTATGACAACCATCCAGACATCCTAAGATCACCGGTCCTGTCGTCGATCACAGGTTAGGCTCGTGGAGAGAGAGAAGACCCAGTGATATGCTACACCTAAGTGATCATCTAAGGTTGAAGATAGGAAAGTCTGTCGTGGAATACTTTCGAGTGATTACAAGATCAAGGATAGCTCTGCCAAAAGTAAGAACGAAACACTAGCTGCTAATTCTCCAAAAACTGAATCTACAGTTTGATCTGATCCTGTACAGCTTCAATCCAATCCAACCTATATACTCTAATTCTAAGTTTCAATATGATATCCAGTTATTACACCCAGTAAATCTCAGGATTTGCGGAGCTATAGGCTATACTCTATTTCTAAATATCCAGATGATATCTAGTGAATCTTAAGATTTTCGGAGCTAGCGGTAATAAGTATGCTATTAATGCACAATTATGACGTTAAGTCACTTGTTAAAAAGTTTTTTCATTCTTTAAGTTCATTTTTGAATCAATTTAAAAGGCCCATATTCAATTACCGAAATTGAATTAGCCGATTACTTATTTTCTATATATTTATTTGTACGTTTCAAACATTTATGCATAATACTTTGTTAGTATGTTTTTTCGTTGATAAAAGTTTGAAGAGGAAGAGATATAGATTATTATTGGCATTAAAACTTTATAATCGTAAAAAAAAGAATTACTTTTCTTTAAAGATCATATATCTGATTATTATAATGATTTTTTTCTGTGAATAACCTAATATTATTAACTAGAATATTGATATCCTCCATTTGGGTGATTTTCCTTTCTTGTTTAAAACATAACATTATTTTTTTTAGCCTAAGACACTCCCCGGCTTCCCATGATTGGCCACAAAAAAATTCAGCCCAATCAGTCCAGCCGTTTGGCCGGCTATAGGCAACATATATATATACGAATGTGTTGTTTTATTATATAGATGTAGAAATGGTTTAATTATTGGACTACATCAAATAAAGTAAAGCTTCTTTTTACCAATTTTTTATTTTAGCACGAGCAAAACAGATTCTTCACACCTGTAAATGGAATATTCCTGAAATTATTAGCAAGGTAATTTTTTCTTAATCGGTTTTGAGGGGCATTTTGATAGATTGTTTTAAACGAAGTAATACTTTGGGTCGTAGTAAATTTGAATTCGAACAGGACCTGCCCAGTTTGTACCGGCCTGCCAGATACAGCGTGTACTGACCCGATCCTCTGGTACAGTACGTCGCCCTAACCAGACTAACATACGACAGGGGTCAATTTTCTTGGCATAGTCCCGTCGGAGGGCTAACTAGGACAACTCCTATGGCCCGTTCAGACTTTTTACAGTACTCGGCCTAATCCTAGGCCTATTTCACCGACCCCACTGGCTTAGTCCACCGTGAATGGTCTAAGCTGAGGGGGCTAAATATTTATATTTTCCGTTTCTTACATGTTTACAATTGTGTTACATAATTGATACTACATATATATTACATTAGATGAGTTACGGAAGTAGGTTTTGAATACTTTTTAGGGGACTAAATCTCCTGTTTCTTATTAAAGCATTGAACATTCTAGTACATTATAAGAGAGATAAATTTTTTACAACTTCTTGAATGATTTATACTTTTTTTAAAAAGCTTTGTTAAAGCAAAAATGATATTATTTTCCTTGTGGATTTTCTTTAAACACAACCATGCGGATTAAAGAAATGAAAAACCAATTGTAGAAAGATTTTCCTTATTTTTACTACAAGTTTTAAATTGTATCGGCAAAGTAACTTCCTGGTTATTCTTTATCATGTCAGCCACTCCATGGAAGTCAAAGCCGGAGCGTTAGGATTCATTAACTCAATTCCCAGAGGTCACAGGAGTCTGAAATTGGATTTTTATGTTTTCTCATTAGTTTTTAAAACTTGCTCCGTTTATAAAGAATTTCGAAAAAAGTGTTAATCATAAAAACGTGGAGAATCTCATTAAAAAGTTTATTATTTCAGTATTCCCCTGCTAGAACATCTTTGTCCCCCTCTACCTCCACCTCCACCTCCTCGACACAAATATACTGCGGAGTGTGTGCCAGCACACTCATAGATACAGACTTTGCATCTCCAAAGGTAGGAAGTGTGGGGGGGGGATTGAGAAAAACTTTTTAATGTTTATATATTTTTCTTTAAAACTAACCCTAACTTGCCTTAAAAATGCTTTTAAGAATAATGGTATGAATATAAGTTAAGTTGATTGATTAATAGAGTTTTAGGATTTAACAAAATAAATGTTTTAGGAATGTGGTCACAAATTTTGTAAATTCTGCTGGCAGATGCATTTTGAAATACAAATAAATCAGGTAAGCTTATGTTCCCCATGCCCCCCCCCCAGGGTCGTGGAGGGGCATTGGGTTCTGTAGATCAATAACGATAAGTCCGAAAACTTTGATCAGTCGAGAGTTCAAAGACTACTGTTGTGAATCGGCTTTGAAATTATGCTTTCAGTTTCTTTTGTTTAGGGAGTGTCTACTACGATGAGTTGTATGTCTCCGGGCTGTGATATTCTAGTTGATGAAGATCTGGTAAAAAAAAAAATATATTTAAAAATTAAAAGAATTTTTTTTCAACTAAATTTGATTCCGAAAAATCGTACAGAATCTGTTTTCAATCTGCCAGATGTTTAAATTCCTCAGAAAATGTTCAGACAAAGATATTTTTAAGTCAATAAAAAAAAATTTTCTTTTAGTTCATTTTTCAAAATAAGAAATTGTTTCTTTTTAGGAGTTTTTTTTACAATATTTGAATTTGATGTACAAGTTTTTGTAAATTTATTTAGTGTATTATATATATATCTTTTTATTTTTTCTATCTTTCTCTCTTACATTGTTTTTTTTTTTATTTTTTTAAATGTTTTAATAATTTTGAGGGAGTTTAAGCGTATTTTTATTTATCTAGGTGCTCAGTAACATGAGTAAACCTGGTCTAGCTGAGAGATATAAACATCTTTCTTTTCTGGACTATGTCAGGTGATTGATTGGTTGGTTGGTTGATTGATTGATTGTTTTTTTAAAGATTGCTTTGCTTGATTAATGATTGATTTGTTAATAGCTGTTGGTGGTGTAGGCGGTTGGTTGTATTATTAATTGATTGGATTGGTTTATTGCATTATCGATTGAATTACTGCTGTCTCTTCGATCAAATCACCAAAATATGTTAAATTTCCAGATGTCACCCCAATCTCCGGTTCTGCCCTGGTCCTAATTGTCCAATCGTGATAAAGGCTGCTGAGTGTGTTTCCAAGAATACAGTTTGTACATTCTGTAAATCCAGGTACTTTTAGGGCTTAGTTTTCTAGAATATGGGGCTTAGGGGCCATTCCGGGAAAAGGCGCTCAAAGGCCTTTCTGGCGAACCAGAGCTTTTAGACTGATTCATGAAAACAGGGCTATGGGGCTATGATAGATTGAGTGATTAATTGATTGATTGATCGATATATTTTGTATTGTGTTTAGGTTCTGTTTCAAGTGCGGATATAGTTACCATGCCCCGACTGATTGTGAGACTATAAAGAGATGGTTGACAAAGTGTGCCGACGATAGCGAGACGGCCAATTATATATCAGCAAATACTAAGGTACAGGAGATGGGTAAAATTACGTGAAATATCTGTATATTCTAGGACTGCAGTGTAATATCTGTATATTCTAGGACTGCAGTGTAATATCTGTATATTCTAGGACTGCAGTGTAATATCTGTATATTCTAGGACTGCAGTGTAATATCTGTATATTCTAGGACTGTCCGAAGTGTAATATCTGTATATTCTAGGACTGTCCGAAGTGTAATATCTGTATATTCTAGGACTGTCCGAAGTGTAATATCTGTATATTCTAGGACTGTCCGAAGTGTAATATCTGTATATTCTAGGACTGTCCGAAGTGTAATATCTGTATATTCTAGGACTGTCCGAAGTGTAATATCTGTATATTCTAGGACTGTCCGAAGTGTAATATCTGTATATTCTAGGACTGTCCGAAGTGTAATATCTGTATAGAGAAGAATGGAGGATGTAACCACATGCAGTGCTCCCACTGTAAACATGAGTTTTGTTGGATGTGTATGGGAGACTGGAGAACACATGGCTCAGAGTATTACGAGTGCTCAAGGTAAAATATAGTAAGACCCAATATAAATTGGCAGGGGGTGTATAATTTTAGGAATTACCCCCCTCCTTGCTGGGGAATTTTAATTGTGACATCAAAATTATTCTTTTTGATACGTTGTCCCAACAAAAAATCATTTTTTTCCCCAATTCATCATAAAGAAGAACGGCACTCCGCCCCGCGCACACTTATCTAACTTCTGGGGGGAAATGATTTTCAAAGAGGGGGGGGGGGGTGATTATACAAGAAAAGAAACACAGCATTTATGCAGCTATATATTGCAGCCATATGGAACATGAAACTAACAGAATTAACTTATCTTAACAAATATCCTCCCTCCTTTGACCATCAATGATATTTAGAAACACGGTTCAACCCTGTAGTAAATTTCTCTGAAAATAAAATAGATTATATTTACGATTTGTTGTAATATAACCTTTGGAAAACTTCTTCACACAAGAAGTTTTGGCCTGTCGGCTCCACTCTACCTTCAGATCTTGACAGGGGTGTATATTTTAGGGGGAACTTCCCTCCCCCGCCTCCTATTTTAAAATGGTCTATTTCCTAGAGGTTTGTCGAGAAAAAAGGTTTTATCGCTGAATTATGAAATAGAAGAAAATGATTCATTTTTGGGTAAAAAAGTTTCAAATGATTGATAAAAATTGCCTATTGATGCCAAATTTTAAATATTTTCAATTCATCAAAAATAATCACACACACCCCCACCCCTCCTTGTGGGGGGTCATTCTTAAAAATATACACTCCTGGATCTTGGGATTATTGTTATTTTCATAGAAATTCACTGTACAGTATAAACCTAGCCAGGCAAAATTAGGAGAGTTATGCCCGCCCCCTGGGTTCATGTTGTAGGCTAAAAAATATGTAAATGTTAAAATCATAATTTTTCAAAAAAAGTAAAAAATTCGGGAAGCAATTTTTTTGTATAACAACGCTATCACCAGGTTTTTATTTACCTTGTATAATATATATTTTCTAAATCGGGCATTGCCATCTCTGCATGGAGGATCACCTGAAATTATGCTTATATAAGATAAGATAAGATAGGATCTGAAGACCCCCCCCATTATATGCTTATAGTCCCTTAAATCAATAAATTATTTGTTTAGGTATAAGGACAATCCAAACATTGCACATGAGTCTGCGCATGCGCAAGCCAGGGAGGCGCTCAAGAAATATCTTCATTATTTCGAAAGGGTAAGTTTTTTTCTCTTTAAGGTAAATAAGCAAAATTTTCAAAAATATGTCTATTTCCATATTTTTTTTTGATTTTTTTGTATATACTTTTAATGGTTGGTAAATTAGCGTGTTTCTATAAAGCACAAAAAATCTATTTTTTTTAATTCAACAAAACAAAAAAACAGGAAAATCTGCGAAATTTGATATTGTTATTTGTTAAATGTACAAAAAGATAATTCTTGAAAGTAATCATTTAATTGAACTTTTTACTGGAGAAGGATCTCTTGTAAGCCGTAAAGCCAAAATGTAATAACAAAAAAAATACTAAAATAGTTGTCGGATTTTTGGCAAAACTGTATTAATAATAATAATAATAAAAGTGATTATTAAAGAATATTATTTTAGTTTTTTTTTGTAGAATCTTCATGATAAATAACCTTGGCTAAGTAAACAAGCAGTCCCCCCAATTTCCCAGATAGAATATAAAATCTTTTCTGTAAATACCCGTGGCCTTGAGGGCTTGCAAACTGTGTTTTGCTGAATTATGTCAGAAAACTAACTAACCATGCTATCCTCTCTTCCACTGTTAGAATCATGTTTTTAAAAACGGATTTGACTAAATATCAGGTTTCGCGCATCTTGCGGATTTTATAAAAAAATAAACATTGAATTAATTATTTTTGCCAAGTTTTGGGTTACTTCCATTAAAACCTTTAATCTTTACAGGGCTCTAAGGTTTTTATAACCTCTCATTATCCAATATTATCCTACAAAAGTATTTTATTTGATATATTACCATTAAATCCGGATCCGGATTCTCGATTCCAGGAGTCAAAATGTTGCTAATCCGGATCGTAATTAAAATGCATGCATTTGAAGTTAACATTATATTTCAGTGGGAGAACCATTCTCGAAGTATGAAACTGGAGGCTGTCACACTCGATAAAATTAAAAATATTATAACGGTAATAATATTGAAAACTTTTTAATGGTTAATAAAAATACAAAAACAAAAATTCTGTATAAAAATGCATATTTTTAATAGTCAATTGCTTAAAATTACATTGACTATCTCATCTGACCCATTAAAGGGAGTGACCGGCAAATTTCATCTAAGATAATGAGTAATGACCCAATAAAGGGAGTGACCGGCAATGTATGGGGGTTGAACTGAGTATGCATTATAGTAGAACATTTTTTAGGATTCATTTGAGACATATGAAACGTTTCCACGATGTATAATCAATGAGTTTGAGTGCAAAGTCGACGTTCAAAATTATTTAAATTATTTAATAACGACGACAAAAAATATTGTAAAAATTCATAGTAAACTAATTAGATTTTTATGAACATATTTCTTAAAAGAAATTTGCCAATAAATCAACGAGAATCAATTATTTCGTTTACATCATTATATTGACTTTCTTATTTTCTATAAATTTGTTCGCAGATTTCTACAAATTCTTCAAATGTCGTCTTTTCAAAAAAAATTCCAGAAAATCTGCAGAAAATCTTTGTGAATAATGAGAGATTATAGAAACTAATAATTGAGTAAGATTATTTTTGATGATAAGAGATAATTTTTATTTTCTCAACCTGTTCCTAAATAACTAATTAGTTTACTTTAGAAATTTGTTTATATTTTTTGTCGTCGTTATGCAATAGTTTTAAAAAACGATTCTGAAAAAGTACTCACCCAAATTCATGATTTTGAACGTCGACTTTGTGCTCAAACTCAGTAAATATACGTCGTTGAATAGTTCCATATGTCTCAAGTGAATCCTAAAAAATTGTCAACAATACTGCATTTACAGTTTAACCACCATACATTGCCGGTCACTCCCTTTAAAAACTAGACTATTTTAGTGAAAAATAAAATAAAAATAAAAAAGGCTCAATTGAAAAAACAGCCAATTCTCAACTTGTAACCCCCGGTTTTGCACTTCTGTTTCAAATAGTTATTTCAGCATATGACTCGTTATGCTTAGTGGAAACTTTTAGTTTAAACCGATTAAGTACTTAATAATAATCAATGAAAAACAGCTGAAGCGTATTTTCTTGATCTCTCATTGGTAGAGAGCCGATTTTTCATTGGCTTTTTATTAATCATACCTTCAGAAATATCACAGAAGGATTGGTTTAAGTCGTCGAATTATTAAACATACGGATTAGTGAATTATTAAGGTCCTACCTCTGGTTACATAGTGAAAGTGCATTTAAAAAAAAAATTTAGGAGAAAGTGATGAGTAGCTGTGGAACCTGGATAGATTGGCAGTATTTGATAGATGCAGCTAGTCTACTAGCTAAGTGTAGGTAAGAGAACTATGAAATAATGTGGGGGGGGGGACTAGTGAGTGTTTTCCCTCAATTTTGATGATTTTTATTCAACAAACAAATATTTAATTTCCCATGCATCAGATCTTCAGATTTCCTACTGCGTTGTGAAATATTTATTCACATACAGCAAGAACCAGAACATTGGAATAGGAAGACGACATTATAGCAATACTTCAGTTTATTTCAGAAAAAAAGTTTACTAGTAACTTGTCAAATCACGTTTCAAGTTAATTGGGCCTATCGACACTGCACAATTGCCGTGTCTCATGTTCATTGTACTATCAAATGTCATAGTTTGAGTCTAAAAGTCGTCTTACTATTCCTGAGTTTTCTGGTACTCGCTGTATAGAGACTAAAACTTTTGGTTTGGTTATAACTTAGTCAAAAGGCGTAACTCAATATTCATGGTGTACATTTGAAGGATTTTTTAAAGATAGATTTTTCAAGATTTAATTTTATTGAATGGCCGGCTGTGTCCGACAGCAGGGAAATTAATCCATTAAGCGCGTTAAATGAAAATATTTAAAATCCAAAAATTGCGACCTCTGTTTGTTCAGGTACACTCTCCAGTACACATATCCGTACGCGTACTACATGGACCCCAGCTCTTCCAAGGAACTGGTAAATATTTATTTTATCTGAACTAAATGTATTTTTATTACGGTGCCCATGGAGTTTAAAATTATTTTTCAAATTATGATTTTGAAAGAAAATAAAATCGAATTTGTTTAGCCTATGTCACACCCAGGGTACCCACTATCCATGGTTTTCCTAAAAAAAAATGTCACAGTTGTATCCGATCAGGCCGAAATATTGTATCCAATCAGGCCGAAATATTGTATCCGATCCGGCCGAAATATTGTATCCGATCAGGCCGAAATATTGAATCCGATCAGGCCGAAATATTGTATCCGATCAGTCCGAAATGTTGTATCCGATCAGGCCGAAATATTGAATCCGATCCGGCCGAAATATTGTATCCGATCAGGCCGAAATATTGAATCCGATCAGTCCGAAATGTTGTATCCGATCAGGCCGAAATGTTGTATCCGATCAGGCCGAAATATTGTATCCGATCAGGCCGAAATGTTGTATCCGATCAGGCCGAAATATTGTATCCGATCAGGCCGAAATATTGTATCCGATCAGGCCGAAATATTGTATCCGATCAGGCCGAAATATTGTAACCGATCAGGCCGATATATTGTATCTAATCTATATCTTTTTCCTAATATGTTTGATTGTTTCTCAAATTTGAGACGGGGCTCAAATTCTTTTAATTTGGCCATGGTGTTTTTTTATTTATTTTTATCTGAAATTATTATTATTAGTTTGAGTACCAGCAAGCCCAGCTAGAAGCCGAGATTGAGAATCTCAGTTGGAAAATAGAACATGCCGAGACCACGGACAGGTAAATAATTATATTTTGTATCCCTGCTACATAGAGACCACAGAAGTTTTGAACAAGGAAGATAAAGTGGTTTCTTCTTTTTGGGGTTCAGGGTCTAGCCAGTTCATTATCCCGCCGGGAGTTTAAGCAGTAATACTAGTTTTTCAATCTAAAGAGAAAATTGTTTTATTTAATACGAAAAAAAATGACTGAATATATTCCTGTCGGTTGATTTATGCTATCTTTTCAAGCATCCCCCTTCTCCATTCCTTTAGTTTATAACTTCTTCTACAAGTGCAATTGATTCTAAAGTAAGTTTCCAACAAAAGAATTAAATTTAATTGAAATGTTTCTGAGTTTACATGGAGAGACTGTACTTGACAGTTTGAAATTTGGCAACTTTTCAAAATTTAAAAATACGAACAAAAATTCGTTGATAAAATGGGGTTAAACAGCTTAAACTACTAAGAAATAGAAAATATAGATATTTATTAAGAAAAGTTTACATAGTTAAAAAAGGTATTAATATTTTTTTCAAAAAATGGGATTTTAGGGGGGGGGGGGCACAAGAAAAAAATGTGCACCCACCCCGCTACACAAATGTTCTCGTACCCCCTGACCATGGTATCTATATTTTATATTTACAAATTAATCCTGCGAATTGAAATCTCATTTTCGGAAAATTAACCTCTAAATATAGAAAGAGAACTGTCCCTTTACTTCTCCCAATTATTCGCTTCTGTTGAAAATTTCAAACAAGTTAATTAATTCTTTAATGTTTAATTAGTATTTTTGATAAATTAATTAATAAATTAATTGTTCAGAGGAGATTTAGAAAACCAAATGGATATTGCAGAAAAGCGAAGGTAGGTTTTAATAAAATCTATTTTTTTTAAATCGAGTTATTTTTTTTAAAAACAAATATATTTGCTTGCATAAAATTAAAGTCACAGTTCAGTTTATATACAGTTGTCGGCGTTTATATCAATCAATGAAGACGACTTATCTGTTTTTCTAACAAATTTTTTTAATTTACAAGCTTACAAGTAAACCAAGAGATTGATTGTGATTGACAGCTTTTCTATGTTTTCCATTTTATTTTGGTAAACCTCAAAAGATGTCTTCATTTTGATAGATACCACGACGACTGTTGAATTACTACACTCCTAACCTGTAAGCTTTGTTTACAATCTTTATTATTTTTCACACAAGCCTAGTTATTAAGCTGTTTGATTACGTCACAGCTCTAGGGTTACCCACAAAGGATGAGACTTCAGAGACGATTCTACGGAATTTGTACTGTACCTTTTCTTATATTCGCGATTGCCTGTGATTGTATATACATGTTTCTTTCTTTGCAAAATCAATACAGAAGCCATTCAAAGACTGCTCGCTCTTAAGGCAGAAGACTCTAAATTCGTTATATTTCAAGAGTTTCAGGTCGTCTTTATAGTTTCCCCCGTTTAGGGTCACCCTCTTCTTATGTTTCACAATTCCGTGTTTTAACTCCAATCCTATTTAGAACCAGTCTGCTGAAGGATTTCCTGAAAACGTAAATAGAAAGACTGAGTTGTGACAGTTTGCGGGAAGTGTGGGAATTACCGCGAATTTTCGTAAAAAATTGAGAGTGCTGAATTTTAAGAGATTTGTCACCAAGTCTTTATCTTGTTACCATCTTGAGTCGAGTATTAATGCCGATCAAACCGAGCTTAAGTTCAGTATCCAGAGTTTAAAACTAGTTTTATCTCCCCGCATCAACTCGTGAATCTGTTGGCAAAATGATATTAATGTAAGAATGTAAATATACAGAGTGATCCACATTTTAATGCATAAAACTTTTAGTTTTTTTTGGTTCAAAAATTGTTAATTACTGATTTGTTTCGAAATTTTTTACATGAAATAACACATGGATGACCCTGTATAAATTACATCTGCATCTTGAAATTGTTTTCTCTAAAACTCGATTACAGTTTAGAAAGGGAAATAGAACCTTGTCTTTTGAAGGCCTAATTGAGAAGTCAATGTTGCACAAATTTAATTTTTTTATTTAAAACCTAATTCTTTACATGCACAAAGGTATCAGAAGTCCCAAAAACACTGTATTTTAGTGACAAATTTAAATTGATTTTAAATTTCGAGTCAGCATCAAAATGGAACGGATTCTAAGTTTTTTTTAAATATGGTCTACCTCCTTCGTATCTTACAAAATGTTCGATTTTTAATTAAAAATCGAAGAAAAAAAATATTGTTCTTTACCAAATTTTGCAAAATCTAGTAGAAATGAGTGTTTATTTTTATTATTTGGTCCAAAGTTTGATAACAGAGAAAATTATGTTGCACTGGTTAAAGATTATTTTGAGGTTGTCATTTCTTGAATTTTCATGTTTTTTTTGGGACTCTCTGTATCGTCAGTTTTAAATAAATTCTGAACCAAATATATTTAGATAAATTTGCTAAAAATGAATGCAATAAAATCTTTTAAAAATTAGTTTATGCCCTTTTTGAAAAATTTACTTTAGATCTGAATTTGTTAGGATAGGTTTATTTCTCATATCGACAAAAATGTTGGCATTATATTGTACTACGGTTTATATCAAATTAATGTTCATATAATTTTTATGATTTGAGCAAGTTAATCCTCTGTCACGAAAAGAGAAAGTCAAATAAAATTTTTTAGCTAAATATTTTGAAAGTTTTTTAATTTTTGTCATGTACTTGTAATTTTTGTATCGTTTAACCAGTTAATAAATGGTATTAGTTTAATTTGTTTAATCAGCTCAAATTAAGAGGTCAGAACGTTAGAGGGAAGGTACGTCACACCATTTTTTTCGTACGACCACAGATGACGTCAAAACTCAACATAATCTTGTCTGGTATTGTTTTAATTCCTTAGATTTAAGATACCAGTAACAAGGTATATAGAAATAAACGATTATCAATCAATCAATCAATGTTTTAATTCCTTTATAAGTACTTAAAATTTTATATTCGAAAATTGAGACACGTAAAAAAGTAATGGTGAGTTGTGACGTCATTTGAGGTGCGGACGAATAAATGGCGTGGTCTTCTCTCGCTCTCGGATCAGAACCTTTACGTAGGGGAAAAGGGCGAGTCAGTGTTTCTAATTGTTGCAAAAGATCGCATAAGAAATGCGTTAGTCATTTCTGTAAAGAATCCACTATTAAGAATAATTAGTATTTAAAATTTACAAGCGTTGATATCCTGTTAATAATAGACCTGCGCATTTTGCTGCAAGAAAAAAATATAGGAATTGTCAAAATTAAACACTTTTAGCTAAACAAAACACGTTCCATATTAAATTGATCAGATAAAGGTTGTAAATAGGGGATTCTGCTCTTTAAGTGGAGGGTCACTTGAAATTACGAATTGGCAGTCCTTTAAGAGAGGAGGTTAGGTTAGGAGGTTTCTATTTTTATATGTTTTTAAATTGGAGGGGGGGGGGGGATATTCCTTCAACCTCTGAATCTACGTGATTAGTTTAGTACAGGGTGTCCCAAAAAACATGGGAATTCAGTGACGAATTCGATATCGTCTTAGTTATGAATTAGCATTGTAATACCTAATTTCAAAACCCATAATATTATTATGTCTGCTAGAGTTTATTTTATGAAAAGAGTAAAAGACTGTAAAGATGTGTCTATAATGTCTCCGCAAGATGAACAGTGAAGACGGTTAAGTTTACTCTGTTAGTATACGGCAATTTTCTTGTTTTACTAAGTACAACCGTATGCAGTCAAAACATAACCAAACAAAATATGAACATAGCAGACGAAAATCTTACAGGTTACAGCTTTCTCAGTAGGTATCACTATACTAAATCAAAGAATTATTTAAAAAGACGATATCGAATTCGTCACTGAATTCCCACGTTTATTGGGACACCCTGTATTAGAAACATGTTAGAAATTAATTAAAAATAAGATTAAGACGAGGTTGATTAATTATTGGATTTATATCGATTAAAGATTTTAAAAAGGTTCAGATTCAGATTAGGTGTCAGAGTTTGAATTGAAATACGTCTAATATTCAGAATCAAGTAAGGTTATGGATTAAAAATGGGTTTCAGATCAGGAACAGAATCTAAAACTCAAGAATGCGCGAAGTTGAAGTAATAGCTGAAAAGTTCTGAAAAATGATTAATTCTAGGTTGAATTAAGCTTAAGCACAGACTCTTATTAGATTAAAAAACTTGGGGTTTGTGAATACGAAAAAGCTGCATCAGTTCGCATAGCTAATCATATTAAATTGATAGAAAATAATGTTAACTCGTCGATTTCGGTGAGAGACATATTTCATTCAAAGTCACGAGAGGCATTAAAGCTGAAACTTAACATTTAAGTAGAAAATTTTCGTTTTTTACTTTTGGACTCAGGTTTACCGATAGATTAAGAATTGGAATCAGGTTTACCCATAGATTAAGAATTGGACTCAGGTTTACCCATAGATTAAGAATTGGACTCAGGTTTACCCATAGATTAAGAATTGGACTCAGGTTTACCCATAGATTAAGAATTAGTTCGAGATTAAATAGAAGTGGATGGTTCAGAATATGTTTAGATTTAACTTTGGAAGAAGAACAGGTCGAGGATTAAGAAATTAGAATGGGTTAAGATCAAGGATAAGTTTAAGACAATAAGGAACGGAGTAAGTCCTGATCAAGTTGTTAAAGGGACTGTAAGTGTAATTTCAAGTGACCCTGCATGCAAAGATAGCAATGATCGACAGCTTTGGCTGATATAGAACAAATTAGACATCAATGTCTTGTTTCTTTTATTTTCATTTGCGGTTTCTCTGCGAAAGTGACAGGCGCATTCCTAGCTTATAAGAAGCAATGGAGAAACTCAAAGAATCAATAAACACTTCTCAAGTCGGAGAAACGACATTATCTTCCACATTTTGATCAGATTAAGGTTGTAAGGGCACCGTTGTAAATCGGACATTGCCATCTTTGCATAGAGGGTTCCACAAAATCATGCTTACAGTCCCTTTCATTGGATGTAAAGTTTTAAAACTAGAGTTTCCGATAAAATAGTTCTCTAGATAAATTTAATCAAAGAGATATAAACTAAACAAAACTTTAAACTTGGTTTAGATCCGACCTGGGGGAGACAGAACTACGAGTTTTTCGACCTGGGGGAAACGGAACTACAAGTTTATCGACCTGGGGGAAACGAAACTACAAGTTTATCGACCTAACGCAGTATTCTATAATTTATATAAATACTAATTATTTTCTGGAAAATTCTGGAATCGAAAGACGACCTTTAGACTCAAATTATCGAGTGACATTTTAATATTCTGGTTATTACTGAACCTTATAGGTGGGGTTTCTTAGCAATAGTCTCTAAAAATACAGTGAAACCCTTAATAACGAATACATCGAAATAATTCATCAAATGTCGTATTCTTCACTTTCTGATAATGGAATGTTGCAGATATTTAGTTTTTTTAATTAAATGATTATATGGAACTCTTCAAACCCGTTCCCGCATATTCGTGGCTATTTATTTATTTTCGAAAATACTGATATTTACGTAAAATACAGGGTGTCCCAAAAAACATGGGAATTCAGTGACGAATTCGATATCGTCTTTGTTATGAATTAGCATTGTAATACCTAATTTCAAAAGCCATAATATTATTATGTCTGCTAGAGTTTATTTAATGAAAAGGGTAAAAGACTGCAAAGATGTGTCTATAATGTCTCCGCAAGATGAACAGTGAAGACGGACAAGTTTACTTTGTTTGTATACTTTGTATACTATACTTTGTATATTTCTTGTTTTACTAAGTACAACCGTATGCAGTCAAAACATAAACAAACAAAATGTAAACATAGCAGACGAAACTCTTACAGATTACAGCTTTCTCAGTAGGTATCACTATACTAAATCAAAGAATTATTTGAAAAGACGATATCGAATTCGTCACTGAATTCCCATGTTTTTTGGGACACCCTGTAGTATAAAACTCATTGAAAAATTGTCAAGACGACATTTGATATATTCTTCCGATGTATTCGTTATTATGGGTTTCACTGTAGTTAACTGTACAATGCAGGGATATAAACAAAAGCTATCCCCTTAAAATCGTCTTTGACAATCGGAAGTCAAAGGCGGGAACATTTGCTATGAATGCTAAGCTTTTCATAATGTGATCTACTAATTTTTGGATCTTAAACGATTACGAGTTGTTCTTAGAAATTTGGTAAGAAATTTTAGGGAATGTCAAAACAATGAAAGGGGGTGTAGGCTGAAACCTAATTATTTAAGGAGTTGAACGAGGCCCATAAGAGTTCTATTTGATGTTCCTGTATCAAAATTGATATAAAACTGAGTCAAATTTATACGAAAATGTATGTATATAAAGTTTTGTATAAAAATCGTAGGATTAAACAGATTATATTCAGCAAATACGCAACCAATCTGAAAACAACGATATCCCAGAGGAGCCTGAAAAACTTAGGTTTACTCCTATTATTATTTAAATTTAATAATTTTTAATTTTTAAAACATATATAATTGATAATATAATTGAATTGTCCGTATTATGTGAAGAGATCTGACACGTGCAATGATACTGCCTATACCCCCTTTAATTTTTCCATTACAATCCCTTAATGCAAGCGTTTCTAAATTTAAAAAAATCTAAATATTTCCATGTTTTTTGGACATGTATTCTGAGACACCCTGTATTGTGTTAAATGTGTGAATGAGGGGGTTTAAACCTCTAATCTCCTAATTCTCGTTTAGATAACACAGTTTTAATACAAAACAGTTTAGAATCCACCATTTCAGAGATTAATTTAATTTCATCATTTCTAAAACCTTGTAAATTAATAAGAATTTTCCAACAATAAAAAGGAAAGAAAATCTAAGCCTAACATTTTTATGAGATTACCATTTGCTTTACACCTTTTAGCTCAAGGCATTTGCTCTACACCCTTTAGATCAGAGTGTTTGCTCTTCACCTTTTAGATCAATGTATTTGCTCTTCATCTTTAAGATCAATACATTTGCTCTACACCTTTTAGATCAATTCATTTGCTCTACACCTTTTAGATAAATGTATTTGCTCTTCACCTTTTAGATCAATGCATTTGTTCTACAACTTTTAGATCAATGCATTTGCTCTTCACCTTTTAGATCAATGTATTTGCTCTACACCTTTTAGATCAATGTATTTGCTCTACAACTTTTAGATCAATGTATTTGCTCTACAATATTAGACTACTACATTTGCTCTACACCTTTTATTAGATTACTACATTTGCTCTGCACCTTTTATTAGACTACTACATTTGCTCTACACCTTTTAAATTACTACATTTGTTTACAGCTTTAAGTTCACTAAATTTGCTCTACATCATTTAGATAACAACATTTGCTCCACGCCTTTTTAGATCACTACATTTGCTCTACAGCTTTTATTATATAACTGCATATTTGCTCTATATTCAGTTTTTAAATTCCAACAGAGAAAACTTCTCTGCTGAGATTTGTGAATATATGATTTAGATATTGAAACTTTTAACTTAAACAATATTTATTTAAATGAAAGGTCTATTATAGGTTAAACAACTTTTACAAAATTTACAATATTTATAATTTTGTTAACCTCAGCTGGCTATAATTCTGTAACATCAACCAAGGTGTAACTTGTAAATTGTTCCATTCCAATGGGTAACATAGAATAGGTGATTAAATTCTACAACACAGTAATATGACTGAGTGGTAAAGATAACGCTTAACAGATGGGGTTTGCTTACATTCGGTATTAAGAAATATTTGGTTAGGGAAATCGGGTCGGTTCATGAAGATTTTATTGTACCTGTCTGACTTTCTATCTATCTATCTTTAAATCCTTATAATGGCGCTCTGGCCCTTAGTGGATCGATCAACTTAAATACTAATGGCACAATGGGGACTAGCAAGTAGCAATGCTGAGTACTTTTCATTATTTATTATACAGTACACTATAGTTATCAAATTCTTGAATACGACAGGGTGTCCCACATCATATTAAACCGAGAACGGGTCTAAATTACGATTTTCGGGACTAATTAGAAAATTTCATTAGTATGAATCATTTTGAAAAATAACATAAGGCTTTAATAAGAACCTTCTTCGGAATATGATAAGTTTTTCGAGTATTAAGGGTTTATTTTGGTGTTAAAGATTGGAGATAATCTAATATGATATGGAACGCTCTGTATTTTGAGTAATCTTTGGTGTCTCTTTTGATATAGAGTTAACCATATGTCTAATTGTGTCTTCTGTCCTGGCAGGAGTTGATAATACTCTAAAAGTCAACCCCGCGCATACTGCTTTGATCTGAATGAAAACGTGCCAACTATTAGCTATATCGCATAGTTTGATCTCCAATCTTGGAGAATTTAACCCAATATTCTTCTAACGATCCAATCTTCACACTTATAAAGAAAATCTGGACTAGTTGTTGATATCAATCAAATTCCTGGTTTTCTATTGGGTTGTTTGACCACATATTGAGTTTGGGTTATTAGCCTGGGGGGGGGGGTTCAACCATCAAAACTTAAAGGGTTAATTAATTGCCAGAAAAAATGTATACGAAATAACAAAAAGCAAATTCCCACACTATTCCAATATTTAAGAAATTAAATATCCTGAAGTTTAACGATTTGATTTGTTTGACTTAAACTGCAAGTTGTTTATGCATTCTTTTTTTCACGATAAACTTCCCTCCTGCTTTGAAAGTATGTTTAAAAAGTCCAATTCTCTGAGAACAAATAACATTGCTTTACAGATTTGCAAAAAATCGTCCCTGCGCAATCTTCCATCCTTCATTTTACCTAGCAAATGGAATTCCTTAACCCAAGATCTGAAAGCTTTAACAAATAGAAATTCTTTGAAAAATCATTTTAGTGCCAAATATATAAATTCATATAAAAATATTTCTTGTATCAATATTATGTGTCCTGATTGCTGTAATGGGTAAATTATTGTTCTGTGACTGCTGTTCCAGACTCATACTGTAGGTGTTGTTGTACGGTATGTAAAGTGATGACATCTCCAGCATTTTGAATCTTTTTTTTATGGTAATCTCAGTGCAACCAAATTCCTGACTTTGGTACACCACTATATTCTTATGAAAGTCCTTTGGGTACCCAAGGTAATATTTATGCATCGAATAATAAATATATACAGGGTGAGTCAAAAAAAATGTGTGATTTACGGCGCCTGGTGCAAAAGTGTACCTTTTTCTGTGCAACTCTTCTGTATGGTGTTTTTCAATACTTTTTGAAAATTTTAATTTTTTTTTGGTATTCTAATGGTCCAAAAAAAATCCGCGAACTCTTTTTTTCTCTCAAAAGCAAAAGTTTAGAAAAGCAAAAAAAACAATCTGTACGAGAGGAGGGCCGAGGGGGGTGGTCTCTGTTGCATAAAAAGTAGTTATGAATTCACGATTCCCAATCCTGCAGTGTTAAATATTAATAATATACAATGAATTCTCTAGTTTCTTTCTTCTTAGTATATTCAAAAGTTAAAAAATATACGTTGTTCAGTTGAAACTTGAAGAACCATTGAAAAACAACTTTTCCTTTAAATTAGAACAGGACTGAAAATTGCGAATTTTCTTTGTTACAATTTTGCCAATTTTCTATGATTCTGTGATTCAATCTGTATAAAATTTTATATTTCGATAGAAATAATTTAATATTTAACACTGGGATTGGGAATCGTGAATTCGTAATTACTTTTTAGGCAACAGAGACCACCCCCCTCCTCTCGTACAGATTGGTATAGCGCAATTTAACATAGCAAAAACAGAGGGAAATATTAAACAATGTTTAATTTTCACAAGTAAATGCATGGTTAAACATTTAATCTTTTGAATTCACTGGGGCCTGCATTTCCCTTGTACATATTGGAAAAATGGAATTTAACATGGCAAAAATAGGAGTAAAAGTACAAGTTTGCAAAAGTTTACTAAAAATGTTACAAAAATAATATGATGATATTCGTGAGAATAAAACAGTTTTCAAGAGAATAAAATATCTTTCACGTTATTGATCAGATAAAGGTCCAAAGGGTACCGTTATCAATCGGGCATGCCTGTAATTTACTGAAAGGTCAATTAGAATTGTACGATGATAGCCCCGTTGAGCGCGTTTTAGATTGTTTTACATTAATTATTTTCCAGTTTCTACATTTCAGATTTTGAGCCGCTCTCCTCCCTCAGATGTTTAGATTAGTTATGTAAGTTAAATTAGATGATAAAGTTATGTTTAGATTATACTGGTGTCCAGGGGTCCGGGGACCCAGGGGTCCAGGGTCCAGGGGTTCCAGGTGTCCAGGGGGTCCAGGGATCCAGGGATCCAGGGGTTCAGGGTCCATGGATCCAGGGGTTTAAGGTCCATGTGGTTCCAGGTGTCCAGGGGTCCAGGGATCCAGTGGGAAACTCCGCAAATGGAGAGTCACTTCAAATGACGCCTACACACACCTCTGCTCCTTTAGTAAAAGTAAATTCAACCTATATGAAGCATAAAGTCTGACCGCGTCAACCTTGTTGCACCGGCTAGTCCTGTCAATAGATCCAGGTATAGTACAAACTGGGAACGGAAAGGTTGACCCGGCTTGGAAATTCAAATGTAATACTACAGCTGCCCGTGCCTACGCTCTACATTATACTTATAAAGTAAATTTAACGTTAGGTTGAAATCTTACATTTGCTTTAAATCATAACTCCTCTTTCTAAACAAAGATTGAAACCAAAGTTATAAATCTATAACATGCATCTTCTCTATGCTTAGCCGTAAAATCCTAGAGGAGCTATGATATCACAAACCTTATCTTGTAAGTTTTGATGAAGTTTTCCTTGTGTCTTGATTGGAATGAGCTGTAAACATGTTATTCTTGGTCTTTTGTTTTGTTTAACACAGATAGTTTAACAATATTCTTACAGGTATAGGATCCATCATAATACTATGGAATAGGAAGACGATATAACTGCAATATTATGTATATACTAGCTTGGAAACCCAGTTTTGTTAGGAAACTAAACTTTCTTTAAAATATCTAACCCGCTCAATTTCAATGGACAGGACTAGCCGATGCAACAAGGTTGCCGCGGGCAAACTTTATGCTTCATATAGGTTGAATTTACTTTTACCAAAGGGGCAGATTTGCGTGTCCTCAGTTAAAATCTCCAGGACGGAGATTTTGACTAGGATACAAATCAGTTCGGGACCGGCCCTCTCCAAGAGAGGATGGAGAAATTACAACTCCAAATCCCCATAATGTTAAGTTATGATGGACGATCTGAGTCCTGAGAAGGAGTCAATCTCAGGAATAGACACTTCAGATAAGCTCCTAGCCATGGGGTCAACAAGGAGCGCAGACTCACAGGAAACCCGAACCTGTGGACCGATGGCATTGTGAAGCTCCGGAATACAACAAAGATCACAAGGACTCAAGGAAACCCAACCTTGTGGATCTGGATATTGGAAAGCACAGGAACCCCGAACCTGTGGACCAATGGCATTTTGAAGCTCCGGAATACAACAAAGATCACAAGGACTCAAGGAAACCCAACCTTGTGGATCTGGATATAGAAAAGCACAGGAACCCCGAACCTGTGGACCGATGGCATTGTGAAGCTCCGGAATACAACAAAGATCACAAGGACTCAAGGAAACCCAACCTTGTGGATCTGGATATAGAAAAGCACAGGAAACCCGAACCTGTGGACACTGTAGTAGCAGTTTACCTACATCGCTTTAGTTAATTGTTTTTAACTATTTTGTTTTCTTATATATTGGCGCTTCACTTCATGACTACTTGAATATTAATACCCCCCTTTTACCATAGTTTCAGTAGAGGTAAATATTTCCACTTACTGATAGCGCTGATTAAAGGATTCATAACTCTAATTTGATAATGAGATAGATAGAAAGATAGATGTTACCGCCATACTATTTCTATTGGTTCAGAATAGACAACAAGCACATGACTGAACCCTGATTGGATCAGGCGCTAATGGACTCAACATACAGGAGTGAGATTGTTAATGATATTCGAAATATCCAGCTGATTCTTAAAGACATTAAAAATATCGAACTCTACATTACATTCGAAATTTTGTACTGTTTGTAAATTTATCCGAAAGATCAAACTTTTTGTAAGGAAAATTCGAAATATTAAAATATTTATACATGCCGTTCGAAGTATTGATCTGATTGTTAATGACATTCGAAATAACGAACTCTGCATTTAAAATTTAAAATTTAGAACAAGCTGATTAAAAATAAATTCGAAATATTTAATTATTTGTGCATGAAATCGAATTATTAAATTATTTGGGCCTGAAATTCAAAATATCGAACTATTTTAACATTCAAATTCCCAATCTATTTCTGAATTTGATAATCAAAATATCGAACTGATTGCACATTTAATAGTATTTCTTGAGGTAGTATGAAAAGTGATAAAAACGCAAAAGCAAGAAAAAGTTTGTATTCATGAACATAAAAGAAGGAAGAAGTATAGAAAAGTCTAGAAAAGGTGATAAATGGACCCAATAATTTTCCTCCGGGCTCTCTGTTCCACAACTTTAACTTTAAAGGGACTGAAAACGTAATTCAATGTGACCCTATATTTATAAATGGGCTTGTTCGATAAACAGTAATCTGAGAAACAATGAGGAAGATATTGCGGTGTTTTTATCTAGAAAAGTATTGAATTCTGACATATTTATTCTTTTTCTCTTGATGTATAAATCCGCAAGTCACTTTTAAAGAGAAATACAAATAATCAATTGTGAAAGAATGGATAACTACGTCATATTTGATCAGAAGAAGGTTTAAAGATTAAATCTAACTTTACGTTTAACTTCGGTAAGTTTACAGATTTTTACATACCTAGCTTCAGCATGGACTGCATGTCTTTTACATACCTAGCTACAGCATGGACTGCATGTCTTGTACATACCTAGCTACTGCATGGACTGCATGTCTTTTATATACCTAGCTACAGCATGGACTCCATGTCTTTTACATACCTAGCTACAGCATTGACTGCATGTCTTTTACATACCTAGCTACAGCATGGACTGCATGTCTTGTACATACCTAGCTACAGCATGGACTGCATGTCTTGTACATACCTAGCTACAGCATGGACTGCATGTCTTGTACATACCTAGCTACAGCATGGACTGCATGTCTTGTACATACCTAGCTACAGCATGGACTGCATGTCTTGTATATACCTAGCTACAGCATGGACTGCGTGTCTTTTACATACCTAGCTACAGCATGAACTGCATGTCTTTTACATACCTAGCTACAGCATGGACTGCATGTCTTTTACATACCTAGCTACAGCATGGACTCCATGTCTTTTACATACCTAGCTACAGCATGGACTGCATGTCTTTTATATACCTAGCTACAGCATGGACTGCATATCTTGTACATACCTAGCTACAGCATGGATTGCATGTCTTTTACATACCTAGCTACACCATGGACTGCGTGTCTTTTATATACCAAGCTACAGCATGGACTGCATGTCTTTTATATACCTAGCTACAGCATGGACTGCATGTCTTTTACATACCAAGCTACAACATGGACTGCATGTCTTTTACATACCTAACTACAACATGGACTGCGTGTCTTTTTCTCTTGATTATGTATAGTCGACATTGGTTTCTTGTAATTGTAAATCATCTATGAAAACGTGCTAAATTCATAATTGTATAGATTTCAATTTTATGATTAGGTATAAGAACGGTTTTTGGTTATCGACTGTAATAATTGTTCTTTTATTATACTTTTGATTTGAAAAAAGGAATCTTATGAATAAATTCAAACGAATAAAAAAGAAAGATTTAGAAGATTTCTATATGAAATTTAATACAATGATGATATTTGTAAAAGAATAAGATAGATTTAAGATATTTGTAAAAGAATAAGATATATTTAAGATAGTTGTAAAAGAATAAGATAGATTTAAGATAGTTGTAAAAGAATAAGATTGATTTAAGATATTTTGTAAAAGAATAAGATAGATTTAAGATATGTCTAAAAAATAATGTACGTTCCAACTTTTTCTAGCCATTTCGTTAACTTCCAAACATTAAAAATTAATACGAATTTCAGTTAGCCGTTAATTTTAAAGGTAAGAACGTAATGCTCGTTTCGTTAACAACATTTTCCGTTTTTTTAAATTACCGTTAGGTAACGATTTAAATTTCATTAACGGCGTTAACGGAAAAAAATGTTAACGGCTCCAGCCGTTAACGGTACATTAATACATTATTAATGTACCGTTAATACGTTATTAACGGCGCGAAGCGACAAAAAAATCGTTAACTGTTTAGTACAGTATTAACGGTTTATTACAATATCAACGATTTAAAAAATCGTCAACAGCATAGCCGTTAACGGTTTATTACAGCATCAACGGTTCCTGAAATCGTTAACGGCGTATAATTTCCAAAAAATTTGAGGTTTTACAAAGTCCAAAATTGTTTAAACTGAACATTTGCTTTACGTTTTTTCTGCCTAATTATTCCTCTATGAGGCTTCATTGAAGAAGCTTAAATAATAAAAAATTCCTAAGTTTTAAAATGTGGCAAGTTTTTTAAAAGTTTATAGAAAAAACAAAGCTAATAATCCTAGGTGTAAGTTTTACATAAATTGCATGTTGCTCAAGACAAAGCATTGTGAACTCAGTTCATTTCCAACTTTGTTACCTGTAATTTTCACCATTAAAACAAAAATCCAAGTTTAAAAATTTGTCAAACGCCATATATGTGTGTTCAAATTCCCTGTCTTTTGTACATTCTCTACATTCTTCTTTTAACAGTCAACGCTTTTAAAAATGAAATTATGTTTACTATTTCACACCATGGTTTCAGTAGAAGAAAATATCTCCATTTACTGTTATAGCGCCGATATAAGGATTTATCTTGAATCGGATAATGAGCTAGATAGAAAGATAGACGTTACCGCCATGCAATTTCTATTGGTTCAGAATAGACTCCAAACACATGGCTAAACCCTTATTGGATCAGGCGCTAATGGACACGGCATACTGGAGTGTTCATTTCACTGGTAAAGATTAAAGAAAAACTAACATACTAACAAGCATACAATACCACAATAAGATATATTTAAGACATGTCTAAAAGAAAAAGATATATTTAGGATACAGCTAAGGGAAAAAGACAGATTTAATATATGTCTAATAGAAAAAGATAGAATAAGATATATTTAAGATTAATCTAATAGAAAAAGATAGATTTAAGATATGTCTAATAGAATAAGATATATTTAAGATATGCATGTAATAGAATAAAATAGAATTAAGATGTATACAACAGTCTAAGATAGATTTAAAATATGTTTAATAGAATAAGAGATATTTAAGATATATATATAGTAATTAGATATATTAAAGATATGTCTAATAGAATAAGATATATTTAAGATGTATATAGATAGATTTAAGATATGTTTAATAGAATAAGATATATTTAAGATATGTCTAAAAGAATAAGATATATTTAAGATAAATCTGTAAGAAAAAGATAGACTTAAGATATATCTTATAGAATAAGATAGGTTTAAGATATATATCTAATAGAATACAGTGAAACGAGGGAAGGAAGGCCAGCCACAACAATTTCTCGTCCGAGCCACATTCACCTCATTTTCTCGTCCGAGCCACCTCGGAATCCTCGTCCTTTGATTATTTTGTGTAAAATAGTTTCCAATTCTTAAAGATAAAACTATTTTTCAAAAATCTGGCATAAAATAGGGCATAAAATATGAAAGTAGTAAAGTATTGCAATGATTATATCATGTTGGAATCTTCAAACCCATGAGAATGATGGCAAACTTTATTTAGGTAAAACTTAAATCTCCTCTGCCTCCGTAATGGCTAACCTTCGTGATATAAAATAAATAGCAAAATATTCGGCATACCTCCGCCTATAATTTTCCCCATGGAACCACCCGGAAAAATTCTATGGTTCTCACTAAAGTTAACAAAAAAGGTTGAAGTTCTATAAACTTGGAATTATTTGCGGCATTCTACATCAGGAATATCTGAAAATGCGCGTAAAAAAGGTGAACATTTTTAAAGACATTAAACTTGAAATCTTTAATTCAATTGAAACTTTTTTTTATTTACAAAAATTTAATATTTCATTTATGCCCTAACGTGGCTTGATTATTAAAAAAAATAGTTTTATCTGGAAGGATTAGACACTTAAAAAAATTATATTGAGAGGACGAGAATTTCGAGGGGGCTCGGACGAGAAAATTTTTCATTGAGTTTTATACTACTATATTACGTAAATTTCAGTATTTGCGAAAATAAATAAATAGCCATGAATATGCGGGAACAGTGCGGGAAGAGTTCCATATAATCATTTAATTACAAAACCAAATATCTGTAACATTCCATTATTAGAAAGTGAAGAATACGACATTAGATAAATTCTTTCGATGTATTCGTTATTAAGGGTTTCACTGTACGATATAAGATATACCTAATAGAATACGATAAATCCAAGATGTATCTAAAAAAATAAGATAGACTTAAGATTAATCTAAAGAAATAAGATATATTTAAGATATGTCTAATAGAATAAGATATATTTGGATCGTTGCATGGAAGCCTTTATCAAATATATTCTGTTGGCAGGTTTAGGTCTCTAGAATCTATAATATATACTGAAAACTAGAGATGGGGATCAGGTCTCTATAGAATCTATAATATATACTGAAAACTAGAGATAGGGATTACATTAAAGGTACTGTAAGCGAAGTTTCGAGTGCTCCTTCATGCAAAGACGGGATTGCCTGATTTGGAACGGTAGTCCTTAAATCTTTGCCTGATCAAGTACATAGATAATAGATAATAGATATCCATGTTTTGTTTATTTAAAACTGTTTCTTCTAATTTCTGTTTATTCTAATTATTCACATTTAGGTTAGATTATGGTTTCAAGGTTACCGTTGTAAATCGGGCATTGCCATCTTTTTAATAGAGGGTCACTTCAAATTACGCGTACAGTCCCTTTAAACTAAAGTAAATTGTATGTATGGTTGAAATCATAGGTCCTTATTGCAGAGCTTGTAATTGAAGAAGATTAAATGTCTTGAATATATCCGAATAATTCTGCATGTCTCATACTTGTGCATAAAACTACAGGAGCCCCGAAGTCCCAAAGTCATACAAGTAATTTAGCAAAATAGTACCATTTCCAATCTGTATAGTTTTTATTTTCCACATTATTGATCAGATAAAGGTTTTAAGGATACCGATGTGAATCGGGTCTCTTACAATTACGGACCCTTTAAACCTAGAAAAACGACAATATCTTCAATTGTATGGCGGTTCACTCTTTAATAACTGAATAGTCAACGCCCATCTTTACTCCGAGGATACTTTCTGCATAAAATATGTATCTTTTCCTAAATACACATTCACAAACCTTTAAATAAGAAGGAAATTATTTGACTGGGCTAATCAGGGCGCTTTGCGCCATTTTCTATTTCAACTTTTAATTGTAGCTCAATCTTTCAGCATTTGATCGAAAAAATAAATTTTTGTTGGCTGATTTACAATTTGTTTTCCTTCAAAATTTTACGAAAATCAACCGTTTTTGGATATAATTTTTTTGGATTCTGAGCACCCATAATTCCTAAGGTCCCTCAAAAAATTTGGCCCGATCGGTTCAGCCGTTTTGACGTTTATCGGTTACAAACAGACAAGCAAGAGGGGTTTGCATCAGAAACAATGAAAGAATTTAACAGAATCCACAACTTTCTTGATACAAAATACAATATCATCATCCAAACAGAAATCCTATCTATCTATCTATCTATCTATCTATCTATCTATCTATCTATCTATCTATCTTTCTATCTATCTATCTATCTATTTATCTATCTATCTATTTATCTATCTATCTATTTATCTATTTATCTATCTATCTATTTATCTATCTATCTAACTATCTAACTATCTATTTATCTATCTATATATATATCTTGTTTTACTGATTATTAACATTTTGTTTTCTTCTTTGTATAATATTGTGTTATTTGCCCAGTAGAATAATACCTTTAGATATATATTTACATCTCTCTATCTATATATCTATCTATCAGACCCTAGAATAATACCCTGGTCAGTTCTCTTGTTATACAAAAACAAAGCAAAAAAAGGGATTGTACTTTAGCTTTAAAATCCTTCCACATTCGTCTCCAGAAAAAAAAAAATCAGAAAGATTCTATTGTAAAAAAACCAGCCCTGTGGGAATTATTAAATGTGACATCAAGAAAAATGACCCCCCCGGGCCCCCCCCTTTCAGTAATGGAACACTAATTTTGACAAGTTCCCTCTGTCTGCTGTGTAAATCCGCAACCTAGAGGAACCGAAGTTAAAACATATGAATTTTCAAAAAAAAAAAACACATAGACAACTCAATAATTATTTCTCATAATGTACTGTGTTGTACAGTAATGTACTGTGCTGCATGTTGTGATTCGGACTTACACATGTAACTGTGTAAATGGAGGGTCACTTACACATGTAACTGTGTGAATGAAGGGTCAATTACACATGTAACTGTGTAAATGGAGGGTCAATTACACATGTAACTGTGTAGATGGAGTATTGTGAACTAGTCAGAAGGAGAAGGTAAAATGCATCATTACTAGCGTGACTTTGTGACTTCTTTTAGCGCGCAAATACGTGAAAAGAATATGGGGTCTTTAACGAAAATATGGGATCTCCAATGAATATATCCAACGAGAATTTAGGGTTTTCAATAAAAATATGGGGGTCTGCAATGAAAATATGGGGGTCTCCAACGAAAATATGGTGGTCTCCAACGAAAACCGGGGTCACCAACAAAGATATGGAGATCTCACGAAAATCAGGGGGCTCCAACGAAAAAATGAGGATCTCCAACAAAAATCTGGGCTCTCCAATGAATAACTTGGGGTCTCTAATGAAAATATGGTGGTCTCTAACGAAAATATGGGGTCTGCAATGAAAATATGGGGGTCTCCAACGAGAATCGGGGTCTCCAACGAAAATATGGTGGTCTATAACGAGAATCGGGGGTCACCAACGAAGATATTTGGATTTCCAACGAAAATCTTGAGTCTCCAATGAAAATATGGGGATATGGGGGTCTCCAACGAGAATCGGGGGCCTTTAACGAAAATATGAGGATCTCCAACGAAAATCTGAGATCTGCAATGAAAAACTTGGGGTCTCCAATGAAAATATGGGGGTCTCCAACGAAAATATGGGGTCTCCAATTAAAATCTGTGGGTCTCAAATGAAAATATTGGGTCTCCAATGAAAATATGGTGGTCTATAACAAAAATCTGGGGTCTCCAATAGTATTCCAATGATGATAATTTCTTCCCAAACTCGCAATTCAAACAGTTTTTAACAAATAATTGCACAGAGATCTCTGGCCTCCATGATAAGTCAAAGGTTTAAAGGGGATCATTTTAAATCCAACATTGCCGCGCCATCGTTGCATGAAGAGTATCTTGAACTCCGTAAACAATCTCTTTAAGAAAGAAATTAAATAATAGCGAAGAACAATAAATTTTTGCAAAAGCATACTTCTTTATTTTCGTTCATTTGTATCTGTATCTAATTGGTATGATTAGCCTGACTGATTAATTTTATTATGTTGGGTTGCCAAATTGGTTCATTATATAGATGGTTCTTTCTTTCTTTCTATATACTTCATGTGTTTAATTGTATTATTATATGGATGGTTCTTTCTTTCTTTCTATATACTTCATGTGTTTAATTGTATTATTATATAGATGGTTCTTAATATATCTTTCTATATACTTCATGTATTTAATTGTATTATTATATAGATGGTTCTTTATATATCTTTCTATATACTTCATGTGTTTAATTGTATTATTATATGGATGGTTCTTTATATATCTTTCTATATACTTCATGTGTTTAATTGTATTATTATATAGATGGTTCTTTATATATCTCTATATATACCTTATCTGTTTAATTGTATTATTATATAGATATAAATAGTTCATATATTTCTATCTACAATATACTTGTGTTTAATTCAGGGAATAAGAATAAAGGGAAGAGAAATGGAGCTGGTCTGGCATGAGAAAGCCTGTTGCACTGCAGCTTTGCAAACGAGTTCGCTATTACACACGCACACTCTAGCTTACTGATGCTTTTAAAGTGAATTTGCTCATTTTCAGTTTTTCTCTTATTCCCACTTTATTTTGAATTTTTTGCAATTGTTTTTGCATATTTGAATTGGCTGGGTCTAAGGCTTTTAAAAAATGCATATATAATCATATTTCGTTCATTTTTTGTTTTCAAAATTTTTCCAAACATACAAATACGATGCGCCCTGCTTTATATGTAAGATAAAGTTTATGGTTTCCTTGTTTTGGTATTGAGACACTAGCTGAGTAAACTTGAGAAGATTTATTATAAGATAAATCTAGTTTCTTACAAACTTTTTACAAGGATAGGTATATTATATAACAAAGGTGATCGAGGAAGGGAGCGCTAGGCTGCCATGAGTCCCACTTTTCACTTTCAAACCGTAGAAATTGTCCTGAATGATCTCCGAGCCTCGTGAAACAAGATCTAAAGGTAGTGTTTGACAACGCACAGAGAGGTCGTTTTGTAAATTCTGCGGCTTAAAGTTAGAAACGGCGGTCAAGCACCCCCTCCCTCGATTAAGATGTACGTTTATGTTTGTGTTTGTGAGTGTTGGATGTATGTGTGTATGTATGTAGATAAGTGTGTGTAAGTGATCCATCTAAGAATGACAATGACATTCTGGCAATCCTTGCATCATTCAATCCCTAGCTTCAGAACCAGGAGATGCTTTTTCTTTTTCTTTTTTCTTTTTTCTTTTTTCTTTATTCTTAAACCTTTAACAGTTTAACCCTTTGTTGCTCTTTTTTTCATTTCAATCAATCTTTCTTTATTTATTATTTCCATTTTCCTTAATTTGGTTTAATCTTATCTTTCTTTAATGTGTATTCTTTTTTCTTATTTCTTTTTTTCTTACTTACAAAGTTACACTCCTTTTTCATTCGTGTGTTTCAAAAATCATTTTATCCATCTTTTCGATCTTCTCAATTCTTTTTGACAACCCCCTCCCCCCAACACATAAATTTGGCTAGAAGGAAACGATCCATTTGGTGTACCGTCCAGTTTTGCCTTGTATAGTCTGTATATTTATACATAGAGCTGCTTAATAGTCGGCCCTGTACTTGAAATAAACTAGAGTTTACCTCACCTTTCATCTACTCCTTCACATAGAAATCTTCCATCTTCCCTCCCCTTGGTACAAGGACCCATCACCTCCCCCCCCCCCATCCTCCCCATCCTATTATTCTATATATATTTCTATCCTAGAAAAGTGTTGTTCCCTGTAATCATCATAAATATTTTGACCCTGGTCCCAGGCGGGAAATAAAAACTTAATAGAATTTCCTCCCGGGAACTGATAATTCAATCCCGGCTAGTATTAAAGGTACTGTCCACGTAATTTTAAGTGGATTTCCATTTTAAGAAGACATACTATAGATAACTCACTCACTCTTGATGGGACAAAGCTTTTGCGGAAAACGTTATGATGGTAGCGTTATGCGGGTATTGTTTTGCGAGTAGCGGTATGCGGGTAGCGTAATGCGGGTAGCGTTTTGCGAGTAGCGTTATGCGGGTAGCGTTATGCGGGTAGCGTTGTGCGGGTAGCGTTTTGAATCGAATATGCCAATCTTTAAATGGATTATGGAGGGTCACATGAAATCACGTTTACAGTCCCTTTAAACTGGACAACTGGAGAAAACTAGGGAAATACTGGAAAATTCAATTGACAGGGGATCGACTACTTTACAGTTTTGACACTTTTTCAATGATTTCGCGGAATTATACGACCAGAGTGGGACTGACAGCTTCAAGTTTCGGGTATTTAAAATGGAAAGAGAATTTTTGCAGAAATATTTTATTGATTTATAGATCGGGTCCAAGTTTTCTTTCATAGTTAGCAGTCATATTAACTAAAGGGCCTGGCGTTTCCCGAGGAATTAAAAAAAATAGAATTTTGAGGAGAATCTCGGTAATATTTCAGATATAAAAGTTGTGAATCGTTTCAACATTTCTTACAAGATATATTACATTTTTTTTAATAAAAATGATGAATTTTTTTTAAAATTTCCTTTCTGAAATTTCTTGTTTTCAATCGAAATTTTCTATCTATATGCTTGAAGGGTTATGCAGTAGAGACAATGAAGTTTACACTTTTTAAGATAGAAAAACGACAATATCTCTGTCAATGTATATCCGATTAAGGTACCGTTGTTAATCTGGTATGCCACTCTACAGAAAAAGGGCCAAGTAAAGTTACGTCTGCAGTTCCTTTAAACAATAAAATTGAAGAAAATCAATATTCTAAACATCCCGGGCAATAAAATAAATAAATAGAAAACTGTACAGGGTGCCCCCGATAACTGTACAGGGTGCCCCAGACAAAAATTGTCGTTTTTTTGAGGGCTTTTGATTCTGAAAGTCGGAAGTTTGGACTGTACATTTTTTTAGTTTAAAGAGGGTCAATGTTTGTGAGAATTATGGGTTTTTCTCGAAATGATTACTTTTAATTGCATAAAAAGGTTTCAAAAACCATATTCATCCTTTTTTCTGAAACCCCCAGTAAATAGAAAGACAAAGCTGGGTTGTGGAACTATATAATTGAATTTACATAGAAAATGGTTTTATTAAAACTTTTAACTTAAATAATGGAATAATAGGACCATTTCAAATATAGGGAGGCGAGATTAGGCAGATAGACAGATAGACAGATAAAAAGATAGACAGATAGACATATAGACAGATAGAAATATAGACATATAGACAGATAGACAGATAGACAGATCGACAGATCGACAGATAAACAGATAAACAGATAGACAGATCGACAGATAAACAGATAAACAGATATACAGATAAACACATAGACAGATAGACGGATAGAAATATAGACATACTACATATAGAAATATATACAGATAGACAAATAGACAGATAGACAGATAGACAGATAGACATTTAGACAAATAGATATATAGACATATAGACATATAGATATATATACAGATAGACAGATATACATATATACATATAGACATATAGACATATAGACATATAGATATAGACATATAGACATATAGAAAGATAGACTGATAGAAATATAGACATATATAGACATATAGACATTTAGATATATATACAGATAGACAGATAGACAGATAGACATAAAGACCTATATACAGACAGACAGATAGACATATAGACATATATAGACATATAGACATTTAGACATATAGACAGATAGACAGATAGACAGATAGACAGATAGACAGATAGACAGATAGACAGATAGACAAATATACAGTAAATTTAACAGTTTAATCGTAGACAAAGACATTTTTACATAATTTTTAAATGCGTACGGGTGAAGTTTATAAATGCGTAAAGGCGGAATGCAACACCGTATAGGTCACTCTATCTATCTATCATTTCAAGATTTGTTCTGTCTGACTATACATCTATCTATCTATCTATCTATCTATCTATCTATCTATCTATCTATCTATCTATCTATCTATCTATCTATCTATCTATCTATCTATCTATCTATCTATCCATCTATCTATCTATCTATCTATCTATCTATCTATCTATCTATCTATCTATCTATCTATCTATCTATCTATAATGGTTTGGTGTGAATCTTTGTAGAATCTGGTTTAGTGTTCAGTTGAGATTTATTCTTCCTCCAGGTGACATTCATTCATTCATTCATTCATCTATTTATTCATCCTTTCATCCTTTCATTCACTCATTCTTGTTCTTCTTGTTCTTTTTTTACTTCTTTTACTTCTTTTTCTTGAACTTCTAGTTTTTCTTGTTATTTTTGTTGTTCTTGCTGTTATTCTTGTTCTTGTTATTGTTCTTGTTCTTCTTGTTCTTCTTGATCTTCTTGTTCTTCTTGTTCTTGTTGTTGTTGTTGTTGTTGTTGTTCTTCTCCTTCTTCTTCTTTTTCTTGTTCCTCTAGTTCTTGTTCTTTTTGTTCTTCTTGTTCTTGTTCTTCTTATTCTTCTTGTTCTTATTCTTCTTGTTTTTCTTGTTCTTCTTGTTCTTGTTCTTGTTCATCTTCTTCTTGTTCCTCTTGTTCTTCTTCTTGTTCTTGTTCTTCTTCTTGTTCTTGTTCCTCTTGTTCTTCTTCTTCTTATTCTTTTCTTCTTTTCTTCTTCAATATCTGAAAAATTTACAAATATCGTAAACTATCGAATATTTGATTAGTATTTTATTTCCCTCTTTCCCTATTCTTCACTTGCAGCTGAATGCAGGGACTGAATATTGGATAATCTTTTAAAGCTTCCAAAGAGTTTTTTTAACGGTTTCTTTACTGATGTTGACAAGAAATGTGTTAAAGGGACTGTAAGCGTATTTTCAATTGACCCTCCAAGCAAAGATAGCAAAGTCCAATTCACAGCAGTACCTTTAAAAGCTTTGTCGATCAAGTATGAATTAGATATCTATGTTTATAATTTTAAAAAATGATTATTTTAATTGTGGTTTATCTTTACCTGTAGGAAAACATATAGGAATTATAAGAATTAAAAAATGTTTAAATTAAAAAATGTTTAAATTAGAAAATATCTGCCACATTATTGATCAAATGAAGGTTTTAAGGGTACCGTTATGAATCAGACATTTTCATCTTCGAGCATGGAGAGTCACTAGAAATTTTGTAATTTCCCATTAAAGATCTGGAGAAATGAGCAGTACAGTTCGATACAGTACAGTACAGTACAGTACAGTACATTACAGTACAGTACAGTACAGTACAGTACAGTACAGTACAGTACAGTACAGTACAGTACAGTACAGTACAGTACAGTACAGTACATTACAGTACAGTACAGTACAGTACAGTACAGTACAGTACAGTACAGTCCCTTTAAATATCTGGAGAAATGAGCCCAAGATATCTAGAAGCCTTTTTAGCTTAATGGCCTTCACATCATTTATGAATTTGGGGTTAAATTATTTTTTGTTTATTACATGCTTAAGACAACTAGCGAGAGTTTTCTGAATTCAGTCTTTAGCAATCTTCGAAACTAAGCATTTATTAAACAATTTATATTAAAATGTTTATTAAGAGCTCCCTTATCCATTATTTTCTGTTTTATATTGAATATTTTTGCATTTGATCATTCATTAAAATTCACATCGGTACCCCATAAAATGGTGAAGATATCCCTGTTACTATTTTCCTGAAATTAGTTAATTTTCTTTTAAGGTTCCTACTTATGCTCCAGGTGGATTTAACGGTTCTGTCAGTATTTCAGAAAGCGTGACTTTCGATTACAATTTCACCCCTTATACATAATATTTTTAGCATTTTTTCAAAAATACGTCTATTCAATTTTGATGGAATTTATCACACCTAATATTTCCCGTTGTAGGGTGATTAAGTGACTTTACCGCCTTAAAACAGGGCGAAAAAGTAACTTTTTCACCCTGCTATTAAAATTTCAAATTTCATACCTAATTTGTCTCATTGTAGGGTGATAAAGTTACTTAATCACCCTACAACAGGGTGATGAGGTAATTTTATCGACCTGCTTTTAAATAATTTGAGTAAAACTGAATAAAATGTTTTATATTTTATTGAAATGGGTATCATGCGTGCAAAAAAGTTTTTGCCAGGATTATTATTTTGATCGAAAACAAACTAGAAGAATTAAAAATCACAGCACTTAATAATACCCATTACAATGACATAAATAGATATTTTGTTGGCATATATGTTTTGAATGAAAAAGTATAAAATAAACAAATCCGTAAGTTTAAAGATTATTGAATTATCGACAAAAACACGTTTAATTTCAAGTAAAAGAGACCGAATGCTTCTCCGGGTTGGCTCCACAGGCAATAAAGAAAATTGACAGAATTTATCTCTCTTCAAGACAGAAAAATTCAAATGGGCATTTACAATCTAATTGTCGACATGCAGTCCTTTAAGCACTATTTTGAGATGATAAGATGAAATTGCGAATTTTGACGGAAAGAAAAGCGGCCATTTTTATACAATATATACATACAAAGAGAATAGAATATATATTAGAGTGGAATTTACTAGAAAAAAGTGTAAAACGGCCATTTTGTTGTACTGTTTCCATACTGCAGGTGTACTTTACATATTTGTGCTATCTAACCTTTTGGGCCCTGGAACATCATTTTATAGAAAATCTAAAATTAATATTAAAAGAAAACCAAATCATGAAATAGGCTGCTTGTATAATTGACCAATGATTATTTCACATAGACTCTATGCCTTTCACTTTACAAACGATGATTTCCGTTATAACTATAAATCAAATGATGTTTTTATTCACCTAATTCATTTTATAAAGTTTATTTAACAGCTTTAAAAAATGGAAATTGAAATGGATAGTCTAGGGAACATACTGTAGTAGTATACTCTACTGCATATAATTCAGGCTGAAAGTGACTGACAAAATTCATACCGAGGGATTGACTAAGTTCCACTCCAATATATATTCTATTCTCTTTGTATACATATAATCCTCTGTTTAGTGATAATCATAGCTGTTTGTTAATTTTATCATTTATTTTATTCTTGACCTATTCAGAACAATATAAAAATTGAAAAATTAACCAATTAAAAGTATAAAACAATAAAGGATAAAATATAAATAAAAACCAGAATAAAACCTTAAGATAAAGGAATTTGATTCCTCTTGAAGTAATTTAACCTTTAAAAGTTAATTAATTTAAAGTGTTTAACCTTATTGGTAAAAACCTCAACTTGAATTTGAGATAGTTGTTTTTTCAACGCAAACTAAGCGAGAACAATTTTCGATTTCAATTTTGTTTTGTATCAAGCATTTAACAGCATGGATTGATAGAAAGAGACAAGCTGTCAATTGAAAAAGCTTCTTATTGTTTACTTGTAAACTAGAGAAAAGCTTGTAAACAATCAAAACTTTTTAAAAAATCGTCTTCATTGTATTGATATAATCGCTAGAATTATCATATAAAAGAACCTCAACATCTATGACATCTATGACATCCATAAAAATACAACTAAGAGAAGAAACATTACTACCAAAAGTGATCTTTTGTATTTTTTAGTCTGCGACGCATTATAGCATTATCTAATGCGTCGTAGAGTCACGTTTACGCAATCCAATTCAAGCAATTCCAGTAATTCATTTTTATTTTTTTTTCTCTGCGATTATTTTTTTCTTGTTTCACGAACAAGGAAAACGTTTCTATAAAGCCAGGATTACCATAGACTGAAAACGTTTTAAAGGGTCTGTTCGCGTAATTTAAAGAGACCCGTCGTGAAATTCAAATGAAATAAAACTCAAATTGAAATTAAAATAAAATTTAAGCCACTGTTTTATGAGTCTCACTCTACCATTTTTTAACATAGAGCGTTAACCTTTTTTGTTAAAAATAACAATTTTTTTCTCAAAGATCTATTTGATTTTTCAACCATCCACCAGAGCGAAGCAAAGGATATTTCTTCACCAAATTGATCGGGGAAATCTAAAAAAATAATCTTTAAATTATCATATATGTATTTTTAAAAGAAAACTTGCCAGAACAGGATGTTAGGTTACTTTGTTTCCCCATGGGACAGTATATGAAGTAACATAATATACAGGGTGTCCCAAAAAACATGGGAATTCAGTGACGAATTCAATATCGTCTTTGTTATGAATTAGCATTGTAGTACCCAATTTCAAAAGCCATAATATTATTAATATATGTCTGCTGGAGTTTATTTTATGAAAACGCTAAATGGTTGTAAAGATGTGCCTATTGTAAACCCACCCAGCTAGTTCATTCAACCCAAGCTAGATTGTATCATGAGTTGAGTAACTGGACAAACAAATAGTATTGATTGTATTTAACCCGTTACTACCGGAGCTGGGATCAACGGCCAGAGGAAATTTCCAGGGTAGCAAGGTTCAAATCCTGGGAATCCTTATCAGGGGAACACGGATAACGGTGCTTTCGTCGGAAGAGAAAGCAATCTGAACGTCCATTTTGTCCCCGAGAAAAGGGTTAGTCTTGATGAAGGAGGAGAAGAGAGCGGTCGATCACAGCTCCAGTAGCTCCGAGAGGAGAATTAGCTCCATCTATGATTCCAGGATTGACTTCGGTTGATCCTCAGTTTGTATTTTAATAATAATGTAAAATAAATGTCTGTGCAAAGTTAGTGCTTTAATCGATTCCATCTGGCTTGTTATATTGAGTTTCTCTTTGTAAAGTTGCCTTTATTCAGTTCTTTATACATGAGTTTCTATTAAGTTTATACTATAATGTCTCTGCAAGATGAACAGTGAAGACGGACAAGTTTACCCTGTTTGTAAACTGTAATTTTCTTGTTTTACTAAGTACAACAAAGCAGTCAAAACATAAACAAACAACTTGTAAACATAGCAGACAAAAATTTTACGGATAACAGCTTTCTTGCAGTAGGTATCGCTATACTAAATCAAAGAATTATTTTAAAAGATGAATTCACTGAATTCCCATGTTTATTGAGACACCCTGTACCATTTCTAACATAGTTAGTGTTTGAAAATCATCTGTGGGGCCCTGAATGTATAAATATCTGTTCGTCCCTTCTCCTATCATGATTCTAAATCATCTGTGGGGCCCTGACTGTATAAATATCTGTTCGTCCCTTCTCCTATCATGATTCTAAATCATCTGTGGGGCCCTGACTGTATAAATATCTGTTCGTCCCTTCTCCTATCATGATTCTAAATCATCTGTGGGGCCCTGACTGTATAAATATCTGTTCGTCCCTTCTCCTATCATGATTCTAAATTTGATCTTTGATCCTGAATTCTTCCTTTAGATGTCGAACCATTCCAGATTTTAAATATTATATTTAAAACTCAGATCAGAACACACCTTAAACACCATATTCATACCACATAGATATTTCATTTTGTTAACTAGAATTCAGACCGCTTTGCATCTCCTTAAAAAAATGTCCCTCAAGATGAATTACATTTATCAAGGAGTTTTTAAAAATGATGCTAATTGGATCCAGCTTTTTAGACTTATTTTTTTCTCACACTTTACAATCACTTTCGACCGGAACACTAAAAAAATCTTCAGATTGTGGTTTTTAAGGTTATTAAAGCTTCAACTTTGTGTGAGGAGTACCATAAAAAGATATTTCTAAATCACATTTTTTAATCTGGCAAAGTTTCAGTCCCTAAATTTTCATGTGTTAATAATAATTAAATATTTACATTAAAAAACTTCATCAATTTATTTTTTAAAAAATTATTTATTTTAGGCAAAGTGGTTTTATCAAAAACTAGTTGCAGTGGACAACATCAACAGCAACAACAACAACAACAATAACAACAACAACAACAACAAGTAGAGTAAAGTGTAAAATAAAACAAAAACGAAAAATAAAGATGTTTGAAAGTGTCAGTATCTTCGCTGTTTTCGGTCTGTTAACAACAATCTACGCTGCTCCTCAATCTAGGTATGGAAGCGAGGAAAGGCACACCACACCATTTTTTCATCCACACCACAAATGACATTACAACCACACCTACCATTATTTCTTCCTACCACACCTTATCTTCGTCCAGGTGTTTCTACTGCGTAAACAATGCCGGACAAAAAAAGGGTGTGATAATAAGAAATAATGGTAAGCGCAATGCCAAGAATTGAGTTTGCAACGTTATTTGTGGTCGAACGAAAAAGGTGGGGGTTGCCTTCCCTTCCTCGGTATTGAAAACCCACTAATCTACTGAAATACTTTACGAAATTCTTACCGACCCGGCCCAAATTCCGTACTGTATTTCATGATTGGCTAGGTTTCCATGTTATCAATGAAAGTACAACACTTGAAAACGGTCTAACTTTTTCAATGACTTTAGAGGGGGGGGGGGGGGGAAGGACCTAAAAAGGTGAACCTTAAGATGGGATTGGTAAATCGAGTTTTCCATAATTAAAAACCAAGTCTGACGATTTAGCATTAATTTAAAAAATCATCTTAGAAGACAATATAAGGTAAATGTATTTTAAATCACGTTACCAGTCACTTTTAAAGCTTTTTAGACTTGTAGGTCGCCTGGTGCCCCTTTATCTATTAACAATATTAGCTTTTAGGTCGCCTGGCGCCCCTTTATCTATTAACAATGTTAGCTATTATGTTGCCTCGTGCCCCTTTATCTATTAACATTAACAATGTTAGCTTTTAAATCGGAAAGTTGCCTAATTTTAGCTGTTCACAAAGTTTTGCGGATTTTTGGTTTAAATTGGTGAATTTTAAAAGATACAGATTCTAAAAAGTTGTAAAACATACTTTTGATTCTGTTCATGTCATCGATCAAAATATTCGCAATTTCAAAATTAAGCTGTTGTTTATAAAGCGATTAAAACTTTTATTCGAAAAATATGTTTTGTATGGAGAAAGGAGAAATTTTGAAGGGGGGGGGGCCGGGACACTCCTCCTTCTCCCTTTCCTCTAATCCAATCCTCGATGGTTCTATATCTATCTAGGGCTGCTTTACTGGACCGTATTCTGGATACTGTAGATGAAGAAACTAATTTCATCAATGTTGATGAGAGAAATAAACAGGTGGAGGAGACATCTTCTCACAAGGGAGGAAGGGCAAACAACAAGAATTTTTCGTCCGAGCCATATTCTCTTGTCTGAACCACCATCGAAACTTTATGAGTGCCGAATCCTCAAAATTAGAACCATTTTTCAATAATTTGGTTACATTTGATTCGGATGTAGAATATTTGTGGCTAGCCTTCCCTCCCTCGCATACACACACACAAAAAACATAATCATACAGCACAAAATGATATTTTGAAGAAAAAAAACAGATGTAACAACTTACCTTTAAGGTGTAAAGTTCAAACTAACAAAAAGTTCAAATCTTATAAAAGATGTTAAATGATTTAATTTTTTTTGTGAAACCTAGGTTGACTCTTGGAAGTCAGCTGGCTGTGAGAGGTCTTATCCAGGATTATTCAATTCTATTTTTATAAAAGATAGTGTTTGCTAAAAATAAACTATTGGTTCGTTTAGAGTATCTGGCCAACCTTCAGAGAGCTTTAACCAAGTTGTAAATTTAGTTGTAAATGGCGAAACCTTTGTGTCGGATGTTTGGCTAATTCTGTTTTACAACGTATTTCTTTATAGAAACATTGGCTAGAGATGAAAAAAGTGCAAAAAGATTTCAATAATCTCTTTTGATCTAATATTTTGTATTTTTGCAGGATTATGAGGTTGAAGATGAAATCCCCCTGGGGAGTCTTTTATTGCTGGGGAATATTTCCCCTGAAAACCAACCAATCTTTCCAGATAGGATAGCTCTAGAAACAGGACATAGGTATACATTTTTCAACATTTTTCAACATTTTTCAACATTTTTCAACATTTTTCAATATTTTTCAACATTTTTCAACCCTTTTCAACACTTTTCAACCTTTCAATTTTCAAGGTATAATTCTCTGTTTTTTTACGATACTATCGATTGGATTATGTAGCTCATTAACTAAAGATCAATTGCACTAAACTCAGTTGTTCAATTACTGGTTTCAGACCATTTGAAAATCAGTGGATATGAACTGAAACATGAAATTCATAATTTTCAAATTAAGGAATTGAAAAAATATTAATTAATATGGCGCATGGCCCCTACGCTGTGTTGTGAATCGTTTTAGATTGCTGAAAAAATAATAATAAATAATAAAATATAATAAGACTTTAAAACTGTCTTTTGCTTTTCTAAAAAACGTTGCAATATCTTTTGGGTCGTTTTTTTTTGCATATTTCTTCTGTCACATTTAAAATTTGATATGTGAAAATATCTGCAAAATTTGATATGTGAAAACATCAGCAAAATTTTATTTGTGAAAATATTTGCAAAATTTGATATGTGAAAATATCTGCAAAATTTGATATATGTGAAAATGTCTGCAAATTTTGAAAAGTGAAAATATGTGCATAAAACGAATAAACTATATTGCCGTGGCGATCTACAGACGAAGCGCTTAACCGAGATCTTGTCGTCACCTGACAGAACTATATAATATTTAGATTATAACATATAATTTGGTGTCAAAAATATTTACAAATATATTTTGGATAAATATTTTTACATTTAAAGATTAATTCAATTGAATTAATAATTCCTGCTGATTTGAACTACAGTCCTTTTATATGATCATTAGTCTAAATGAACGTTAGTTAAATCGATCATTAGACACCTATTTTACATCTGAAAAGTTATAATATGGTAAGTACAGAAAAACAGCAATTAGTTAGTTACCAGAGCGGAAATGGAACGTAAATATTTTGTATCAGAAATCACTCTAAAAAACGCGAACAGTCTCTTTAAACGAAAGAATTCTGACTCCTTCCCTGTATTGTAGAGTGTGAGAAAAGGAGATCATTTATTGACGTTTCTCCAATAAACACAAATCTGTATTCTGCCGTCTCATCTCATTTTACTGTGCACTTTAAAACAAATATAAAAACAAATAAAATTCTAGTTTTTAAAGTTGAATAAAATAGTTTTCAACTTTTGGGACGGGAACATAAAAATAAAAAAAATGTGGATCCATTTTTTATCGTAAATAATTTTCCAATATTTGTCGGTTCGGATTAACTAACTTTGGATATTAATAATAATAAAAAATAAATATATATTAAAAGAACATGCGTATTCTACCGTATCATCTCGCTTTACTGCTTTAGTAAAAACATATTTAAAAAATGAAAAGTATTTTTTTGAAATATACACATAAATTTGAAGTTTTGCAGCTGGCACAAAACAAAATAAATGTAGAACATTATTGTTGATGGTGCACTGAAAAGTTTCTGCAGCGGATTTTTAGCGATTTTGTAAAATCCAAGGTTAAAATGCTAGGAAAGTTATCTCAGAGTTTTAAGCATCTTTTCTACTGCAGTTGATAATGTAAACACAAGACGGATGTCGAAGCATGACATGGGATCCATCTTTCAAATAAAAAATCAATGAAATATTCTGGTCATAGGAAACTATTATGTGAATTATCAAAATTATCTAAACTAAATGCTTTTATCCTCCTCGGATACTATACGAACACTGATGCATCTATTCTTGTTTACAAATTCCGCTCAGAGAGAACTGGTTTTAATTTCAATTGCAACTGCAATTAACTTTCCTTGCATTATAACCTTGTAAAAATCAGTCTCCAGGCAGCCAGAAAACCCGGATCGACAGTAAAAAGTATTTTTCAGTCTAAATGAACCATCTTTAAATATTAAAAGAAAAAAATTAACAATTATTTCTCAAAATAAACGGAAATCTATATTCTGCAATATCATCTCATTTTACTGCTGTTGTAAAATAGAAAGTATAAAATAAAACTAACTATAAAATCTTTATTGTAAAAAAGGTTAATGAAATGATTTTGGTGTTCTTTAGTGGAAACATAAACATAATAATATTTACAATTATTTTTGAAAACTCGACACAGAAAAATTTCTTTAGATGAACATGAACATGAACATGAACATGAACATGAACACGAACATGAACATGCACATGAACATGAACATGAACATGAACATGAACATGAACATGAACATGAACATGAACATGAACAACATAAACATAAACATAAACATAAACATAAACATAAACATAAACATAAACATAAACATAAACATAAACATAAACTTAAACATAAACTTAAACATAAACATGAACACGAACATGAACATGAATATAATGATGAAAAAGCTATGGTTCAATTAATTAAGTTACAGTGTGATTAAAACCGTTACAAAACAGAAAAGTTAAAATCCATTTAAAATTACGTGCGTGGTCCCTTCTAGGAAGATATTTTATTATATTTCAGCTATAAATCAAAGTATAACTATTTTATAAAAAGAAAAAGATTTTTCATTCTATGGCTTCAGCTTCCAGAAAATAAAAATACTATGATTAATGTTTTCCCTCGCAATTAATCATTTTAGTTTTACCATGTAATAGAGCTTGGACATGTTGTAAACAAAAACACTTGTTTGACAGGACTGTCAGCGTAATAGAGCTTGGACATCTTGTAAACAAAACATTTGTTTGACAGGACTGTCAGCGTAATAGAGCTTGGACATCTTGTAAACAAAACATTTGTTTGACAGGACTGTCAGCGTAATAGAGCTTGGACATGTTGTAAACAAAACACTTGTTTGACAGGACTTTCAGCGTACTAGAGCTTGGACATCTTGTAAACAAAAACATTTGTTTGACAGGACTGTCAGCGTAATTCTAAGTGACGACCCGTGCCAAGATGGCATTGCCCGATTCACAATATTACCCGTCAAAGCTTTGTCAGATGAAGCATGAATTAGATATTAATATCCATAATTTTGTATACACTAAACGATAATATCTTTCACATCATTGATCAGATAAAGGTTTCAAGGATCACTTCTGTATGCCGAGTCCATTAGCGCCTGATCCAATGAGGGTTTAGTCATGTGTTTGTTGTCTATTCTGAACCATTAAAAATAGTATGGCGGTAACATCTATCTTTCTATCTATCTCATTATCCAATTAAAGTTATGAATCCTTCAATCAGCGCTATCAGTAATTGGAAATGATTTGGATTTTGGGTTTAAGTTACTTACTTACTCACCTACAATTATGGATTCATGATTTGATTTAGCCAAGCCTTCAAAAGTTATCTACCTTTAAAAGTTATCTACCTTCAAAAGTTATCTACCTTCAAAAGTTATCTACCTTTAAAAGTTATCTACCTTCAAAAGTTATCTACCTTCAAAAGTTATCTACCTGCAGGGGAACATGTATACGTTTTTGTAGTTTGAAGGGTCAAATTGAGTTTAGGAAAAACATTTAAAGATATTTTTACAAGTTATCAATTTTTTAGGATTCCCATTGAATTGTTTCCCACAGCAACACAAGATCGTCTACAAGAGTCAAGAGCTGAAGAGAAATACATCAATACTTCAACCTTCAGACGCTTCCAACCAACAACAACAAAAACAACAACAACATCAACAGCTTCTACAGTATCAACAACAACAGAAGTTTCTATAGAAGAAGACAGAGCAAGGTGAGACAAGAATTTCTAATAAAAAATTCCAAGTTATTTTTTGTACCGCAGTCGGTTGGAGTTAATAAGAGTAGAACTATTATGGAGACGTGTGTAGGGTTTGTTTACATTTTACAGTGACACAAAAGGACAGCATTGATTGTAAACAATAACAAAGATCACGATCCTTTACTGCTTTAGTGAATGTAAATTCAAATAGAAGCAGCCTAAAGTCAGACCGTCTGACCCTGCGGGGCTGTCCTAAACAAGACCGCGAAGGTTGACCCAGCCTGGATATTCAAATGTACAATGGTTGTGTTATTGTTTGCAATACAACTGCAGTGAAACCAGAAACTGTGGAATAGGAAGTTGACAAAATAGAAATACTTAAGTATATTTGATATTGTTATAAAGCAAACATTTTTATTTATAAAATTACTTATTAAGTTAAACCTAAGCTAAACCTGAGTCCCATGCTCATTGGACTATTTAAAGACATGGACTCAGTCTAGTCTTTCTATTCTATTTCAGAGTTTTCTGGTTATAACTGTAGTTCTAGAGCCACAGAAAAATGTAAACAAACCCTATCCCCTTCTTTTAACTAGGGTATGAAAATGTTGTGAAAAAAATCTACCTTTAATGTTATATTTTAGTTTTTGTTATCTTAAACCTCGAAAAAAATAATAATCATTAATTTTGTTTAGAACATTTTCAGTCGGAGCATTTCTATCCGACGAGGGAGACAATACGTACGAGCGCAGTTTGCACGTGTTTGCCCCGTCATCTTTCTTCTAAATCGTCTTTATTTTGTGTGTATCTATCAATCTACTGTTACCTGCTTAATAAACTTTTAAAATTATAATTTCCAAAATTTTTATTTTTGGAACGATATCTAGGAAGTTACAGATTGAATCTATAGAAATCTGAGTAAAGTTGGCAACATTTCTAAAATAACTTAATGAATTCAAGAATACTAGATTTATCATTTTTCCTAATTCTTGGATTTCAGTTTTTGTAAAATTTTCTGAAATGTTACAGTGTTGTTCAGAAGCATTAAAATTCCATTTTAAACTTTTGTAAAATTGATCTCCATATTATGCAAACTACAAGATTAATTTAATATTCTTTTTCGATATCCCGTGATGGCCATAATTTGCAGGGATAGCTTTAATTGAGGGATATAGCATCATCATTATTCTTTAAAAGTATTTAATATAAAAATTAGATTATTCAATCTAAAAGAATTAATTGTTTTAAATAGCTAAGGTCTACGACATTGGGTACCAAAGATATTGGAATTAGAAAATCAGGGTTTGTGGCAAAGATTTAATTCCTTTCTCTAAATATTTTCCGAAAACCATTCTTGGACTGGAAATGTTAAAATATATGGTAAAAAACTTCCAAGATTAAGTTTAGCTTGTTTTTAAAAAGTTTTAATTATTCTAATTTCAGAAAATTAGTATAAGCAATATTCATGCTATTATATATTAGGGCGCAACTAGGATATTTCTAAAAGCAGGGGTTGCGAGGGGCAGAAAAGCATCCTTATTTAGAAAATTATATAAATGTTAAGTTGCATTACATTTTTATGCAATCAAACACGTTGCCCCGTTTTTTAACGGACTATTTGCGTCATTTAAAGTGATTCTACATGCAATGCTCGATTAACAAAGGTACCATTGAAACCTCAATTCAATCAGAATTTTAAAAGATTTGGCGGTTTTCTGGTTCAAAAAGTGTTTGATTCTGACTTTTCTCCATCTCTTCCTATTCGCATTTCGAAGAGAAACCGCAAATTAAAAATAAACTGCAGTTTAAAGAGAAAAAAAAACATGGATATCTAATTCATACTCAGACAAAGCTTTGAAATGTACCGTTGTAAATCGGGCATTGCCATCTTTGCATCATGATCATGATGCAAATACATATGAGGGATACTTGAAATTACGCTTACAGTCCCTTTGTAAGGACTGTACTACAGACTACACAGACTGCTCATACACTCTACCTGGAAAGGCTGAGCAGGCCTATAGTGTCACGGCACGCCATGCTACGGTTTTTTGACTGACATCTCACGGCCAGTTGTTGCATTTAGGGGTTAATTTTACAACTTTTAAAGAAATACTCCAATTTTAAACATAAAACATAACGATTATGAATATTTTCTATTTTTAAAGATTTTGCATTTCCTATTCAAAGGATCCATAAATATCCCTGAATACAGATGTCTCCTGATTGGTCGTTTACGGTAATTGTACACAATAGAACATGCTGTGGAAAATATCGCATGTTATAGGTGTTATTCGATCTCTGTAACTCCCTTATCTCTGGACTGTACACAATTACATTACAAGGATTCACAGTTGTACCCTAGTCCACCTCAAAGTGAATAAATACTAAAGTGGAACAGACTAAGGAAACGACGACAGGTTGGGCCATATTTGGTTTGGAAATAATTTCATGAAAAGATTTCATTTGGAAAGTAAAGACTAGAAAAAATAGACTAAAGACCCATGTAAATGTCGTCTTCAGATAGAACTTCGAAATTTTCACGATTTAAAATCAAAAATTTTTGTACGTTTCTATGTAGTTTATATGTAAATACTATTTAGTCGCTTAATCAATTCATTGATTTTCCCTGGCACTTCTAACATAAAATGTCGTCATCCAACTGTGAGTTTGGTCCACTTTAGTATTTATTCACTTTGAGTCCACCTTCACTGTCTGAGCCTGAGTAAAACTAATGGAGATATCCTTGTTTTCTAATTGAAAATAGATTGTTTTACATTTGCGGTTATCAAAAAAGTAACTTGTGGATTTGCATAAGAGGTTAATAAAGAAAGTGACACAATTAATCTCTTTTCAGTATCTTTTCCACTCTGTTAACCAGATAAAGGTTTTAAGGGTTCATTTGCGAATCGGGCTTTTTATTGCAGTGACAGCCATTGTAATTTAATGGTATAGGGTAGGAGAGCTAGTGGTAAGAGAGAGTTAATATTTTTCTATTTTTCCGAATACTTTCTACTTGGTAAGAATATTAAGTATATAATAGGATAAAATATAAAGCTGTGTACAACAATATCAATCTTCTCTATGGGGCAGGTTTGGCTGTGAGGCCGATGATACAGGTAGGGGTGGGCATGATGGTCATGTTTATAACTAAAACTTTTGATTCCAGGTTTTGCCGGCTTCCTTTCTCGTTGACTTTTTAAAATGACTGAACTAACACAGTTCACTCTTGAATTTGCAGCTGAATAAAAGCAGGTGTCGATAAGTTTAATCACAAATATCTCAGTACTCAACAAACGCACACGTTTCAAGGGTACCGTTGTAAATCAGGCATTGCCCTATTTGCTAGAGGGTCACTTGAAATTTAGCTTACAGTCCCTGTAAATATACAATTCTAGCCGGATACCTTTCCAATTAAAGGCCAACCTTAGCGTAGTCTGACTCGGTGCTATTGGAGAACTCGATGTGAGAGCTAAATCTTCAAAAGTTTATCTACGGATTATACAATTTGGCGTCAAACATGGGGTATTTTCCGGGAGAACATTTTTTATATTTTGGAGAAATTAAATAATCAGTGTAAAGTAGATATAATTTTCATAAAATCCTTTTATTTAAATGGTAAAACGGAATTTTATGAAATCATATTTGCATTACTGGAGAACTTTTTTTTTACTTTTGAGAAATTTTTTTCTCTCTAAAAATAGAACTGTAGATAGAATTTTTGTAAAATATTTTTTAACAGTAATAGTAACATGCAAATTTATGTATAACCATATAATCATTCATTTATGTTGTCAGTACATAATAAAATCTGGGGGACCTTAAACACAATAGAGAGCAGTACAAATGTACATATTAAACTATTTTGCTCCTTTAATGTCTAGGGTATGTTAAAAAATAGAAATTATGATAATGATAATGATAAGCTATAATGTTTTTCAAATCGTTTAATTCTCAAAAATATAAAAAAAAATTCTCTCGGAAAATACGCCATGTTGCTATACGTAGCTGTTTCTATACGTTGGATTTCTATAAGGTTTGACGCCATACAATTTATTTTCCGGCACTAAGCTCTTTACCAACCTTCCTTCGTTCACGTTAACGGTAATCAAGGTATCGTTTTTAAATGATAACTTGACAGTTCTTTTCTTTTACTTAACAGAATTTTCTCTTAGTTTTTAAAAACGTCCAGACGTTAATTCAAGTGACCCTCCGTTAAGGTTGGGCTTGCCTGATTACTAATATTTTCTTTTTTAGCAGAATTTTTCGTTTACTAACAGAATTTTCCGTTTATTAACAGAATTTTCCTTTTAATAACAGAATTTTCCGTTTACTAACAGAATTTTCCGTTTATTAACAGAATTTTCCGCTTACTAACAGAATTTTCCGTTTATTAACAGATTTTTCCGTTTATTAACAGAATTTTCCGTTTATTAACAGAATTTTCCGTTTACTAACAGAATTTTCCGTGTATTAACAGAATTTTCCGTTTATTAACAGAATTTTCCAGTTATTAACAGAATTTTCCAGTTATTAACAGAATTTTCCGTTGATTAACAGAATTTCTATTAATTTTCCAAAAGATATTTTATCATCAAAGTCCACCCCTAGATCTAGGGATAAAGAGCTGGGAAAAACATGTATTTAATATCCTTGCTTTTCAGCTAAACAGCTTTTAGACTTTTCTCAAAGATTTTGTGACGAACAGAGTTTTTATAATATTTAGAATCTATTTCTTGCAAAGTTTTTTTACAACTGTTATATATATTTTACACATTTTAAGTTTAACCTGCTCAAACTTGCAATCTTACTTACTTTTGGTTTTGATCCTTTTCTGCCAACAAAGTTTATTTATCCAATGCAAGATTTGGTTAAAATTTGTTTCAGCTTTGCATTAAAAGCATTATCATGTATCTCTGTATCCCTGTTTCCCTGTATCCCTGTTTCCTTGTTTCTTTGTATCCATGTATCCCTGAATCTCTGCTTCCGTGTATCCCTGTATTCCTGTATCACTGTATCCTTGTATCCCTGTATCCCTATAAACCTGTATTCCTGTATCCCTGTTTTCCTGTATCCCTGTATCCCTATATCCCTATATCTATATCCCTATATCCCTGTATCCCTGTATCCCTGTATACCTGTATTCCTGTATCCCTGTATTCCTGTATCCCTGTATCCCTATATCCCTATATCCCTGTATCCCTGCATCCCTGTATCCCTGTATCCCTGTATCCCTGTATCCCTGTATCCCTGTATCCCTGTATCCCTGTATCCCTGTATCCCTATATCTCTGTATCCCTGTATCTCTGTATCCCTGTATCCCTGTATCCCTGTATCCCCATATCCCTGTATCCCTATCTCCCTGTATTCCTGTATCCCTGTATCCCTAAATCCCTAAATCCCTGTATCCCTGTATCCCTGTATCCCTGTATCCCTGTATCCGTATATCCCTGTATCCCTGTATCCCTGTATCCCTGTTCCCTGTATCCCTGTATCCCTATATCCCTGTATCCCTGTATCCCTGTATCCCTATATCCCTATATTCCTGTATCAATGTATCACTGTATCCCTATATCCCTGTATCCCTGTATGCATAAGGACCAGGACGGATCCAAGGGCCGGTGTAAGGTTGGAGAAGGAGGAGGATTGAAGAATACTGGAGGTTTGGATCAGTTCTAGAAAACCTTCTCTGCCAGACACATATCCAACCGTATCCGTCCTCGATTCAAACTACCGTTATTTACCTTTTCTGTGAAATGGAAATAGAAAAACCGAGAAAAAGGTTGTATTCATTTCAGAATTGTACTATTTTCCAGCGCTTAAACTTAGTTATTGTATTTTGGGCTGAAATTACAAACTCTTGAGATAAAGTTTTGCTAAAATGTTTCGAATTCATAAAGTTTTCCAGTAAAACAGGGTTGGTTAAACAACCCTGCAAACTTTTTTCAGGTTTATTATTTTTTAATGATAACACGGCACGTTTTGAGAGAATTTACTTAGTAGATATTCTTTTACGTTTTGAGATATTTTACTTTGTGGACAATTTGCCACATTTAAAGATATTTTACATGGTCAGTAATTTGGCACGTTTTGAGATATTCTAGCAGGTTACTAATTTAAAGTCTTGCACGTTTCAAAATATTCAAGCGGGCTTTGTAATAAGTTCAGCACGTTTCAAGATAATTTACTGGGTTGATATTCTAGAACGTTTCAAGATAATTTACTGGGTTGATATTCTAGAACGTTTCAAGATAATTTACTAGGTTGATATTCTAGAACGTTTTAAGATAATTTATTAGGTTGATATTCTAGAACGTTTAAAGATAATCAAGTAGGTGATATTCTAGAACGTTTAAAGATATTTCACTGATCAATATTCCAAAACGTCTCGAGATATTCTAGTACGTTTAAAGATATTTTAGTGCGTTGCTAATCTAGCATGTTATGAGAGATTTTATCGGGTTGACATTATAGCACGTTTTTCCTGGGGACGTTTTAGTGTATTTTACTGGATTGATTAGCTAGAACATTTTAAGATTTTTCACTGCGTTAATATTGTAGAACGTTTGAGATATTCCACTGGGTTCACGCACGTTTTGAAATATTTTAAATACTGGATAGTTATTCTATAGCACACTTAAAGTTATTTCTGTGGGTTGATAAACATAGCAAATCTAAAATATTTTAACGGGTTGATAATCTAGCACATTGTACAGTGAAACCCTTAATAACGAATACATCGGAAGAATTTATCAAATGTCGTCTTGACAATTTTTGATTGTGTTTTATACTATATTACGTTAATTTCGGTATTTGTGAAAATAAATTAATAGCCATGAATATGCAGGAACAGTTTAAAGAGTTCCATAAAATCATTTAATTAAAAAACTAAATATCCGCAACATTCCATTATCAGAAAGTAAAGAATACGACATTTGATGAATTCTTTCGATGTATTCGTTATTAAGGGTTTCACTGTGAGATATTTCATTGCAGAGTTAATATAGCACGTTTTGAGATATTCAGTCGGGTTGATAATGTAGCACGTTTTGATATATTCCGTCTGGTTGATAATCTAGCACGTTTTGAGATATTCCACCGTGTTGATAATTTAGCACGTTTTGAGATATTCCAATATATTTTATCGTGTTTTAAACAAATTTCCTGAGTAAAAAATCCAGCACGTTTCGAGATAATTTACGGAATTTGGAAAATATCAAACAAAAAATGCGAAAAATTGATTTTCTAAATTGTTGGTTTAAAATCAGAAAATTAAAAGATAAACTATCCTTTCGAAAGGTTCTCACCCCTAACCTTCAGGAATGAGAATATAAATGTATAAATTCATTTTGGACTAAATAAAATTTGAGTTTGATTGACCAAAGAGGACTTTTATCACATCATAATCAATAATTAAATTTTGTCATTTTTTCTTTCTTATATTGACCGTGATGCACAAATTATCAATCCTCCAACATTTTACTAAAAATAATTATGATAAGTAATTCAGGAAAGCACTTAATCGCATACGCTTCAGATTCCTTCTTTTTATCCAAATACTCCATCAAACCATCTAAACTAAGATAAACTTGAAATCTTCACAGCCAGGGATTCAAAAAATACAAATGGTTTTCCACAAATAAATGGAACGCTTGATATCTAAATATCCAATGTGGATACTTTAAAATTAAGGATCAATTAAAGTTAAAGTTGATGCATACTATTCCTGGCTACAGTTTAAAGTTGGCCCAGTCTAATAATTGATGCATATTATTCCTGGCTACAGTTTAAAGTTGGCCCGGTCTTAATAATTGATGCATACTATTCCTGGCTGCGGTTTAAAGTCGGCCCGGTCTCAATAATTGATGCATACTATTCCTGGCTACAGTTTAAAGTTGGCCCGGTCTCAATAATTGATGCATACTATTCCTGGGTGTGGAGAATGTAGCATCGTGCATATTTGCAAATAATCCTGAAAGGGACTATCAACACTACTTAAAGGGACTATCAACACTACTTAAAGGGAAATCAACACTACTTAAAGGGACTATCAACACTACTTAAAGGGACAATTAACAACTACTTAAAGGGACTTTCAACACTACTTAAAGGGACTATCAACACTACTTAAAGGGACTATTAACACTACTTAAAGGGACTATTAACTCTACTTAAAGGGACTATCAACACTACTTAAAGGGACAATCAACACTACTTAAAGGGACTATCAACACTACTTAAAGGGACTATCAAAACTACTTAAAGGGACTATCAACACTACTTAAAGGGACAATCAACACTACTGAAAGGGTCTATCAACACTACTTAAAGGGACTATCAACACTACTTAGAGGGACTATCAACACTACTTAAAGGGACTGTCAACACTACTTAAAGGGACAATCAACACTATTTAAAGGGACTATCAACACTACTTAAAGGGACTGTCAACACTACTTAAAGGGGCTGTCAACACTACTTAAAGGGACTGTCAACACTACTAAGTGATCCTCTATATAAAAAATTAAATGTCAGATTTATAACCCTTCAAACATCTAAGCACAATTAAAATGATCTCCTTGTTATTTTTCCTTGAAATTTAGTATTTTTTAAAATGGGTCTGTGTAATAATTGCTTTAGGTTTTGAAGCAGAATTTATGTATCTCCTTTCAAAACATGCTAATAAAACTTTGCGGACAATCTGTTCCTTAAAAAGGCGTTTTGTCTTAAAATATTCACATCCAGAGCTATAAAAAGGTGTAAATTGTTTTTTATTTTAAACTCGGTCTGTTTGCAATAGTTAGGGAACAATTGATGGTTGTGTGGAGAACACTACAGTAATTATACAAAGAGTAGGGACAAGAAATGAATTGACCCAATTTTCTTCCAATTTTTGAACAAAGACCAAATCAGAGGTTTTAATATATTGTTATAAAGTTTTTTCTTATAAGGATTAAACCAAGCGTTGTTTTAGCTATTTAAAAATATAATATCTTTTAAAGAATATCTGATAAAAATAATATTACTTTCAGATAGTTTTTCCATTTTATTTTACCCTTTTCAGAGGCAGCCGTAGTACATTTGAATTTCCAAGCCGGGTCAACCTTTCCAGTCCCAGTTTGTACTGTACCTAGCTCTAAAAACAGGACTAGCCGGTGCAACAAGGTTGACGCGGTCTGACTTTATGCTTCATATAGGTTGAATTTACTTTTACTGAGTGCGTGTTATTGTCTCGTTTTAGCACTCCACGTTTCCAATAGATTTATTTATCTATGACGTTTCTTTTCAAAGTATCTACAATTTTATAAACATCTTCCTTTATATTAAGATATATGTGTTATTCTTATCAAATATATTAATAGGTAAGATACATTTTCAATGGTTTTTCTTATCTATCTATTTGTTGTAGACGTGGGCTGAATATGCTACAAAAATAAGTTTATCCAAAGATTAATCATTTTTTATGACAACATCTTCTCTGCCATTATTGGATTGTAAGCTCTCATAGCGATTTAGCTCTAGCTTTTAACTGAATCCAGTAGTTTCTGAATCATTTTCTAAACTTCTAAAAGGAAAAGTAAAAGTACATTATTTCTGATTTATATGATTTTATCAATGAATACCGGCTTTAAATATATAGATGTGATTTCAAGTAAGCTTAAACTTTTCTAGAGTTGGGTACCAGATTAAGACGAAGATAGTCTTGCTTTTATGTCAGAAAACTGATAGTTTTCTTTTGTGATTTCTCTTTCAAACTGAATTGCGGATTTTAGTGACAGAGAGATTTAAGGAATAAAAACGACTACATCAGCAGTATTGTTGTAATAAATACAAAGGCCCCATAGTAAATTACGTTGTACATTGTTCATATAGCTAAATGTGCTCATTAGTAAATACGTAAATCATGTATTGCAATTAACCCCAATCTAGATACGCAGATAAATAACTCCTTCAAACCCATATTGTGATTGTTAAACTACGTTATATATATCAGTGCATACCTTATAATTACGCTGTTAAGACCTAACTTTGATCTAACATCTAAAAATAATCTCAGTTGATATAGAGACTCCGGGTACTGTTTACTCCGAGAGAGTGATCGTTCCCTGTTTTGATAAACAGGTTGAGGATCGTGCCAGTTGATTTGGCATTGATAGTTACGAGCTTCCGATTGATATCAATAGCGTAAGAGATCGTGTCAATTGGTTTGGCATTACTAGATTAAGAGCTTGTGTCTCTGTTGACGTTGAGCTGGTCCTCATTGAAACATACCAGCTGAGATCATGCCCTTTGGTTTGGTATTGATTAAAAGCTTGTGTCCTTTTTGACATTGATAGTTGAGGTTGTGTCCGTGTTGACATTGATAGCTAAAGAATTGTGCCTGGATAGATACGGGTTTCAGATGCCCTCATGGAGTAGGGTATTTAATACATTGTTTCTATAAAAGTTTAAATCGTAAATACGTACACCACTCTAAAATGAAAGGTAACTTGATATAATGTTTACAGTCCCTTTAATACTAAAGACAGTTAGTTACGTTGACAGTCCCTTTAATACTAAAGACAGTTAGTTACGTTGACAGTCCCTTTAATACTAAAGACAGTTAGTTACGTTGACAGTCCCTTTAATACTAAAGTAAGCTAGTTACGTTGACAGTCCCTTTAATACTAAAGTAAGCTAGTTACGTTGACAGTCCCTTTATTATCGAAGAAAGATAGTTACGTTGACAGTCCCTTTAATACTAATAACAGTTAGTTACGTTGACAGTCCCTTTAATACTAAAGAAAGTTAGTAAAACAGTAAAGTGTAAAGATAAAACCAATGGTTTCAGAACCTGGAGGAGAAACTTTAGATTTAAGAAAATTCCATTTTACTTTAAATAAATTGAGACTGGAATTTCAGTTCTAATTTGATTTTCCGAAATTTCGTTAATTTTGACATTTTGATAACCTTTGGTGCAACGCATTTGATGCCGTAGAAATGAATATTTTTATTTTTGTTTTCTAATTTTGAAAATAACGATAGACTGAAATGTTGGTCTCTAATTCCGGATAAAGTTATGGGGTGCGAAGGTGAAGTTATGAGATGAAAAAAGTTTGAATCTCCTAACCATGGAAACTAGAGAGGGGGAGGGCAGACCAGAGAGGGGGTCTTATATAAACTTTTCCTTTCTTTCCCAAACAATTTAATCTAAGAATTCTTTCTTTCACACAGATCTTTTCATCTTTTTAAAGTAGAAATTGATTTGTCGGAATAGATGCTATAGAAAACTAAAAAGGAATATAAAAAAAAAACAATTTGTACATTTACCACATTTAAAATTTGGTGTTGATGATGGAATAAGCCTCTATAGAGTGAATAAAGTATATGATAGTTCCACATTTTATTGAAAATATATTTCGGCCTGGGTTGACCCTCATCATTTCTAACGATATAATAACCATCAAAATCGATAATAAAAAATGTTTTTAAAAAACCCAAGAAAATAAACAAACAAAAAAGATTGTTTCACATACATTTACCAGGTTTCTAAGTGTTTGGCTGTTTTTATACTGAAATTGTAGGTGTTTTGACTGTCGGTGTTCTAAAAAATCAAAAATAATCAATTACTTTTTTAAAAACTATGTTACAGTTTAAAATGTACATATTTGAAAAGCTCTTGTCTCACGTATCAATATTTGTCAAAATTCCAACGAACTTGTTAAACCTTTTTTTAAAACTTCTCTAGCACTTGAACCTTTAAGTTAAAGAATTTTTTTAATGACCTTTCCTTGAGAGGTTGGACTAGGGACATGCATGGCACTTCCCTGTCTCAACTCGAAGGGAAAGATCATGGGGGGGGGGACCCTCTAACACCCCTTTAATCGGGATACGGTTTATATTACACAGAATAAATGTAAACGGGGCTAGTTCCGGGGATGCCCGTCCCCCCCCCAAAAAAAAAATCGTTTAACATGGTCTGATTAAAATAACTTTTGTGCACACTATATAAATTTTATTTCAAAACAAACTGAAATCTTTCATTTAATTTGATTAAAAACCTGTGTCCGAATTTAATGAATTTGAGCCGCGGCTTAAATCGGTCAAAAACCGGGTTCAATTGATCGCCGGCTTAAATCTTGTAAAATTGAATACAATTTTAAGTGACATCTATAAACTATAATCTATAAACTCTATTAGATCAAAGTTGTAAAGATATGGGTGTTAACAAATTCACAAATTCCTTTAATTATATGTATGTTCTCCAATTAATGAAATCTAATTTCTAAGAAACAAAGAAAAGGTAGGAAACAAAAACAATATAAAGATTATAAAATACTATAATAATATCGAATAGAACTCTTTGTGAAAATAATAATAGCAGGGAATAATCCTTTTTCTGAGACCATTGTATGCTATTGATAATAATATGAATAGTTTCTTTTATAAATATATATATATACGGCTTGTTTGTTGATTTTTCTATCCATAGCACACAACCGATCTGGGCCAATTTTTTTTTATAAATTTTTTTATGTGAAAAGGCCGAAAATCAAAAATCCGAAAAACCCGAAGAATTTTAAATTTTACAATGAAATAAAAAGATTGAAATAAGTTTAAAGCTTTCTACCATTATTTTTGATTGATTTATTTATGTTTTGTCGTCCAGTTTATCAAACAAAATACTTTATAAAACAATGAGAATAATTACTGTTACATAATGATATCGAATACATAATTACAGGGTGTCCCACAAAACATGAAAGTTGAGAGACGACATTTCGTATTTTTTTATAATCGCAAGAGAAGGTTAAATTTATTAGACATTACTGGTATTACTTTGCGAACTAATAACTTCACTATTTTTGATGAGAGAACCAAATTTATATGGATCGCGCACCTCTGCCCCTTTAGTAAAAGTAAATTTAACCTATATGAAGCATAAAGTTGCACCGGCTAGTCCTGTCCATAGAGCTAGGTACAGTACAAACTCGGACCGGAAAGGTTGACCCGGCACGAAAATGTACTATGGTTGGATGCTTCTTAGAAAATCAAAATCTGTTTTTCTTCTCAATAGTTCTTCTGTGATTTCAATCTATAATTGAAACATATTTTAATTTGACCTACACCGACTTATACATTTTAAAAGGGTAGAAAAACTTATGAAGGATGATTGTTACAAATTGTCTCATAATATAGATCGAAAACGATCTTTAAGTCGCATCTTAACTATTATGTTAAGAGCGACACCCTGTATATAATGTACATACATAATTTATAATAAAATAGAAGGGATACCATGCAGCCTAATCTTCAGACCAGTATATGCTTTTAATAATATAAAAAACTATTCATAATCTTACTATACATATATATATATGTATATATATATATATATATATATATATATATATCGAATTGACACGACGATGACTATAAATATAAGATAATATACACACAAAAGGTACTAAAGTGAACAGCACATTGTCATCTTTGCATATAGGGTTACTTGAAATTATGCGAATACAGTCCTTTTACTAGAGGGGCGGATAGAAGTTTTTTACTTGAACATTTTTAGAAAATTATAAGTGCCAATATTTCTGAAAAAATCTTTAAAAAATTCCTCTCTGTTTTTTCTGACCCTTTACATTTTATATACTTCTACAATCTACATATATGTATGTATATTGTAGAAAAGAAAGGGGGGAGGATATATGTATATATATTGATGAAAAGAAAGAGGGGAGGGGGTATATGTATATGTAGATTGTAGAAAAGAAAGGGGGAAGGATATATGTATATATATATATTGATGTAAAGAAAGGGGGGAGGATATATGTATATGTATATTGATGTAAAGAAAGAGGAGAGGATATATGTATATGTATATTGATGTAAAGAAAGAGGGGAGGATATATGTATCTATATATTGATGTAAAGAAAGAGGGGGATATATGTATATGTATATTGATGTAAAGAAAGAGGGGAGGATATATATGTCTATATATATTGATGAAAAGAAAGGGGGAAGGATATATATATGTATATATATATATATTGATAAAAAGAAAGAAGGGAGGATATATATGTATATATGTTTATAGGATTGCATCTAATTAATGATATCATGCTCACTAACCATTTACATATTAACCTAGGTTATGGAACAGTGTGTTATATATATACTTTCCTTGTCTGTCTGTTTGTTTGTATCCAATAGAACCCAAAACGGCTGAAGGGATCCGACCCAAATTTGGTCTGGGACCTCAAATGACCCCTGGGAAGGACTTTATGGATTCTCTGAATTACGAAAGTTAATTTTCCAAAAATTTTTGATTTTTATAAAATTTTAAAAAGCCACGAAAATATTGAAAGATTCAGCAACAATTTAAAGTTGAACAAGTATTTAAATAATATTGAACAAGTTTGTAATTTATAAAAATCCTATCTAAAATTAAAATATAAATTGTTAAAAAAGGTTAGAAAAAAAGTTGAAATAGAAGATGGGCGCGAAGCAACAATTAAAAGTAGAACTAGAAGATGGGTGCAAAGCGCCCTGATAGCCTAGTACGACGCTGAGATATAGGCAACTTTAAAAATAATTCATCATTTTTTTGGAGCCAAAGGACTTAAAATCCTTGCATCGTCTTGGCCACAATATTGATCAGATAAAGGTTTTAAGGATACTGTTGTGAATCGGGCATTGATTTAGGCTTAGACTCTATCGAATATAAAATACGATCTATATGATATATATATAGAATGATAGAAACGGTAGAAAGTAAAAGAAAATGTATACAATTCTCAGGTTCGCGTAAAAGAATTTACATTTTTCTTTAGAACTAGAAATTTGAGATAAGTTTATAAAAGGAATTTTTGCTTTCAAAGTCTTTCCTTGGATAGATTTTTAATTTACATATCTACACAAAATATAGTAAAAATTCGACTTTGTGACGTCGTAACTCTTCTGATTTCTATTTTAAGTGCAAATATTAGCAAAGCAAATAATCCAGAAATTTAAAACGTTTTTTTCTTTTCAGTAGATCTATACTAAGAGGAGTTGATAATGGATACATATGTTAGTTTGACGTGGTAGATCCTGTGTATGTGTGTGTATTTGTGGAGGTGGGGGGGGNGCGGGATACGGATATCAATTTACTTTAGTAAAGGGAATATAAGGAATGTACTACAGCGGGATACGGATATCAATTTACTTTAGTAAAGGGAATATAAGGAATGTACTACAGCGGGATACGGATATCAATTTACTTTAGTAAAGGGAATATAAGGAATGTACTACAGCGGGATACGGATATCAATTTACTTTAGTAAAGGGAATATAAGGAATGTACTACAGCGGGATACGGATATCAATTTACTTTAGTAAAGGGAATATAAGGAATGTACTACAGCGGGATACGGATATCAATTTACTTTAGTAAAGGGAATATAAGGAATGTACTACAGCGGGATACGGATATCAATTACTATATTGATGAGAAGATATGGTTAGACAAGAAGATAAAGAAAAAGAAATAACATTTAATTGTTTTTATAAACTAATCTTTTTTCAACATTTAAAAAAAAATACAAACTGTTTTTGTAGAAATGTTCTATTTTTAAACCAGTTTCTCAGATTATTTTCTAAATCATTTCGAGAATTTTCTTATAAAGATTTTGAATTTTCAATCTACAAAAAAAAGTCCTATTTGCGTACAGATCTTTTTTTGTAAATAAACTTGCTTCTTGGTTTTCTGAATTCAATTGAATTTAGAAAGTATTTGTTTTCAATCTCGGTTTAATATTGTTTCTTCTCTGATCTGACATTTTTATTTTATTTTCAGTCAAATAATATAAAACAGATTTTTACTGGATTTTACATTTTCTAGTATAGTCACCACACCAACATTTGCAGGTTTTATATTGGTAGATTTTCTAGTATAGTCACCACACCAACATTTGTAGATTTTATATTGGTAGATTTTCTAGTATAGTCACCACACCAACATTTGCAGATTTTATATTGGTAGATTTTCTAGTATAGTCACCACACCAACATTTGCAAATTTTATATTAGTAGATTTTCTAGTATAGTTACCACACCAACTTTTGCTGATTTTATATTAGTAGATTTTCAAACTAAAATAAAAAATATTTTCGTTAGACTTTACGTTTTGAATATTGATATATGAAAGGCTTATACTACGCTTAGTTTGATGGATTTTTGATAAAATCTGAGATAATTGTACATTCCTAACCCCCTTACACTTTCTTGTAATGCATGTACATTATGTAATGTCATTTTGAACTTGTTTTTAAATTTAGAAATAAACAAGATTCTCATCGATTTTCGCGTTAAGATTGCAAACTTGGATCACTGTGTCATATGTATTTTATCCAAATATCCAAGAACATTTTTTGTATTGCTTATTTTGCAAAAAATTTTATTATTACTTTAAGCTTAACATCCTTGAATGACAAAATACACAATATGATGGCAACTGCTTTAGAAAATGTGTTTTATAAACATTAACTTTTTTCAGAAAAATAAAACCATGAGACTTGAACAAGTGAAAAGCCAAGATGTAAAAACAAGAAACATTGGTAATCAACATTTTCTTGCAACCTTGAGAGGATAAAATGAAAACAATATTTAGAGAAAAAGTTAAGTTTTTGCTGGTCTGACAACTTTCCTAGTGATGTCAGGACAAAGGTGATGTTACGAGGACCTGGAGAACTTTGATAAAGAGAAAATATCCTCCCTTGTGTGTTCCCGAGTACCCTGAGAAACATATCATCTGTCCGAGATAACTGTCAGGTTCAGGGTACACCCGGAGTATAGATCAGAAGGAGGTAGGTAGGGCTGGACACATTCTTATTTTTAAATTTATTTTTTTGCTTACATTTTAGTTTTAAACAGGGATTTTAATTTCAATTTTGCAAAAGAATTGAGTGTTTGCGCGCCACCAACTCTGCTTTTTTAATATATTTATCTTTGCAACCCAAGATAAAAGGTTTACAAAGACTCAATTTCTTTTTTTTAAATTTTCAAAAATTTCGTTTTAATCTAAATCTGTGATTGAAAAAAAAAATAAAATTTTTTTAGCTACATGCATTTACAGATGACAAAATTGGGTCCACATTTAGAAATTATAATTTCTGTTTAGTTTTCATGGTGCTCTAAAATAGATGAAAACAAATTTTAAGCACCGTAATCTCTCAGAATAGTTTAGAATATATGATCTGAATTAACATTTAAAATTTTTCAATTTTGAAATTATTTTTTTTTTATTTGACGAGCCTTTGTATTGTGCTTTTCCATCAACAGTTTTAACAATTTTATTGTGAAAAAAAAAACCTTTTGTCTAGATTAATTTGGCAATAAAAACTAAATATTTGAAAAACTTACAATTTACAAAATTTACAAAAAGTTATTTTTTTTGTAACTTGAATAACGCCCAGTTGTACAGTTTGATGGCTGCCTGGAGCTAGGCTTGGAAGCGAAGAGAACTAGAGAAATGATGGCTCAGGAATACAATTTTAAACTAATAGATTAAATCAGATTAAACTCAAACAACCAAGGGTGATTAATTTTAAAGGGACTGTACGCGTAACTTAAAAAGTTAATCCCAAATCACAACGTTGCCCTTTAAGACTTAGTTTCGGTAACAATAGAAATATATAAAAAGATTTAGTTGTTTTTCTATTTTGAAATGAGATAAATTATTAATTTTCTTCGCCAACATTTTTCCGGTGAAATAATAAAGAATTTGAGTCTTTGCCACAAACTCTGATTTTCTAATCCCTCTATTTTTTCAAACTATGAATTCTGTTAGATTAAATGATCTAAGTTTGAAATTTTAAAAACCGTTAGGTCGCAAAGATATATGAGATGAATAAAATTTTAGTCTGCAGTAAAGACTCAATTTCTTTAAATAGAAAAAAATAAAAAGTTTTAGAAGTAATATATATAAAGAGTCACTTGAAATATACGCCGGCAGTCCCTTTAAATCAGATTTATCTCTAACAAGCAAGGTTGATTAATATTAACTATAAACTCTATAAACTCTATAATGTTTAATCTATATAATGAAGATCTTCGCTTGTTTATTTGTTCACTGTATGCCGACAGCAGGCCAAACGGCTGGACTAAATTGGCTGAATTTTTTTAAAGAAGCCCTTGGGTACCCCCGGGGTATCATAGGCTAAACATTTTGGGATTTTTTAAAAATTCCACGGGCAACGCTGTGCACTTCAGCTAAAACCATTATTTAAGACTAAGCACATGAAAACGTCGAAACTAACTATGAGTAACCTGGGCAACACCGTGCACCTCATCTAGTCCATAATATTACAATTAAAATATATTAACGCAGAAAAGAAAATAATGTTTAGGTATATGCAAGAATGTAAGGCAAGGAAAGTTAATTGCGGTTGTGTGCACTCTGTGTACATATTGAAACCAGTTCTCTCTGGGCGGAATTTGTAAACAATAATAGATGCATCAGTGTTCGTTTAGTATCCAAGGAGGTTAAAAGCATTAAATTTTGATAATTTTGATAATTCACATAATAATTTCCTATGACCAGAATATTTCATTGATTTTTTATGTGAATGATGGATCCCATGTCAGGCTTCGACATCCGTCTTGTGTTTACATTAGATCCCAGAGACAGTACACTGCAGTACTAAAGATGTGTACACTTCTGACATGACTTTCCTTGCCTTACATCCTTGGGTATATGGCCAAAAAGCTCAAATTTTGCAGAACGCTGGGTTAGCATTAGTGTTAGAATTGTACATACTGCAGTACACTGAGGGAGAATGTGAAGAACTACGGTACAGTCCTCCACCACCGTACAACACAGACTTCACCAGACAAAGGAATAAATAATTCATCATTTTTTAGAGTTGTAGAAAACCTGCTAAAATTACATTTTTAATTCTTAAAAAAACGATTTTGAAGATGTTTAAACCCGGTCAACTCATGTAAAATTACATGTGAGAAAGTCCTAACTTTTGGCTTTGCAAAGTCTTGTGAAAAAGTGCAAGAGTTGTGCACTGACAATTATTTCGAAGGTTTTTTTACGAAAACTAAATTTCTAACCCAAGTCCTTTTTTATTCTAATCATTGTACGATTTTACAGACTATTTTATACTTAAAAGACTCTACTGCATCTGACTCTGAGTTATATTTTTTTCACGGGAAAAAATGACAATTCAAATTAAGCTTTAAAAACTCCCCAAGGACTTTGGTGAATTGCGGATTTTAGTCAAGTATATAGTACATATTATTTATACTAAATGTACACTCAGGCTAATCCACACGAAGAGGTAGTTAAGATCCAACCCCCCTGATTTGACTCCAATATTGTTTTTGTTTCAAGACTTTTTATTCTTTCCTGAAATCTTATTTAATTGATTCTGCTTGAAATACATTCTAATCTCCCTTAAAAGTATCTATAGAGTGCTACTTCTCAACTGTAGAAAAGTTATGTTCTTTAAAGGGAGTGTTGGCGAAAAATAAGGGGGGGGGGGATTTACACTCGAATAGAATTTGGAATCAACTGTCAGTATCAATATCTTTTTCATTTTATGCTGCAAGAGTCCAGTAATATCTCTCATAAATTATTCAATTTAATTTCCATTGGTCCCACTTTGAACATGTAATGGGAAGCAAACACATTTTGATTTGGGTTTCCACTGCATGCATTTCCAATTTATGTCGTCTTTACACCCTTTTCAGATTTACGCTTGAACCCTTTGAGAACCATTTTTTTTATAAAATTTCGTGCATTTCTACTTATTGTCGTCTTTACAATATTTTCTGATTAATATTTGAACCCTGTGAGAAACTGGGAAATTTTTATTATTTCCTATTCTAGCATTTAGCAAGCTATACAATGGATCTAGGAGATTAATTTAATCTTTTTTATTCCTGCACATTTTGCATTTACATCCATACACAGCAATATTTAATAATTTTCTCAAACATGACAGAAGTGCTTCTATTTGTTTACAATATTTTTATTAATTTTAATTAAAAAATCATTTTTCTGAAACTGTCTTGAAGTTGTGAATCTCGAGATCGAACATTGATGTCTTCTTATGCAAATCTACAGATTAATCCTCTTAGGGTTTCAAACGAAATTTTTGCAAACGAAATTCGCGAAATTTTTATTTTATTGATTTTTCTGAAACTTTACTTTAATTCCTTTTCAATATCCTGTGATGGTCATGCCCATCATACCCAGTAAGGAGTTGTACTTTATTTAATGTTCATAATTAACTGTGTTCTTTATTTTCAACGATTTGTTTATAAACATTGTTTGTTTCAAACACGGAGTAAACACAATATTTCAATCAATTTTTCGGGTTTCTTCATTTTTCTTAATCCTTCGCTGATCAAAGTTCTCTTTAACTAGGTACGGAATATCGAAAAAAGATTAAACTAATCTGCAGATTGATCTCGATATCCAAAATACAAGATGTTTCTTAGCTCTGACGGTGTAAACATTGATATTTTAAAAGCATATTTTGCAAAAGATACAGGGTGAGTTAAAAAGTGTGACTAGCCTTGTCTTCTTTAGAACAACATTTTTTCATGAAATTCTTGTGTATGAAATTTTGCAATATTTCTTTTTAAATAAAGAAAAGAAATTGTTAAAAAAGAAAAAAATGATTCAGATTGTTTGTCGATTCTGAATTTTCTGCCTGAGCTGAGCTGTTGCAAAGATTTATGATGATGTTTAACACCTAGTCTGATAAGGGGGTAGCTGCAGAATTTTGTATCCAGGGGGGGTTTAATATATCTAAGCCAATGCACTTCATCACATTTAAAATTGCAGAATCCATTTGTTTGGAAAGTCTAAATTTTTTTCCGTAACATCGAACTGTACCAAAAGCATTTTGTTTAAAATTTCTAACAGAATGTTAAGGATCTTAACTCTCGCAACAGAAATTATTTTTCTAATCTTAATATCTTTGTAATCTGATGGTGTGATATTATAAACTTAAATTTGTAAGTTCTAAATAATTCTACAGTTTGAAATATCAAAGATTTACAACATCAGGTTGCAAAGATAAAAATTAGAAAATTGTGGCGAGTGTTCCTTTATCCTCTTTTTCTATAAATTAGTAGTCTTCGATCATAGCTCTTGAACCCCTCGACCGATCAAATTTTAATTGGGAATTGGGGATCATAGTCAATAAACGGAATGTTCTTAGCTTAGTTCAGTTGATTGACTTTTATATGGAAAGTTTAGCTTCTAGGCAAAACTGGGTTTCCAAGCAAGTTTTTAGCCAAAGCTGGGTTCCCAAGCTAGTTTTCAGGAAAAGTTGGGTTACCAAGCTAGTCTTCAGACAAAGCTGGGTTCCAAAGCTAGTTTTTAAGCAAATTGGGTTCCCAAGCTAGTCTTCAGGCAAAGCTGGGTTCCCAAGCTAGTTTTTAGGCAAAGCTTGATTCTCAAGCTAGTTTCCACGCAAAGCTGGGTTCTCAAGCTTGTCTTCAGGCAAAGCTGGGTTCCCAAGCAAGTTTCCAGGCAAAGCGGGTTCCCAAGCAAGTTTCCAGGCAAAAGTTTTAGGCAAAGCTGGGTTCCCGGGCTATTTTCCAGGTTAAAGCTGGGTTCACAGACTATTTTCCAGCTTAAAGTTAAGTTCCCATGGCTATTTTCCAGGCAATGCAACGTTGTGTTTCAAAGCTAGTTTCCAGATTAAAGCTGGGTTCTCAAGCCAGTATCGAATTAAATGTTAATAATGTCTAATTGTTTTGCTTATACTTCGATATTTAGATCATAATGTTAGAGGTTCTTTCTAACAATGCACGGTAAACAAATCCCAAATATTTTGTTGAGAAAGGATAAGTATGGATCTACTACATCTAGAATATATGAATAGCAAATTGAATTGCTTGTCACAGGAAAACTAAATTTTCTTGATTGAATTTTCGATAAACAAGAAAATAAATTTACAATTTTTATAGAAATAAAAAGTTTTCACAACATTTTTTTCACGATTAAAAGATTGAATGTATCCTATTATTTTTGTCGTTTTTAACAAAAGATTCTAAATTTAGTTTTCATTAAAAACTTTAATACTTTATGCGAAAGCTGTCGCATTAGAATGATCGCACCAAAAAATGATATATATTTTAACTCATTTTCAAATCAAAATATCAAAGTTGGATCTAAAAATCATTTTAAACTATTTTAACTAATGCTCTATATAGAGCAGACAAATTTAAAATCAGTTATAGGTTCATAAATCAATTTCTGAACAGCTTTTAGTTGGTTGTTGATACAGTGGGGCCCATTAAGTTATGATACAAGAAGACGACAATTTAATGTGTATTTGTTGTTAAAAATCAAATAATTTTTCCAGTAGCGTTAAATCAACTTCTTAAAATGGTGTATGTCATGTTCATTGTACTATTTACAATAATAACTTCAGAATAAATATCGTTTTCCATTCCACATTTTTAAGGGTCTTACCGTAGAGGATGCAAACTTAATTATTTTTGTTAAAAAGGAAACATTATACCCCGGACACTGTATAGCTGGGATAAAAACTGAATTATTTTGGTTAAAAAGGGAACATTAGACCCCGGACACTGTATAGCTGGGATAAAAACTGAACTATTTTGGCTAAAAAGGGAACATTATCCCCGGACACTGTATAGCTGGGATATAAACTTAATTATTTTTGTTAAAAAGGAAACATTATACCCCGGACACTGTATAGCTGGGATAAAAACTGAATTATTTTGGTTAAAAGGAAACATTATCCCCGGACACTGTATAGCTGGGATATAAACTGAATTATTTTGTTTAAAAGGAAACATTATACCCCGGACACAGAGCAGGATAGAATAGAATTGAGAATACGATGTCCAAGTGTTTCTTCCTTCAGGTAAAATATTTATTTGTACGTCATGCTTTTTCATGTTTTTCATCATAACAATACCTTTATTAAAGTGCTATTGAGAAGAAAAAATGTTTTAAATTTCTAATATGTACCCAGATAACTGTTCTTATCTCACTAAAACTAGATGCGCTACGATGTCACAAAATCATATCAGTAATGTCATCACATACATCCAATGTTTTGTGGGCTAAAGGTATTGTTACAGGCGTAATTTCAGAACCCTATGCGTTTAGTCGCATGTCCGATTTTTAAACTGTTGTCTGATAAAATTGACTGCTTATGTAAACTATCTGCAGAAACAATTGTAATTGTTTACAACCAAGCAAGCTGTTTTACATTTTTATTAAACATAAAATAGTCTTAATTTTACCAATTCTATTTCAGAATCTATAAATTGAGAAAATTTCTTAGATGATCAGACAAAAGCTTAAAAGCTTTAAGGGCACCGTTGTGAATCCGACCCGCCATGGAGAGTCAACCTAAATTACGTCTTTATTATCTTCAATTTTATTAATTTTAAAGTTTAATTTTAGAAAATAATATTATAAATGAATCTGTGACAAGATTGAATTAATTTAGTTCTGTGTCGACATATAAAATCCTGATCGACAGACTGAGATTTACTGTAGCCTTTTTTCATTAATCTTCACTAATTAAAATCTAACACATGGTTAGTAAAAAACCGAAAATAGATTTTTGTTGTTTATATTTTAAAGGGACTGTAAGCGTAATTTCAAATGAGCCTTTATGCAAAAATGTCAATGCCCGGCCGATTCACGACGATAACTTTAAAAGTTTTGTCTGATCAAGTAAAAATGGTTTTTTTACAATTGTGGATTTTCAAAAACAGTGTCGGCAATACTACTGCAGGAAACATATAAAGGAATTATAAAATCAAAAACGGGGATAAAAAAAAATTTAAAAAAAATTTATTTTCTTAGGATTATAAGCTGTTAGTGAAAAATCTAAATTCTTATGATTTCATGTTTTACATTTAATTGCTATTTGGCCTAATTGAAATATTAAAAGCTTAATTAAGAGAAGAGAAGAAAATATTAAAGATCATAATTATTTTAACAATCTGACCCTTTATCATACATTTTTTAGAATAACAAGTTTTTTATCATCTAAAATATTTCATATAGACTAAAAATCGCATGGAAATAATCACAATCACAACGATATTAGCTCTTTATTTGAATAATAATTTGAAAAATCGTGTTTTCTATGGTTTGAAAATTGTTAGATTTCCTTTATTTGTTCCAATAGGCAGATATGAGCAATTCACTTTCTATAGAATCCATAATCATAAATAATCAATTTTACAAGTTGTATATCGGATATGACAGTCTATAATTTCTTTGAAATAGCTTAAAATTAAAATAAACATTTCTCTACGTTATTTTTTTTTGCTCAAGTATGTAAACAATTATTCATCCAGTTATATGATATAGAAAGGAATTGAGTCGTTGCAACAAATCCCAATTTTCTAATACCTATATATCTAAAACCAAATTATGTAAACCTTTGATATTTCAAACTTTGATTGTTTGATATAACAGAAGTCATAGTTTGAAATATCTAAGGTCTACAACATTGGGTTGTTTAGATATAGGGATTTAAAAATCAGAGTTTATGGCAAAGATTCAATTCCTTTAATCAGTTCTTAATAAGTTCTTGAATAAGAGAAGTTATACATGAAAACATGTAAAATTTCAATGTTACGTCAAATTTACTTCAGTTTAATGTGCATCCCTCGTTATATCCATATATATGAAGTATGCCCTATGTCCACCGTTTTATTGATTCTAAACTGGAAAATAGATTTATCTAGTTTAATTTAATACATAAACTTGCTTAAAGGGACTGTAGGCTTTTTTTTTAAAGTGACCCTCTGATAAAAAAGGAGTGGTATGGTTTACGACGGTTCGGTATACCTCCGTCTGACATCTTTTTGATTTTTAAATATACCGATCTAATTTTTCAAATGCTTGAAAAGCATTTAAATATTTGTAAAAAATGATTCTTTACCATTTTCAAATCTCTATGCCATAAATGGGTGATTACTTGAAAAACATTTACAGTCCTTTTAAATTAGATGGGAACAGACCGAATATTCTATTCGAGCTTGAACTTAAAATAAGAAAGGAAAAATGCCTGAGGCAGTTTTAATCTTAGATTTTGTTTGTCTGCGTTATTAATATTATTTTAGTTATTGTTTTTTTATTTATCTTTAATCTTTAAAATTGTTTTCCAGCTTAAAACTTTATAAAAAATGTATAAATTTCCCGTAAAAACTTCCACTAAAAGAAAAAAAATGTTATTTTATTCATGAAACAATTTGATAATGAAACCCGGTGGAGTGAATTTAACCAAACATAGAAAAGTTGGGAAATTCTTCAAGAACTTAAACTTTAAATGACTCAATTCGGAGAATTTCTTGGGAATTTCTCTTGATTTTGATTCTTGTGATTAGGACTCCGGAAAGAAATTGAGTCTTTGCCACAAACTCTTTTTTTCTATTCTGTATTTCTTTTCAACCTGATTGTGTAAACCTTAGATATTTCAAACTAGATTATTTGATCTAAGATAAATCATAGTTTGATATAAAAAAAGGGATACAGCATCAGGGTTCAACGATACAGGGAAAAACAGAGCTTTTGTGGCAAAGATTTTCAGAATTAAGTTACAAATTTTAGAAACATTATTTCGAGAACGAGAAATTCTCGTGAATTTCTCTGAAATCGAAATCTTATTGTACTGAATTTAACCAAAGCTCTGAATCTTAATAAAATCAAAACATTTTTCCATGAAAAAATGTCAACAATTATTTTTGAATATGCATCAGTTTCATTATGAATATCCGCGAAAATTAGTTAGGGGTCGAAACGCCCCTAAAAGTCAAAACTTTTTAAAATTGTACAGATTTAAATTTTTGTTTAAAAATATTTTCCTATTTTTTCTTTAATGCATTTATTTGGTAAGATTTGTTTAGACATCGATTTGTTTCCGGCTCTTTAGTTAGAAATTCAATATACTTATCTAGAATTTTATTGTTTTTACTTAAAATTTAGACTGTTTTTCTTTTCAGTTTTAATGGATTAAAGGGACTGTAAGCGTAATTTTAAGTGAGCTTCCATGGAAAGATTACGTTACCCTTTAAACCTTAGTCTGTTCAAGTATAAATTGATTATCAACGTACACACTTTTGAAAGGTAATAGTTTTTGTCTGGTTTGTGAATCGGGCATTGTCGTCTTTGCACGTGAAATTACGCTTACAGTCCCTTTATCGCTTTATCGCTTCATCACTGATCTGAAAAAACTGGATTTTTTTAATCAATTTTAATTTTTTACTTTTCATCATGATTTAAAAAAACAATATATACTACAAAATTTCTTTTAATGAAGTAACAAGAATTTAGAAATTTTTTTAAATTCAATTTGATCCTTACTTTTACAAGAGACATCCTTTCAAGTTAAGCCTTAATTGACAGAGTTAGAAAGTTCTCCTTTCATAAAAACTTTCAATTTGGGAATTTATAAATGGTAAAAATCAGTTTTGGCAATATAGACTAATATTTTAGGAAAGTACACTTTTCCTAAGGAACCTGATGGTGTAGCCCTTTTATATTTCTCAGTTAGATTTACACAATTGGGTTGCAAAGATATGGGAATTCGGAAATTTTATTTTGCTGCAAAGAAAACTGTTCTAAATGTTTTTGTTTCTGTTTAGATGGTGTTTAAAGCTGTACTGTCTGGTGTTTGGTGGTCTCGGTTCCATCCTCTCATTCCTCTGGGTCATCTTCCACTTTTACGTCCTCGGGGAGACAGACAGTATTGACCTCCAACTTCAGAGGTAGAAAATAGACAGTATTGACCTACAACTTCAGACGTAATAAATAGACAGTATTGACCTCCAACTTCAGAGATAGAAAATAGACAGTATTGACCTCCAACTTCAGAGGTAGAAAATAGACAGTATTGACCTCCAACTTCAGAGGTAGAAAATAGACAGTATTGACCTCNNNCCCCCCCCCCCCCCCGGTTTAAATTTGAGATTAAAAAAAAGTTTAGAAGGTTTTGGCCGTTTTCTAGCTTTGCAAATATGAAACTTTGTTATTTGACTTTTAAACTTATATATATATCCTAATATACATAATGCATATATATATATGTATATCCTAATATACCAGAAAGTTCAAATTTTGATATTTGTTGAATCAAACTGCAGCTTGTGTAGGATATGTTGGTTCTTTTAGCAACAATTTTTAGCAACTTTAAAATTCGGTGATGTTGATGGACCAAACCTCTGTAGAGTGAAAAAAAGTAAATGTTAGTTCCACATTTATTGAAAGTATATTTCGGTCTGGGTTGACCCTCGTCAGTCCTTGAGATTGTTCTGTCAGGAAGATTAAAAACAAACTCAAATTTTAGCAACTAAAGGTAAAATGACAGGGGGTATATATATACATATATAGAAGTAAATCACAACCAATATTAGTTCCTTTAAACTTTCACGATTTTTTCCCGCTAGGTGTCTCTGCCAAGTAAAATCCCTGAAACATCGAGAGCAGTGACTCCTAGTAGCCAAAAAAAATCGTCGTCAAAAGTACATATAGTATAATTTTAAAGGAAACCTAAAATGAAAAATTATAACTTTTAAATTACAATAGGAGCGTGCCTAAAATATCTAGACACCTCTGGGTTATCGTAATTTTCAGATTTATTTTGTATTTACTTAATATGATCTCTAATTACACTTTTATTTTAATTTCTCGAGACAGGGACATCAGATAGAATTAATATTGGTCGCGATCAACTCATAAAATGTCTAGGGTTTAGCCTATACCCCCCTTAAATTTTACCTTAACAGTCCCTTTAATATTAACATTTAAGTTCCCGACATTGATAAAATAGATTTTGACATTTGCCAACAAGGTTAACCTGTAGGCAGCTATAGAGCTAGTTTTACAGTATACATATTACAGCTAGACATATAACACTAAACTAAGCTAGTGGGGTAGGTCAACAAGGTCAACCTGTAGGCAGCTATAGAGCTAGTTTTACAGTATAATATTAATTACAGCTAGACATATCACACTAAACTAAGCTAGTGGGGTAGGTCAACAAGGTTAACCTATAGGCAGCTATAGAGCTAGTTTTACAGTATAATATTACAGCTAGACATATCACATTAAACTAACCTAGTGGGGTAGGTCAACAAGGTTAACCTATAGGCAGCTATAGAGCTAGTTTTACAGTATAATATTACAGCTAGACATATCACACTAAACTAACCTAATGGGGTAGGTCAACAAGGTTAACCTATAGGCAGCTATAGAGCTAGTTTTACAGTATACATATTACAGCTAGACATATCACACTAAACCAAGCTAGTGGGGTAGGTCAAATAGACCTATGATAAGCCGGCCAGGCACTAAATAATCTGGCCGCGCCATCAAAGTTGAAACTGGGCCGACATAGGATAGGGTTGTTGCCGCGCGTTAATAAAGCAGTCACCAGGGGTCGGTCGGGTTCGAATTTGAATCGACCATAATCAACACTACACAGGACAGTAAAACAAATAAATTATTTGTATTAAGATTAATGCTGTTATAGTTATATATTTTATTGTAATTGTGCATTTTAGATATTTGGACATAAGTCTGGGACTGGTAATGTTCTGTTCTACTGTAAGCCTAATCTATGGAGGGTATGCTGAGTCTAAAACCTGGCTGGTCATTTATATCACAGGATCCATGTCAGTTCTTGTACTGTACTGGAGCTGGTCAGCGTACACCAGCTATGTACAGCTTGAACAACCAGCGTATAATGAAGAGGTAAGATGTGTAGGAGTTATGTACAACTAGAGCAACCAGCATACAATAAAGAGGTATAATGTACACGAGCTATGTACAACTTGAACAACCAGCGTTTTATGAAGAGGTATTATGTACAAGAGCTATGTAAACTTGAACAACCAGCTTATAATAATGGTATAATATGAAGTATAATAAAGAAGTATAATGTGCGTAAGTTATGCACTTGAAAACCCAGTATATAATAAAAAAGTGTACAATTTAATGTACAACTGTTCTAGATGTATACAACTTTAATCCATATAATAGCACATAACACATGAAGGGCTGTACAACAGTCATATAGGTTTATGTTATTAATAATTCCCATAATCTCTGAGTTAAATGTTCTTGCCAAATTCTTACTTTATGATCTTTTATATTTGTATTGTTGGCTCTTACACTTGTGTATACTTTATATATTCTTCATAAAGTTGATCATATTTACCACGTGTCGACGCCATCTTGCTTTTATCGTCAATTGCGGATTTACAGTTGTTGAAAACATGTTTTCAGAACAATCATTTCTTTCATAAATCTTGATTTCTTTCTTCAAGTTTATATTGGAAAACTCAAGTTTTCAAGATGGATGGATACGAGGGTAGATTCAAACAAGTGGAAAATATTGGGAGAATTTTATATTTTTATAAGGAATCTGAAATCTGCGAATTGTGAATCCTGAAATCAAGCATTGATCTCCATCTTAAGCAGACCTATGGCTTGTGTGTTTGCATCCGATCGATAAGGGACAGGACCTCAAATGGCCCAAGAAATCGTTTAATAAAATTGGCTTAAAGGGAGTGACTGGCAATGTATGGCAGTTGAACTGAGAATGTGGAGAAATTTTGTAGGATTCATTTAAGACATTTTGAATGTTTTAATGATGTATAATTACTAAGTTTGAGTGCAAAGTCGACGTTCAAAATCATTCATTTGGGTGGATACGTTTTGGGAATTAATTTTTTAAAAAATTATTAAATAAAGACAACAAAAAATGTATCAAAATTCTACAATAAACTAATTTGATGTTTAGGAACACATTTCTCAGTAGAAATTTGTTAATAAATCCATTTTAGAATCAAGTAATTCTTTTTCATCATTTTATTGAATTTCGTCTTCAAATTTGTTGAAAGATTTCTACAAATTCTTCAAATGTCGTCTTTTCAATGAAAATTCTAGAAAATCTTCAGAAAATGTTTGTGAACAATGAGAAATTACAGAAACTAAAAACTGAATAAGAATACTTATTTTCGATGATAAGAGTTAATTTTTATCTTCTCAACCTGTTTCTAAACAACTAATTCGTTTAATGCAGAATTTTTGCGATCTTTTTTGTCGTCGTTATTTAATAATTCCTTGAAACATTTTTTCTACGACAAATCGATTGTGAACATAAAAAGTCCAGAATTATTTACTCGCCAATTTCGCCCTCGGCACATAAAGTCGGTAAAAATGTTTCCTGAGTTTAAAAAAAATTGATTCTCTAAACCACTCAAATGGATGATTTTGAAAGTCGACTTTGCCCTCAAGTGCAGTAATTATACATCATTAAAACGTTTTAAATGTCTCAAATGAGTCATACAAATTTCTCCGCAAGTCTACATTCTCAGTTTATCTACTAGACATTGCCGATCACTCCCTTTAAAAAGAAAAAGATTTCTTAAACTATAGAGAACAGAACAATTTGTGTTTATTGTTTAATATTGTATGAAGAAAAAAGATAAAAAGTGAAGAAAAAAGGCCGTGAAGTGTTTTAAAAACTTAGTTTACTTTATTGTAAAAAAGTTCTGTTATATTATATGTTTCGGAGGAAAAGTAGTTCACAGTAAAGTGCCCCCTGAAAGTGTGTTTATAAAAGATATGAAACTAAAGGAATATTCTTAAATATTGTTTATTAATGATTCCTCATTTATTCTATATCATTAGGTATTCATATATTTACTGGGTAATGGGATCTATCATGAGAAGTGTAGATCATTTATTAATGATTTTATACACGGATACCACTCTAGTAGGGATGGGCATCCATTTACTAAAAAAGAAGAACACGCCAAAATAATGTAAATTGCACATACACGCACCTTTAGTAAAAGTAAAAGTAAAAGTTTAGTAAAAGTAAATTCAACCTAAAGTCGGACCGCGTCAACCTAGTTGCACCGCCTAGTCCTATTGAATGTCTGCTTTATTCACCCAATGTCCGGGCGATACGGTACAAACTGGGACCGGAAAGGTTGACCCGGCTCGGAAATTCAAATGTACTACGGCTGCTTGTGCATAAGATCGAAATCGTTTAAATCATAATTTCTATTATTAAAGAGAAAAACAAAAAAGTTTTGTAAGTTTTGTGAGTAACCAGATAAATTCAACGTAAAATCGAAACAAGAGAAGCTACGAGATCATAAAGCCGCACCACAAATATCGCATAAATTTGACCTTATCTCCATCTGTCTAATTTGCAGTCTAGCAAGAAAGTATAATGTAAACAACATTACTAGTACACCTTTGTAACTATATAGCCCTTTTATTTTTGACTTTGCTTGCAAGTATGAGAACAGTTAATTTATTCCATTGAATAATAGAAATTCAAACAGTTCCTAAAAAAGTGGAGTTATTATTGAACACATGTAAGATTTCAAACATCGTGATCCGTTCTTTGACGTTCATAGCTTTTTTTCTAAGGCCCCATAAAAATCTGGGTGGTTTATCCATTTCAAAGCTGAAAGTAGGTTTTATGTAAAAAACCTAGATTTGTTAAAAATGGATTACAGACCGATGCCTACTCCTAACTCTAAATGAAGGGAAATAAACAGAGTGAAAACTTTCGATTAAAATTGTTCAAATTTATCTTTTTTTATTCTATATTATCCAAACGTAGAGAACACTAAATAGTTTTTAGAGAATGAAAATATAAATTTTCCTAAAATACAATGAAATAATTATCATTTCTAGGTTAGTTAAATGGTAAAAAAATATTTTCTTATCGATTCTTTTATTACTCTACAACATACTTAAGAAAAAATTACAAATATATAAAAGTAAATTTTTTGTCTAGGAATGCTTCGAAAAAGACCTTTTGGTTATAATTATACCAATTAATTATAATTAATTAAAGAAAGAAAATATGAAATGAAAAAAAAATTCCGGCAAACTTTCTAAAAATACTGTATGTTACTCATTCTCCTTGTAAATCATTTTATTAGGCTGTGAAGTAGAAAAGAACCTTATTATAGTTGTTAAACTTTACTTTTAAGAGAGCCATTGCAATTCTGCTCTTTAGCCATATGTCAGAGACTTAGATCTTTACTTAAAGGGACTGTTACCGTAGCTTCAAGGGACTAGCTCTCCCTGCAGTTTTCTACTTTACACTTGAAACCTTTAACTGATGAAAAATGTTGAAGATATTGTCGTTTTTCTGACTTGAGAAGTGTTTATTTCTGTGAATTTCTCATTTGCATCAGCATGCAAGAAATCCGCAAGTCACTTTCGCAGAGAAACATCAAATTAAAATCAACAGCCGTAGTACATTTGAATTTTCGAGCCGGGTCAACCTCCTCGGTCCCAGTTTGTACCGTACCTAACTCTATGGACAGGACTAGTCGGTGCAACAAGGTTGACGCGGTCAGAATTTATGCTTCATATAGATTGAACTTACTTTTACTAAAGGGACAGAGGTGTGTGATCTATTTAAGACAAAGCTTTCAAGGGTACTGTTGTAAATCGAGCATTACTAACTTTGCATGGAGGGTCAATTGAAATTACGCTTACAGTTCTTTAAACAAGTCTGTGGTTGTAATTTCAAGTAACCCTTCATTAAAAAAGTACCATTCTCGATTCACAAATATGAAAAAATTAAGATTTTTCTATTAAATTGATCAATTTTAAAAAGATCTTCGAGGGTCGAATTTGTTAAACTGTTTGCTTTAAACTATAATACTTCAAACTTGGACTAATTAGATCTGGCAGAATAATGGATCAAGTGTAAGTGGGAAAGAATCGTTTCCACTTTTTTCAAACCGATCGTTTCGTTTTGAAAGCAACAAAGAAAAAACGAAAACCGAAACGATTGTTTTTCAAAAACAAGCGTTGTTCGTTTTAAAAAAAAACTATCGTTTAAAAAAAAGATAGTTTTTAAAAACGATAGTTTTTAGTTTTTTTAAAAACGGTCGTTTTTAGAAAGGATTGTTTTTAAAATCGATGGTTTTGACGACGCCTCTTTGTTAACGACCTTTTTAAGAGAAAATACATTTTTTTGGTCGGAAAACATTCAGGTTATTTGTCTCGATAAATAACCATGACAACATTCATAACCTTATCTTCCTGAAAAAATTGAAATTTCAATAAACGATCGTTTTGAGAGAAAAAATATCTTTCTTAACAGCCGATCGTTTTAAAAAATGATCCTATTTCGTTTTTTTAAACGATTTTTGAAAGTGAAAAGTGGTTCGTTTTAAAAAACTATCGTTTTTCATAAAACGAAACGATCGTTTTTAGGAAAAATGAAATCGAAACGAAAAACAATTATTTTTTTGATCGTTTTTAAAAACGATTAACAACCCTAGCTGTAAGCCCATATTACAAGCCTTGAATTTTGTCAAGTAGAGAACCTAGTCATATTTTTATGCATTCTGTATTTTCTTTTCTTGAATCCCAATTCTAAAAAAACATCAGTACAGATTTTTAAAACAAAAATATCGAGTTTATTGTATCGTTCATGATATATATGTATTTATCGTATAAAATTTACTTAAAGTTAAATCCCAATTCAGTAGTAAATAATTTTGCTACAATTAAGAAAACTAGTCTATATTTTGCCTATATACGATTTGAAAAATAAAATTTTTATATTTTTAGGTTGAGAATCTGGTAATGTTTTTAAGTTTTCTATATTTTGTTCTCTTGATCCCGATCCTAATCTACTATAGAGCACTCATGAGGAATTCAGAAGCTTCAGGTGTATGAAAAAAAAATTACAAATTAAACAAATTTCGCTTCAATTGCTTTTTAATATGTTTAGAAAAGTTTTTTAATATCTTGCTTAAAAATTTTGCATTTTTATAACAAGATTAAAATTGATCAATAAAATCTTTTATGTTTAAACTAATTTAGCTTTTTGCTTATTTTGGACACCAAATCCAGAATTTTAAAAGCTTTGGCTCGAGTCTTAATTCCTTAGACCCAGGTTTAGGACTCAATCTTGACCAAATTTATAAATCAGGCGACTACAGCTTGTGTCACGTGATCGAAAGCTGCAATCTCTTAGACTTGACTTAAAATAAACCGAACTTGGTCTGATTTCTTGGAGAATTAGTCTCAGTGTTGAGTCTTTTCTAATAAAATCTATCGAATCTTCCGATCCCAACCATGAAAATCCACCAAATACGATACTAAACCGGTTTAATAAGCACCACTTTTGTGCAAAACTAGATGCAACTTAACACGGAAAGCTCGAGTCTTAAATTAGTCTAGATAAAAGCTCAGACCGAAGTCTTATTTTCTTAATTTTTTAAATTTCGGGCTCAGAAAACCTTTATTGATCAAATTATTTTTTATATATGCTAAGTTTGTGTTTGGTGTACTTAGAAAAACGCTACACTCATAAAACGCTACACACATATAAACGCCACACTCAGAAAACACAACTTATATAACGAAACTAACTCATAAAACACTACACTCATAAACGCTAACATCATAAAACACTACAATCATAAACGCTACACTCATAAAACACTACCAGATAAAACGGTGCACTCATAAAACGCTACACTCATAAAACACTACACTCATAAAACACTACAATCATAAAACGCTACACTCATAAAACGCTACACGCATAAAAAGCTACACTCAAGACTACACTCATAAAACGCTACACTCATAAAACGCTACACCCATACAACGCTACACTCATAAAACGCTGCACTCATAAAACACTACAATCATAAAACGCTACACTCATAAAACGCTACACTCATAAAACGCTACTCATAAAACACTACAATCATAAAACTCTACACTCACTAAATGCTAAATTCAATGCACTCACTCTTAAAGAAAAATCGCTTCTTTATTATACTATCATAATAACAAATTTAAACTTTAGAATAAATTGAAAATAGTTTTTATTTATAATATATTAATGTATTAATTAACCTAGACCGTCAACCCCAACACTGCTGCGAGGAGAGTGCAGGAAGAGAAGATCTAGCACCAAAACAAGAAAAAGTTTAAGGTAAGCATTGTAGTGTATATATAAAGTGTACATTGTACAATATACAATGTTCAGTGTACAGTGTTCAGTGTACAATGTACTGGATCCCTGGAACTATTACAAAGCTTGAATGACAGCTAGCTGGCCTAAAACACACTTTTTACTAATTCTTTTTGCAATATTTGTGCGGATTCTTTGAGTTTCTCTGCCAAAACATCTCAGCGGGGATTATCTTCTATCTAAATGGGTATCTATCTATCTATCTCTATCTACCTATCTATCTATCTATCTATCTATCTATCTATCTATCTATCTATCTATCTATCTATCTATCTATCTATCTATCTATCTATGTTTATTGACTGATGAGGATCAAGAGATCTGAAACAATTTGTATTAATAAATATAAAAACTGAGAAGCTGTTCTGATTATTGCTTTATAGATATATCTAGTAACTATATATATATATATATCTATATATATAAATTTGGCTTGTCTGTTTGTCTGTTTGTCTGTTTGTTTGTTTGTTTGTATCCAATAAACGTCAAAACGACTGAACCGATCGGGCCCAAATTTTTTGTGGGACATCTAGGGACCCCAGGGAAGGTTTATGAAAAATCAAAATTTCAAATATTTGTCTCTATCAAAATTCGATCGTCATTAAATTTTTAAAAATTTCGAAAATCCGCGAATTTTTTTTGTAAAAATCCGCGAATTATTTTTGTTTTGTTTTACGATGTACACAAAGAGAACATGTTCACAACTAATTTAGAAGATGGGCGCGAAGCGCCCTCTAAGGCTAGAAAGAAGGGCGCGAAGCGCCTTGAATTTCTAGTATATATATATTTATCTATTTATCTATGTATTTATCTATCTATAGCTATCTATCTATCTATCCTACTATCTATCAACAGTATGATCAAACTGCCACAAAGGTTGACTTTGATTAACATGTATTTTCCTATCCATTACTAAAGAACATTTTAAATTATGTATAAAAATCATTATTTCACAACTGTATCTGGAGACAAGAGCTCTAAAGTCTCAAATTTTGCTTTTTCCCAAGATCAGGACACATTCATCATCTTTTAATATGGCAGGCTTCAAAGTTGATGGTGGCCACTTCGAACATATGGTTCATAAACTTAATGCTAAGCGTTTTTGTATGTCAGAGGCAAAATAAAACAGTTAGTTTGCCGTCAGAGAGGCAAAATGAAAACTTTTAGTTTGCCGTGTCAGAGGCAAAATAAAAATTAAAATGTACAAATGTTGAATTTTATCCAAGGTGCTAATGCAAGGAAAGTTTTTTTCAGAGGAGTACGTATTTTTTTGTACTGCAGTGTACTGTCTTTGGGCGGAAAAGTAAACACAAGACGGATGTCACAGTCTGACATGGAATCCATTTTCACATAAAAAAATCAATGAAATATTCTGGCCATAGGAAACTATTATGTAAATTATCAAAATGGGCAAAATCAAACGCTTTTATCGTCCTTGGATACTAGACGAACACTGATGCATCTATTCTTGTTTACATATTCTGCCATTAGTGAACTTGTTTCAATATGTACGCAGAGTATACACGACCGCAACTAACTTCCTTTGCATTATTACCTTGATTTTATCAGTGTTATCAAACTTTTAGTCAATTAATTAGCAGTTAAAGGGAATGTAAACGTTATTTTAAAATCCTCGTGTGAGCGACATGTCTGATTTACAAGGGTACCCTTAAAAGCTGATTAAGAATTTAACATCTTTCACAAAATATCAGACTTAAGGGCACCGTCGTGAATCGAATAATTTCAACGTCAGTCCCTTTAAAAATAAATTTAGAAAAGTGATCTTTTGTCCAAATATATAACATGTATGAAAAAGCACCTTAAAGTTACAAATATGTTGTAGGATATATTTTATCTAACGTATATCTAAATAGTGTATTAGGCGAATATTTGTTAATCTTAGGACGGAACTTTGTGTTGTGAATCTCAGGATCAAGCATTGATCTTAATCTTTTACACATCTCATGGTGGCCATAACCTGCAGGGATAACTTGGATTTTGAGATCAACCATTGATCCTTAATTTCAAAATGTCCCCACATTGGATATCGAGATCAACCATGTAAGATTAATAACACTCAACACAAGGGATTTGACCTCGAAGAATTTTTAAATTGTCAAGAATCAATTAAGATTTAATTAAATTCTTCCAATTTTAAAAAGAATTAAACGAAAAGAAACCATAGGGCTTCTTCATCCTCCACAAATATAAAAGATTTGACGAAATTTCATCAGCTACTGAAGACTCGAGCCTTAAAGAGAGAAAAAACCAAGATGGTTGGTTCTTACCAAAATCAAGGCCATCTAAAACCCGGGTCTTGACTTGAGCTTTACTTGGGTCTAAGCAGACGCAAAGAACGGGTTTCAGTCGGGTTTAATCTTTTAAAATCTCGTCTCAGGGGTTAAATAAACTCGGATTGTCGGCGTAGTTTGGAGTGATTCTCCATTTAACAGTTATATATCCGATTTACAACTGTAATCTGAAATTTTCAAAGATAAAGGAATTGAGTTTTTGCCACAAACTCAAATCTTCTGATCCCAATATCTTTGCAACCTAATGGTGCAAACCTTTGATATTTCAAACTTAGATTATTTTATCTTCAAGTATTAATAGTTTGAAATATCTAAGGTTTACGACATTGGGTTACAAAGATATAGAGATTAGAAAATCAGAGTTTGTGTCAAAAACTCAACTCCATTATGGAGATATCCCTTTTTATTGAAAATTGATGTTTTGGGGCCTTTAATAAAAGTACTTGTTGAATTATAATGCAGCCCCAAGAATCAGAATTTGATAAAATATGATATCGTCCTCTTTGTTAATTACAGTTTCAAGGGTACCATTGTGACTCGGGTATGAAACTCTTCTAATAAAGATGGCACTTCAGAATACGTCAGCAGTCGCGCACTTTAAAAATGCGCAAAACATTTTATCAGACAGTATTAAAATGTGCGAGTGGTATTTCTCATAAATCATTTTGGAAAACTTCAAATTTGTTAATCTCATGTTTAACGAAAGAACTTATATCAAAGCAAAAACCATGCTTTTTGAACTTTTATATACAAAGAGAATAGAATATATATTAGAGGGGAATTTAGTAATCCCTCGGTATGAATTTTGTCAGTCCCTTATAGCCTGAAAGGGAGTTCAAAGTGTACAATTCATGTAAATGTTCACAAATTATATGCAGTAGAGTACATTAATACAGTATGATCCCTAAACTATCCATTTCAATTTCGAATTTTTTAAAGCTGTAAAATAAACCTTATAAAATGAATTAGGTGAATAAAAAACATCATTTGATTTATAGTTATAACGGAAAATCATCGTTTGTAAAGTGAAAGGCAAAGATTCTATGTGAAATGATCATTGGTCAATTATGAAACCAGCCTATTTCATAATTTGGTTTTCTTTTAATATCAATTTTAGAATTCTATAAAATGATGTTCCAGGGCCCAAAAGAAAGGTTATATAGCACAAATATGTGAAGTACACCTGCAGTATGGAAACAGTAAAACAAAATGGCCGTTTTACACTTTTTTCTAGAAAATTCCACTCTAATATATTTTCTATTCTCTTTGTTTTGGATTGGAAAAATGCAAAAGAAATAAATTGAATAATTTAAGTTAAATCCCAACAATTTATTTTTTATCCTAAAATAAAACAAAAGAATTTTACTAGTTGAAAAAGATAATAGTATTTATATCGTATTAGACAAATTTAAATTTTCAATTAAAATAAGTTTAAAATTTATAACATATATATATATTACAAAATAATAATTATCTAATGTTCTACAAAATAAAGATTTTAAAAAACTAAATGGTATTTTGTTTTATAATTGTGTACGATGTGTCATTGTTACTCTTTTTTTTGAATTCGCCTCTTTTTAATTAAAAACAGAAACCCTATTATTTTTTCCGTAATACCGAATTGTTAAAAGGAATTTTTTTCAATTTACGAAAAGATTATGTAGGGTTAAAAAATTGGTAAGATATTTGTAATTTGGAAAGTTGCAGGCCTTTTTATGATTAAAGAGTTACAATGACTAATTATTTTTTATTGTTTCTTTTTTTAAGATAAAAGTGAAAAGATAAGATCTTTCCCTCCTTTACCGGACTTCAGCCGTAGTTTTAAGTGACTGCCGTTGATATATCCCTCGTTATATATGGTACAATGGTTTAAAAAACCTTCATCAACCAATCGCCAATTTTCAAATGAAAAAATATAGATAGGAAAGACATTGATGATAATCATTGCTGGAACCAAGGTTGCAATGCAAGGAAAGTTATTTCAGAGGTGTACGCATCTTTTGTACTGCAGTGTACTGTCTCGGGGTGGTAATGTAAACACAAGACGGATGTCGAATCCTGACATTGGATCCATCTTTCACATAAAAAAATCAATGAAATATTCTGGTCATAGGAAAATATTATGTGAATTATCAAAATTATCAAAATTTTATGCATTTAACCCCCTCGGATATTAAACAAACAATGATGCATCTATTATTATTTACAAATTCCGCCCAAAGAGAACTGGTTTCGATATGTACGCAGAGTGTCCGCAACTGTAATTAATTTCCTTGCATTACACCCTTGGATGGAACCATTTTATAAACCGTTAAATCTCGTAAATCTATTTTTACCATCTATTTTTATCAATCAACTCAAAATTTTAAATATAAATCTATTTTTGAGCTGTTACAAATATTTTCTATTGTTTCATATTTTATATTTTCATATTTGTATTCAACAACTAAGGACGACAATCACACTTTACTGTGTAGTTTGAACCCGCCTAACCATAATATGTTTTCTTAATTAGTTGGCCCATTATAAGCGAATGAGAATTGTAAATAAATACATGGGTGTACACTGTACGCTGTAGTGCTGGCCAAGGCATTAATGCAAAGAAAGTTAATTGCGGTCGCGTATAGTCTGTGTACATATTGAAAGCAGTTCTCTCTGGGCGGAATTTGTAAACAAGAATAGATGCATCAGTGTTCGTCTGGTATCCGAGGACGATAAAAGCATTTAATTTTGACAATTTTGATAATTCACATAATAGTTTCCTATGACCAGAATATTTCATTGATTTTTATGCGAAAATGGATTCCATGTTAGGCTGTGACATCAGTATTGTGTTTACTTTTCCGCCAAAAGACAGTGCACTGCAGTACAAAAAAAATGCCTACTCCCCTGAAAAAACTTATCTTGAATTAGTACCTTGGGGCTGGCAGCATTCAAACTTCCCGTCCAGGTAAGAAGACGTAATTTTTCTGACGCGAAAAGTGTCCAATTCTGATAATTTCTTCAACTTTTCTTAAAAGCAAGAAATGCAGAGAAATAGTAAATGAAAATAATGAATTTTCAAAAAACAAAACATTTTTGCATGGAGGGTTGATTACAAACTTTGCTTTAATGAACTTATCGTTATCATTAACTGTTTTTACCGCTGTTAACAGTTGTTTAGTTCATTAACGAGCGTTGTCAACTTGTACTTAATAGATTTGGATTTAAACTTTCAATGAAAAAGCTAAAATTCAGAAATATGTGTTTATGTAGGTCATCATCATGCAAATAAACCATTGATTTGAAAATGCAAACTTTTTCTGTTAGTTACCGGAAATTTTTGTTAATTAAAAAAATTGCTGTTTGCTATCGAAACGTTGTACAGTCGTAGTTTACTTACTTTTTAGAACTTTACGAAAAGTAAAGAAAAGTAGAGACCTTCGGTAATAACTTTTAAACAATAGACATCCTTGGATTTTTTGCTAGTGGCCAAGGACAAGAGTTGGGATTGAATATTTCACAAAAACGAATTAAAAGTTATTTATTCATTTAACCTAGAAAATATTGGGAGAATGGGGGATGTTATGTACTTTCCGAAGGATATTTTCCCAAGTGGCAACTTTCCAAAAGAAAAAAAAATGGTAGAAGTAAAGTATGCAGATATTTACATTTTTTATGATCAATCTATTTTTAGGGGCTGCACATATAGACCTCTTACTTCATAAGTGCAATTTTTTAACCTAGCTTTACTTAAACGTTTCATCAAAATTTGAGAGGTTTGGCAAAAAACGAGAAGGGGCTAGGGACTATCTCTTAATTGGACTGTAAGAGTAATTTCAAGTGACCCTCCATGCAAAAAGGCTAATGTCAGAACAAAAACCCTGTCCCCCATACCTTTAGTAAACATATATACATTATACATCCCTAAATATGGTCCTGTTCATTTAGATTAATAATAAAATATTTATCTCATTGAATGGGTATATTATTAAGTGCGATACCCATTTCAATAAAATATATAATTTTATTCAAGTTTACTCAATTTATTTTAAATCAGGTCGATAAAGTTACTTTATCACCTTGTTGTAGGGTGATTAAATATTTTTATCACCCTACATGAGAAAAATTAAGTATGAAATTTGAAATTTTAATAGCAGGGTGTGATAAATTCCATCAAAATTGAATAAAAATTATTATTTCATCTGTGTAATCATTACGTTTCATGACACATGTTTTCATGTTTTTATTCTAAACTTGAGATGTATCCTGTTCCAAGTCTGATTTATTATTGTTATATTCCAACATATTGTATAAATCCTCTACGTAAATCTACCAGGGTTTACTTTTATCTTTCTTTTTATTATTCTAAAAATATACTTCTTATACAAGCAGTAGAGGGTATCTAAACATACTTTTATACAAGCAGTAGAGGGTATCTACTATCTAAACATACTTTTATACATGCAGTAGAGGGTATCTACTATCTAAACATACTTTTATACAAGCAGTAGCTAAACATAGTTTTTAGGCATTTTGTTTACCATCATTTAGTTTTTAAATGTTAGATTATAAACTTACATGTGATAAATAATCACTTTTCCTGGAAGATTTATCGAGAAAAAAAATAAAAAGTTTTGAATGGCTTACAGGCCAAAAAATTAGCTTTTTTCAATGGAATTGAGTTTTTCTAACAAAATCAAATAATTAAACCCCAATATCTTTAGAACCCGATGTTGTACACCTTTGACATTTCAAACTCTGATTATTTGATTTAACAGAATTCATAGTTTGAAATATCTAAGGTCAACACCATTTGGTTCCAAAGATATAGTGATTAGAAAATCAGAGTTTGTGGCAAAGACTCAATTCCTTTGGGCGTAAAACTAAAACAGAGGAGCTACAATGTAACCAAGTCGAACCAGTAATTTGTTAAACATTTGACTTTTCCTTATGGTAACTTAAAGTTTTCAGAATGAATTAATTAGTTAAAAAAAAAATGTGCAAAATAGTTTCATAAGTTTCTATCTGTATTTCAAATATTTCCGATTTCCTAACTTTGTTAACAAGAACCTATTCCCCGTAATCTTCTTGTTAAAACTTCTGTCGAGACAACATTTAATGAAAAATTAAATTCAATTCAGATATTAATAAGAATTCTGGGGGAAAAAACTGTTGAACTCTAAAACTATTTCAAGTTACCCTATATTTAAAAAGGGTCAGTTTCGATCCTCAGCGATACCTTTAAAATCGTAAAACCATTTTCTGATTATTAAAGTGGAAAAATTGCCGTTTTACTTACTTAATGTTCAATTCTAATCCTTTCCTTCTTTGTTTCTTCAAACTTCAATTCATTTAAAGGAGTACAAATTCTCCAAAGTTAAAATTTACAATATTTATGCCTTCTATTAATCCTCCAAATTCTCTATGATTGAATTTAAGGATATTGCTTCCTCCTTTACAGATACTGGTAACTATACAGATACTTTGAATCCTCTATGGATGAATTTAAGGATATTGCTGCCAACTATACAGATACTTTGAATCCTCCATGGATGAATTTGCAGATACTTTGAATCCTCCCTTACCATGAGTTTAAGGATATTGCTGCCTACTACAGATACTTTGAATCCTCCATGGTTGAATGTAAGGATATTGCTGCCAACTATACAGATACTTTGAATCCTCCATGGTTGAATTTAAGGATATTGCTGCCAACTATACAGATACTTTGAATCCTCTATGGTTGAATGTAAGGATATTGCTGCCTCCTGTTCAGATACTTTGAATCCTCTATGGTTGAATTTAAGGATATTGCTGATCCTATACAGATACTTTGAATCCTCCATGGTTGAATTTATGGATATTGCTGCCTCCTATACAGATACTTTGAATCCTCCATGGTTGAATTTATGGATATTGCTGCCAACTATACAGATACTTTGAATCCTCCATAGTTGAATTTATGGATATTGCTGCCAACTATACAGATACTTTGAATCCTCCATGGCTGAATTTGAGAAAGCCCCCCTGGGAAAAATAAATCTCATCTCTTCTCATTTATTTTATGCCCTTTAGGTAGGGAATAGAAAATGGGCAAAATTTTTCAGCGGAAAAATTACACACAGTTGATATTTATGAAATAAAATATTATAAAAAAATTAAGCTGATATTGATAAAATAAAATATTTTACAACTGAAATGTGAAATAAGGGTTTAGGTAATTCGTGTTATCTACAAATATGAAAAATTCGGTAAAACATATGATTATTTGAAGGTATTTTCTTTATCGGCTATATTTAAGGGTCACTCTCAAAGGATGAGACTGTAAAGTCGATGCCAAGGTAATTTGAAGTCTTCTGCCTTAAATATAGTATTGCATAGTATGGGCCCAGGAGCACTGAGTGAAACATAGTTAATAAGGCGGGGGGGCCTGCCCCCTTGCATAAAAAATTTGGTATAAAATCGAGTAATTTTAGCTTGAATTTTATTTTATGTATGACATTTTCTAATTTGTCAACAACACTAGTAATTTAAGCTTGAACTGAATTTTACAGTGAAAATCAGTTTTACCTGAATTTAATGTTTGGTATGATATGGCAAATGGAAAAATTTCATAATTTAGTTTTTAGTTCAAATTTACAATATTGGAAGACAGAAAATGTTGCTAAATTTTGATATTACTACACACGTTCACTAATTTTGAACTGTTTGGACAAAATATTAAAATTGAGGCAATAAGTTTCTGCAAAATTTAGATAATTGAACTACATAATTGAACATATTTACTACATTTTATGTATGCATATCTTCATATGCAAAAAAACCTGCTCGATCAGAAAATCATACCTCAGACAAATATTTTTCAAATGTATTACATGTGAGTAGTGTGAACTACAATATATAGGACAGACAACAAGATGTTTAGATGAAAGAGTGAGAGAATTAATTATATTAGAAATCTCCATACAAACCAGCCTACAGGAGAACATTTTAACCTTCCTCGACATGAACTCTACCATCTAAAAGTTAGCGTTCTAGAGAAGGTTTGGGACCTCGGAAGAAGTTTACTTGAGGTACAAGAATCTAAATACATTAGAGATTTTATGACTGAACTCAGAGGAATGAACAGACAAAAAATAGTTTTTATTTAATTGCAAACTGTAATTCAGTATCTTTTTTAAAAAAAGAGTTGCTTATGTCCAATTCTTTAAAAGGTTTAAATACCCCTCCTTAAACAAGCCCTCTCCCCCCTCCCCCTCCCAGATTTACGCAAAAGTTCGTTAATTAGTTCGACCCCCACCATCACTTTATACACGTACATCTAAACAGTTTGTTTTTAACCTTTGTCACAGAAACAATCTCAAGGAATAATAATTTTCTGAAAACATTTTTTTTAAGTGAATATTTGCAAATTATCTTTTTTCCATCTCATAATCTGAGTTCGTCTCCCTTATGTCCATTTGACAGCCCAAATTTTTATTTTGAATAATCTTTTTTGTTTGTTTATTTTCTTGTGATTTTTAACAAACATTTTGTTATATTTTTTATAGATTTTGATGGGTGTGATTGGAAGAAATAATGGTGAGTTGTGACGTAATTTGTGGTACGGACGAATTTGTGCCTACCCCCCCCCCTCACAATACAATATAAAGGATGATAACAAATTCCTTTTAGGAGAAAGGGGGATGCACCTGTCCCCTCGATTTTTGCTTGAGAGCGTTAGACCTTTAAATCACAGTGTCTTTTATCAACAAAAATAAAAATTTTGAAAGATAAAAACTCGGAAAGATGAAAAAAGTTTTTCATTTCTGTATTCAGGAGACACCATTTTTCCTAATTTAAACTTTCCCAGTAAACTTATCAGAATTTTCAGCCCCAACCTAAACTTATTCATCCATACACATTCATCAATTTATTCTGCTTCAAATACCGATAAAATTTACTGAATCAAAATTTTAAAATTGTCAATTTTTAATAATATTTAGAGGTTTATTGGATAATTGCATTTAAAGGGATTGTCAATGTAATTTCATGCTATGTTCGTGCCATGAATAAAAATGAGGAAAATTGTGTTGTCTTATTAATTGAAAAGATATTCTGTCTATTTACCTCTTTGTATCTGCTGCCTAAATCCGCAAACCATCATAAAGAAATTTTGCAAATGAAAATAAAATTTTTTTGATCGAAAAACAAGGATTTCTCCATCTAAAGAGGGTGCGTTTGTGAATCGCGGGTTAAAAACTAGACCTTCTCCTGACATAGTATCGATAGCTCCTTTAAGCATCTAAAAAACACAAGAAACATTCCTAAACACTCTGTTAGATAATATCCTGTGTTCTTGTCAGAACTGCAGAGAACATGATTAATGAAGATTTTACCCAATATTCTATATTATACAGACCATTCAATATGTAAACATACAGACCGTTTAGAGTGGGGGGGAAACCTCCCTGCCTCTTAGCTAAAAGCGCATTTTCTCTGTTGAAACTAAAGAACACCAACAATTCTTTTTAACCCTAAGTTTCTATTGACAAATAACTGATGAATCAAAATTTGATTTTATTATGATAACTTGTACTTATTATCCCTATCCCAGTTAGTCTGATTTCTCTAATTTAGGATTTTAAAAAAGTTATGGGATATTAAGTTACTTTACCAACCCCCCTCCTGACCGTCATTACCCTACCATGTTTCTATTCAAACAATTTTAACTTAATGCTTCGTTCTTGTTATAAGCTTATCAAAAATAAAGTTTTTAGATCTGTAGGTTTAGTCACAAAAAAAGTTATAGGCTATTTTAGATTTTCTTTTACAGACCGGACTTTTTTTCGGCCCTGTACCCTACCCTATAAATTGAAAAAAAGTATTCTTTTTTAACAAAAAATCCTGTAAATTTCTTTTCATTAAAAGTCACAAAATTTCACGGTGATAGTGTCAAAAATAAGAGTGCTAAGACAAAAAAAAACTACAAGGGGGTGGGGCGCCGAAATCCCCCCTCCAGCCTGTTAATGGTTAAATTGAAGAAAAAATATTTAATTTGGATGACTTCTAGATATAATCCATTATTATTTTTGATTATAAAACAGCTGGTAAACAAAGATATCTACAATTACAAGCGTGTCTGTAGATTAATATTGATAAGTCTGCCATCATTGATCTGGTGCCGGTGTTAATCAAACGTGAAATGCACCTCACTAACAATAGAAGATCACTTAACATCAAAGAGAATAGAATATATATTAGAGTGGAATTTACTAGTGTAAAACGGCCATTTTGTTGTACTGTTTCCATACTGCAGGTGAACTTCACATATTTGTGATATCTAACCTTTTGGGCCCTGGAATATCATTTTATAGAAAATCTAAAATTAATATTAAAAGAAAACCAAATTATGAAATAGGCTGGTTTCATAATTGACCAATAATCATTTCACATAGACTCTATGCCTTTCACTTTACAAACGATGATTTTCCGTTATAATAATCTTTTTTATTCACCTATTTCATTTTATAAAGTTTATTTAACAGCTTTAAAAAATTTGAAATTGAAATGGATAGTCTAGGGAACATACTGTATTAATGTACTCTACTGCATATAATTTGTAAACATTTACATGATTTGTACACTTTGAACTCACTTTCAGGGTGAAAGGGACTCACAAAATTCATACCGAGAGATTGTCTAAATTCCAATCTAATATATATTCTATTCTCTATGCTTAACATGAAGTCAACAGTCCTATTAAGTTGAATTATTTAAGAAGAACATAAACATTAAAATATGAAATTACTGAGATTTATTCCGAAATAATTATGATTTAGATGTTTGAATAAGTTAAACGAAGTTGAAATTATAATTGAAAAGTTTATCAAAGTAATGGATTAAATTGGTAAAGTTTAGAATTGTGTTTATACTAGAAATATTTGAATATATGTTGGCAGGGGAACTATACAGTATCTGATAGCAAGCTGCCAACATTCAGATTTTCTTCACAAATACATTTATTCAAATATACAAAACTAGATTTGGCAGAGTTCAAGTTTAAAGTCGAAAATTTCGAATTTACGCTTGGGGCTTTCTTAAACCCTGTGTCCGAATTTAATGAATTTAAGGCGTGTCTCAAATCCCCAAAAAAATGGTTCCAATTTAGCGCCGGCTTAACTATTGAAAAATTTAATACATTTTAAGAGGAACCAACCATATTTGAGCCCCGGCTTAAATTTCAGCTGCGGCTCAAATTCTTTAAATTCGGCCTCCGGTTATCCGCTTTGATCACTTTGGTTAACACCAGATGGCTTCAGATAGAATAAACAGAGAGGTTGGAACTCTTGTTTTAAATATATTGAGATCAATGCTAGATCTAGATCTATTGATAATCTGCGGATTAATTTAATCTTTTTTCGATATCTCTCACGGCAATTGTACCCAGTTAGGGGCTGAATTTAACTAAAATGAAGATATGGAAAGGTATAATTTTTTTTATATAGATTCTCAGATTAAATGTGCTTATATGTGCTTGGTTTAAACATTAAACGATCGCTTCTGATTGGTTTTACATAAATAATAAACGTGGCATTATATTTCTGACACTTGCAAAAGGAAAATGTTTCAGAAATACATTATTTCTAATCTGTATTTGGGCGCTAAAGCCGAGTTTTACTCAGTTTTGTGTTTAAAAATTCAATTATTTTGGCAAAAAAACGAAATCCAATAAGGAATTAATTAATTGTTTACAATAACATCGCAAACTTTTCCAGAAAAACAACAAACTTCTTCAGATCTTAAATCTGTCCGACAAGAAATTTTCACCAATATTTTGGCTAATTATAATGTTTTTGTTTCTGTCGTTTCATTGTATTTAAACTTTTACTTCTTTTTTTTGCCACCTTTTTGTAATTTTTTGAAAACTTTTAAAGATATTTTTTGTAATAATTTTAGATCTTTTTCTGAAATTTTTTTGACAGTTCAACTACTTTTTTGTTATTTTTGATATCTCTTTAATACTATTTTTGATTCCAAAATAAATTCTTTCCCAAATTTAAATTTTGTTAGTGATCAAATTTGTACAGAAATAACAATCTTCCAGTTATTTTCTGTAATTTTTTCTGCAAGTCATTGTTTTTTTTTTAACCAGGAACACTCATTATTTATATTTCTCAAGGAACACTCATTATTTTTATTTCTCCAGGAACACTAATTATTTTTATTTCTCAAGGAACACTCATTATTTTTTATTTCTCAAGGAGCACTCATTATTTTCATTTCTCCTGGAACACTAATTATTTTTATTTCTCAAGGAGCACTTATTATTTTTATTTTTTAAGGAGCACTCATTATTTTTATTTCTCAAGGTACACTCATTATTTTTATTTCTTCAGGACTGATTATTCTTATTTCTAAGAAACACTCATTTTTTTTTTCTCTAGGAGCATATATTATTTGTATTTCCCAAGAAATTAATATTTTTATTTCTCCTGGAACACTCATTATTTTTTGTTTCTCAAGGAGCACTCATTATTTATATTTCTCAAGAAAAACTCATTAATTTTATTTCTCAAGGAGCACTCATTATTTTGATTTCCCAAGGAGCACTCATTATTTTGATTTCCCAAGGAGCACTGATTATTTTGATTTCCCAAGGAGCACTCATTATTTCTAATTCTCAAGGAGCACTCATTATTTATAATTCTCAAGGAGCACTCATTATTTTTTATTTCTCAAGGCGCACTCATTATTTATAATTCTCAAGGAGCACTCATTATTTTGATTTCCCAAGGAGCACTCATTATTTCTTATTTCTCAAGGAGCACTCATTATTTTTATTTCTCAAGGAGCACTCATTATTTTTTATTTCTCAAGAAGCACTGCATTATTTTCATTTCTCCTGGAACACTAATTATTTTTATTTTTCAAGGAGCATTCATTATTTTTATTTCTCAAGGAGCACTCATTATTTTTTATTTTTCAAGAAGCACTGCATTATTTTCATTTCTCCTGGAACACATATTATTTATATTTTTCTAGAAACACTCATTATTTTTATATCTCTTGGAACACTCATTATTTTTATTTCTCAAGGAGCACTCATTATTTTTATTTCTCAAGGAGCCCTTATTATTTTTATTTTTCAAGGAGCACTTATTATTTTTATTTCTCAAGGAGCACTTATTATTTTTATTTTTCAAGGCGCATTCATTATTTTTATTTCTCAAGGAGCACTCAATTTTTTCATTTCTCCTGAAACACTCATTATTTTCATTTCTCAAGGAACACTCATTATTTTTATTTCTCAAGAAGCACTCATTTTTTATAATTCTCAAGGAGCACTTATTATTTTTATTTTTCAAGGAGCACTCATTATTTTGATTTCTCAAGGAGCACTTATTATTTTTATTTTTCAAGGCGCANCAAGGAGCACTCATTATTTTGATTTCCCAAGGAGCACTCATTATTTCTTATTTCTCAAGGAGCACTCATTATTTCTTATTTCTCAAGGAGCACTCATTATTTCTTATTTCTCAAGGAACACTCATTATTTTTTGTTTCTTAAGGGACACTCATTATTTACACTGTAAAAAGAAGTTAATTTGTATTTAGAATTTTCTTTAAATATATATATTCTGTATATATATATATTCAGATATGTAATTTTCATGTCTGGGTGTCTGTCTGTTTGTGAATAATCGTCCAAACGGTTGAATTGATCGGGTCCAAATTTTGTGTGGTACCTCACATGTCCCCAGGAGAGGTTTATAGATGATCGAAATTTTAAAAAATTTCCACGAATTTTTTTTATTTAATCTGCCAAATTTTTCGCTGTTTTTGTTTTACAATGTATAAACATAGAAAATCTTCACAGTTGAAATAGAAGCATGGTTGCGAAGCGCCCTAAATGCCTTCATATAATTCAGATATATCTTACCCTTGCTCTTGTATGCTTTTGTATAATACTAATATTTCAACTCCATTTACAGTATATACAATTGCACACATTAGGAATACTAGAAAGAAAAAACTTTTTTTCTTCCGAATAATATATTGCTTATCTGTTTTCACAATATGTTACGGATAGATATCTGCTACAACATTCACAATATGTTACGGATAGATATCTGCTACAACATTCACAATATGTTACGGATAGATATCTGCTACAACATTCACAATATGTTACGGATAGATATCTGCTACAACCTTAATTTTAAATAAAATAAATAATTGTAAATGATCCATTTTTTAGTTAGATTCTGGGAGGTGTGTGTCAAGGTCACTTGAAATTACAATATCAGTTGAACCTTTAAGAGAAAGATAAAAATATCATAAATTCTTTTTGTACTAAAATCAATAAATTTTTTGGCGTAAAAGTATGCGCTGACAAAATACCACATTTTGATTCTTTCTCTTTCCGCTTTTAAACAAGTTTTATTTTTAAGCTCTTAAATAGTTTATTACTATTCACTGTATGTAGATAATATATACGCCTAGTAAAAGTTAAAAAATTTTCAATATTATCTCTTTTCTGGTTTAGGAAAAGTTAGAATGAGAAAAACAAAAGAATTGGTTGTAAACAAAAACAAGACTGTAAAACTTATATCAGACCAAAAGTGGGAATTACGGTTTCTCTCAAACTTTAGATTAGGGTTTCCATCGAAATTTTCGTTGTACGAAATGTGCAAAAATGAACGAACGAAATTCGTTCATTTTCGTTAAATTTTTTTTGGGGAAATTTCGATTTATTTTTGAAAACATTTTCGCAAAAATTTTTCATTGACGCAAAATTTTCATTCAATTTTTTTTCGATAAAAATAGAAATTTTTCTATTTCGCATCAAGAAGATTGTATTTTTGCGAAAAAAAAGATTTTGAGCATATGGTTAAAGATTTTAACGAATTTCGAACGAATTGCGCGAACAAATTTTACGTTCACATCAGAGAATGAACGAAAATTTGGAAACCTTACTTTATATTCACATCACCTTGAACTACACAGAAGAAAAAGGTATAATTTATACAGCATTAATGATCTTAAATGGTCTGATAGGGCTTTGTGATCTCGTAGCTCCAATTGGTTTTGATTTGGCGCACAAGCAAAAAAAAACTTATCTTAGGCCGAATTTAAAGAATTTGAGCCGAAGTTAAAATTTATGCCGCGACTCAAATTTGTATTAAATTTTCCAAGATTTACGCCGGCGCGCTCAATTGAAACCGGTTTTTAGGGGATTTAAGACGCGGCTTAAATTCATTAAACTCAGAAACTTGTTACACAAAACAGTTTTGTTCTTCTCTTTATCAAGAAGATTTATGTTAAGGCTAAACACATTTCAATCTACCATGCAACCTACTTTAACTTGACGTAACACCAGCTGATGAGCCCGGCGTTGCATATTGTTTTCTACATAATCTGAAAAGAACTGTATACATTATAACCAGAGCTAGGCCCTCCAGTTATAGGATGGCATACCTGGTTCTCAACAGTGTCCGTAACACGCACCCCTGACCCTTTAGTAAAAGTAAACTCAACCTAAAGTCTGACCGCGTCTACCTTGTTGCCCCGGCTAGTACTATTGAGTGTCTGCTTTATTTACATAATGTCCGGGCTATACATTACAAACTGCAGGGACCGGAAAGGTTGACCCGGCTCGGAAATTTAAATGTACTACGGCTGCCCGTGGTAAAAGCTTTGCATGGTTAAGTATTGTTATACATATATACTCATGGTTTTCTCTTTATCTGCTTTCTCTATCAAAACTGATCTGCGCATTTCCACTGCAAAAACATTGTCTGAATCGTCTGAATTAAGCACATTTACAGCTTAAAACATTATAAATCAAGTGCACTCCAATTCACAGCGGTACCTTTATACCAGGGAAAGTGAGGGAAGCATGGTTTGTTATCTTTCTGATATAATTCAGCAAAACACAATTTGCAATCCCAAGGCCACTGATATTGGAGGAAAATGTTTAATGTTCTATCTTGTAGATTTTTTATTTACTTTTCTCCATGGTTTCTTTGATATTCTGAAAATAAGAATCTTAAGATAAAAGTGTTTCTAACTTTAAGCCAATAATTCTAAAGCTTAAGTATTTGTGAAAAAGATTAATTTACTTAGATTTGATTTGATGAAAGATTACAGAAAAAAACATTTTTAAGTGTTTGATCACAAGATTTTTAAAAACTGAATATATCTTGATTTTTGTAAATTTTGACACTTTATCAGTGATCATATTCTAAATTGTAAGATTTTCTCTTATAGAATTCTCTGGGTTTTGTCAGATGTGGTTTTAGAAAGAGCTGACTATTGTATTTTTCTCCCAACCCTAGAAGAACAAGATAAACAACAAGTTTTGGTGCTATATCAACCGATCTAGGTCAAACCAACCTAGTTTGGCGCTAGATCAACCGATCTATATTTAAAACCAACCTAATTGGTGCTATATTAACCGATCTGGTTCAAACACACCAAGAGTGCTATATCAATAGAGTTATAAGGAATAGAGTATATGTGTACTTGAATACAAGGGGAATCAAGTAGAGTATATGTGTACTTGAGTAATGAGTACAAGCGGAATCAGATAGAGTATAAGTGTACTTGAGTACAAGGGGAATCAGGTAGAGTATAGGTGTACTTGAGTACACGGGGAATCAGGTAGTATAGGTGTACTTGGATACACGGGGAATCAGGTAGAGTATAGGTGTACTTGAGTACACGGGGAATCAGGTAGAGTATAGGCATACTTGAGAACAAGGGGAATCAGGTATTGTATAGGTGTACTTGAGTACACGTGGAATCAGCTAGAGTATAGGTGTACTTTAGTACAAGGGAAATCAGGTAGAGTATAGGTGTAGTACAAGAGGAATCAGGTAGAGTATAGGTGTACTTGAGAACAAGGGAAATCAGCTAGAGTATAGGTGTACTTTAGTACAAGGGGAATCAGGTAGAGTATAAGTGTACTTGAGTACAAGGGGAATCAGGTAGAGTATAGGTGTACTTTAGTACAAGGGGAATGAGGTAGAGTATAGGTTTACTTTAGTACAAGGGGAATCAGGTAGAGTACATGTTTACTTGAGTACGAGGGGAATCAGGTAGATAGGTGTACTTGAGTACAAGGGGAATCAGGAAGATCAAAATTTTAAAAACATTTCTCACACTAGAGACTTTATGTCCGCTATAAAGTTAGTACATTTAGTACCCTGTAAAAGAAATCAAGCGAATTATGTGTACTTTCTTAACTTTCTACTGACTCAGTGAATTCAACGCCGGAATATTGATGTACACATGTAATAAATATCAGGTAACACGATAATCTGTGAACCTGCAGTGCGCTGAATACTATTAAATACCTGTGTTGCTAAATTTGTACGTATAAAAGCCATTCTTCATTTAAACTGTGTTGCAAATAAATAAGTAGCATGATTAGCTTAATCATGCCATACAAATAATGACGTACATCTTAACTGCGCCTATTTCAACTGTGCTGTAATACGTAATATTGTGATTGCCTTAATCATGTTAAATAGATAACGACATAGGAATTATAATTACGTCTATCATATAAACCTCAAATACACTAGTTGATATATAGACTCCGGGTACTGTTTACTAAGAGAGAGTAATCGTTTTGATAAACAGGTTGAGGATCGTGCCAGTTGATTTGGCATTGATAGTTATGAACTTCTGATTGATATTGATAGCTAATGAGATTTTGCCCAATGTAGTGGCATTGATAGTTTGAAAAGATTGTAGCCAAGTGGATCGTGTTCTAGTTGAGACATTGATAAGTCTAGGGATTGTAGCTGTGTGTTGACAATGATAGTCAAGAGAATCAGAATTTTACCTGGATTGATACTTGTTCGAGAAACTGTTATGGAGTAGGGTATTTACTACACACATTACAGTATGAGTATGACCAGACGCCAAGGGGAGGGGGTTCCAGCTAGCCCAGGCAGGAAATTGGGGGAAGGGTGGGGTGGTGGGGGGTACTAAGACTCTATCTATCTCTATTGCTACATCAACCTAATTTGGTGCTAGATCAACCGATCTAGTTTAAACCAACCTTATTTTGTGCTAGATCAACCAATCTAGTTTAAACCAACCTTATTTTGTGCTAGATAAACTGATATGGTTCAAACCATCCCAGGATGTAATAGCAACCGATCTAGTTTCAACCTAGATCAACTGATTTATTTCAACCAAACCTAGTTTGGCTCCTAAGTCTTAGATCAGCCTAAACACGTTTACGCCGATTTTAGGATTAATTACATCTTAGTTCAGATTTTAATAGTTTCAATACTAATGAAAAATTGGACAACTTTTGATAAAAAAAATGAAAATTACACAAAGATTCAGAGACACTATAGTAAAAAAACTAGCCGAAACAAAGCAAAAAAAAAACAATACCAGAAAAAAGTAAGATATGTAACTAAATCGTAATCAGGAAAGAGCTTTCCTATAGTTATGTTTGGTTTAAAGTAGTTTGGTTGATAAAACATCTATCTGGAAGACTGAAGATCGAAAATACAAGCAAAAACCTTCTTTTCAGATTTAGTTTCTTTGGTTCTAAAGAAGACAGGAGAATGTAGGAATTGATAGAACTTCTAATGATGAAAAACTAAAACATCTTTTTCATAATCCTAGTTAATAAAACTGTAGAATTTTATTTTTGTCATACTGTTTGAGCGGCCACAATAGCGAGTTATTAATATTGAGTTTTTAATCATTAATATATATATACTGCAATTTTATAGAGTTGCATTCATTTGAAGACTGGATCGTGCCGCAATACCTTGTTCTATGATTTTACCACACTAACTCACTTATACTTTTTTGTATGCTGTGTCAATTTTGAAAATCTGAAAAATCTGTTTTTTTCTTTATTTTTGGAGACTCGAAAGAACTCTGAGCTATGGATTAGTGAAGGGATTACCAAGAACTCCAAGCTATGGATTAGAGAAGGGATTAAGAACTTCAAGCTACGGATTAGAGAAGGGATTAAGAACTTCAAGCTACGGATTAGAGAAGGGATTACCAAGAACTTCAATCTACGGATTAGAGAAGGGATTACCGATACAAAAGTTCCAGCCTCTGGGTTGAAAGACTGAATTTAGGTGGGGAGCCCCCTGCTTGGTATAATTGGACGAGATGGATTATGGAAATGAGAATACTAGAATAATTCATAAAGGATAAAACCCCTTTTTATATGATCACAAACCGTAACTAGAGAGGATCCGACCCATAGAATAGAGAATACTTCACATGATAGCTCCGGTTCATTTGAAGTACCAGGACTCACTTTTAGGAAGCAATTATATACATAGACCACATAATAAATGAATAATCTTCTTCTAGTGATATTATTGTGACAAAGAGAGAAACTAAGAGTTTCCCTAATGAACATTAATGAACTTTTAAAGCCCATCTATTGAGCATCAATGTACAGCAGAATATTAGTTTTAAACATATTATAGTTAACTTTATTTCAGGAAGAAGTCCCCTGATTTTTTAAAAGTTTTCGGTTTAAAGAGACTGTAAAGGAAAAATGAAAGGGGTATAGGGTGAAACCTGAGAATCTCAGGCGTTTAACGATGCATATTAAACATCTATCTGATGTTCCTGTCTCGAGAAATTGATACTAAATGTGTCAAATTTATTTTAATTTTTATTCTAATTTTGCATTTTTAAGATATGAAATTGATAACATAATGATGATACAGACGGAAATCACGTGACTAGTATACTGCATTGCCATTGGCTGACGTTCTGGTGACGTAATCCGGACTATACGGACTAAATGTAATAATATTAGATATATTATCTATTACAAATCCAAAATACAAAATTATAATAGGAGCAAACCTGAGATTCTCAGGTTTCAGTGGGATATCGTCGTTTTCAGATTGTTGGTTGCATATTTGTTGAATATGATCTGTTTTTCAATGATTTAAGTCTATTATTACAGTTACAAATTCTAAAACCTGTATTTCTAACTAAAAGAATATTCGAAAACGAAACAGCTTTATATTATCTAAGATTATAAAAATAAACTTGAAGTACTCCTGACACTAAATTATCCAAAACCATTGGATTAAATTGATTCTGTTCAGGAACATTAGATTTGAGAATCATTGAGGAGATATTGAGAGAACGAAACTTTTGAAACGGACTACAAGCGTAATTTCAAATGAACGTTCGTGCCAAGATTGCAATGTCCGATTCACAACGGTACTCTTGAAACCCTTAACTGATAAAAAAAAATACCGTTATAATACCGTCATATAAGTCTGTCTGTAAGTTTTTCCACTGGGCTCTTACAAGCAAGAATGCGCAGGTCACTTCTGCAAATGAAAATGATCTGTTTAAAGAAGCAAAAACAGGCATATCTAGTTCGTACGAAGCTGTCAAGGATACCGTTGTAAATCGGGCATTGCCAATTGCTATCTTTTCATGGAGGGTGACTTGAAATTATGCTTACAATCCCTTAAAGATGCTAATCTACAACGCATAAACCACGCAACATTGCCGCGTACATGATTGTAAACTTAACCAGATGCAGCTTTAAGTCATACCGCGTCAACCTATCTGCACTAGCTAGCCCTGCCTGCTAGCTGTAGTTTGTGCACCAATCGGGGCAGTACAGCTCATATTCAAATGTACATAAGTTGATCGTAAAACCCGATATCCATAGAGTTGAAACATTTAATTTGAAGTTAATAATTACATAATCTGTTAAATAAGAACTTATATTTCTGCGATTTTGATTTGCTAAAAGCAAAATTTATTTGCCGAAAAGGATCCGAGGTATCTAAATTATTTTAAATATACCTAAATCCGCGGGCTAGAAAAGTTACAGATTAGAGTTTTTCAATGTACAGGGTGTCCCACATCTTATTAGATCGTGTACAGGGTGTCCCACATCATATTAGATCGTGTACAGGGTGTCCCACATCATATTAGATCGTGTATAGCTCAAAGTTGGGATTTTAGAGACTAATCAGAACAATGAATCATTTTTAAAAAATGAATAAGGTTTTTATAAAAATTTTCTTACAGAAAATACTAGGTTTTTCGTGTATTATATGTGCGTATTTTGGCATTAAAGCTTGGAGATAATCTATTATGATATGGGACGCTCTGTAAAATAAATACAAAAGTTACAATCTCAAGTCTATTTTACTAAATCAATACTTTTTCTCCTCAAAGATCCATTTCCCAACATTTATACAGTTTCTTTAAAAAACAATTCTGTTAAATATGTATATATTAATTTATACAGTTGTAAGAATACTGTTATGAATATTGAAATAATTGATTAGATAGGCTAATAAAGTAAAAACACAACAATTAGCATGAAAAATGTAAAAATTGACGATTAGTATTTCTGAACGTTTTTCTGAATTTTTAGATAATAGAATTCATCTCCGGAGACATTTTTATGTTTATATATTCAGAATCGTGGGAAGTTTCAATTTCAAATTTTCTCAAAGATTTAAAATAAAAAGGGTGCACAGTGCAACATTAAATCTAAATATTGAGAAGAAGAATTTAGTTTGTTATATTCTATTTTCTGAATATTTTAAAAACTCCATACATACCATTTTTAACAATAAGCATTAATAGAGATATTTCAATCAAAATGAGAGCTCAGAGAGGGAGAACTCTTCTATTATGGATATCTAGATCGATGCTCATACCTAGCCCTATATGAAGAAATAAAAAACGAAAATGTGCCCAGTGCTTTATATAAAAAACGTGTAAACGTGACCAGCCACATGTATAAAATGAGTAAACGTACCCAGCGGCTCAGCTACATTTTGCCTAGTCACAATTTGCCTAGTCACATTTTGCCTAGTCACATTTTGCCTAGTTACAACTTGCCTAGTCACATTTTGCCTAGGTAACATTTTGCCTAGGGTAACATTTTGCCTAGGGTAACATTTTGCCTAGAGTAACAAAAGAGCGAATTTTTCGCCTAGTCTATAATTTTTTCACAAAGAAATTTTCAACAATCCGAAATTTTTTTTTTAAATCCGCAATTTTTTTGCCATAATTGCGCAATTTTTTTTAATAATTCAATTTTCTATAAACCAATCAGATTGAGAGACACATTGAAAATGGCTCCCATGATAACTGTAGGGCTTACCATGCGGGGTAAGCCCAACTACAGGGATATGAATAACAATGGCCTTACCAACAAGCTGCTGAAAATTAAAGCCACAGAAAAGATTGATAAGATAAATAATGATAAATAAAGATATAACCTGTACAAGATACAATTCAATTGTCCTATAACATTTAATTCATTAAAATTGAACTGCTTAAAACAATGTTTAATTTTTGACAAAATTTGTTATAAAAAAGCAATAGGCAAAAAACTTGCTCTTGCGTTACCTAGGCAAAATGTTACCCTAGGCAAAATGTTACTAGGCAAACTTAAACTAGGCAAAAAGTTACCTAGGCAAAATGTTACCTAGGCAAAAGTGAACAAGGCAAGTTGTGACTAGGCAAAATGTGACTAGGCAAATTTTGTGACTAGGCAAAATGTGGCTGAGCCATATGTATAAAATGAGTAAACGTACCCAGCCATATGTAAAAAATGAGTAAACGTGCCCAGCCATAAGTATAAAATAAGTAAACGTACCCAGCCATATGTAAAAAATTACTAAACGTTCCCAGCCATCTGTAAAAAATGAATAATTAAACGTGCCCAGCCATAAGTAAAAAATGAGTAAACATGCCCAGCCATGTGTAAAAAATGAGTAAACATGCCCAGCCATATGTAAAAAATGAGTAAACGTGCCCAGCCATATTTGAATAATATCCAAACGTGCCCAATGCTTTGAAAAAAATAAACGTGCTCTGCCTTGTGTAAAAATGTATAAACATGCCCAGCCATATGTAAAAATGTATAAACATGCCCAGCCATATGTAAAAATGTATAAACATGCCCAGCCATATGTAAAAATGTATAAACATGCCCAGCNCACTATGTAAAAATGTATAAACCTGGTCAGCACTATGTGAAAATGTATAAACCTGGTCAGCACTATGTAAAAATGTATAAACCTGGTCAGCACTATGTGAAAAAATGTGTAAACGTGCTCACCCCTATGTTAAAAAATGAGCAAACGTGCTATGCCATATGTATAAATTTAGTAAACGTGTCCATATACATGTATAAAATGAAAAAACGTGCCCAGTCATATATATAATAGATCTAGGTTTCCTAAACAAAGGATTTTAGTTTCACGGATTACTGGCCTTGTAACCAATACTTTCCTGCCGATGAAATTTATGAAGGTAAAGTGCACATATATCAGAAAACTTATGAAATATGATCATAATAAACGTCTAGGGGGGAGGAAGGAGGAGGAGGGGGGGGGAGGCGATAAAGTACGCCGTTTCATCAGGATACCTCAAGGAGTATAGAACAATATGGAGGAGGATTCGAACCGTTTTGTCATATTAGATAGTTTTGTTGACAGCTCTCCATTTAAAAATGAATTTGTTTGTGTGCATCATTGAGGAAGAAAACACGACTTAAGTGAGTGATTTTAAAAAGTCAAATAAACACAGGTCTTTTGCAGAATACACAGACCCATTTCAAATATTAAGTTGATTTTAATGTTTGCTCTAAAACAACATCAAATATCATAAGATTTGTTAAATGTCGTTTCCTATTCCAGAGTTTTATGGGTCTTACATAGTAAATATTAAAGAATTTGGTTTAAAAAGTTTGTATATTTACTGATAAGATTTGAAATTGAATATGTTAAAGTACATACATTTGTCATTTTTATAACAGGATACAGGATTACAATGATACAAAGATACAAGGATACAAGAATTCAAAGATACTAAGATACAAGGATACATGGATACAGGAATACAAGGATACAAGGATACATGGATACAGGAATACAAGGATACAAGGATACAAGGGTTCAAGGATACAAGGACACAAGGATACAAGGATACAAGAATACAAGAATACAAGGATATAAGGATACAAGGATACAAGGATACAAGGATACAAGAATACAAAGATACAAGGATACAAGGATACAAGAATACAGGAATACAAGGATACAAGGATACAAGGGTGCAAGGATACCAGGACACAAGGATACAAGGATACAAGAATACAAGAATACAAGGATACAAGGATACAAGGATACAAGGATACAAGAATACAAGAATACAAGGATACAAGGATAGAAGGATACAAGGATACAAAGATACAAGGATACAAGGATAGAAGCATACAAGCATACAAGGATACCAGGATACAAGGATACAAGGATACATGTATAGAGGATACAAGGTTTCAAGGATACAATTATACAAGGATACAAGGATACAAGGATACAAGGATACAAGGATACATGGATACAGGATACTAGGGAAATAAACAAAAGGCGTTGAGTAAGACACTTTAAACTAGAAAATTGATGTAACTTTGCATAGCAGTCTGGATCTAGGTGAATCAGATTTCTTTTTTTATAATTTTTTCTTGGATTTTTAAACATCTGGTATTGCATATTATTTGGCAACGAAAGGAAAAGTGCACCAATACAAATGAGTGAAACTAATGATGTAAGGGTAAAAACTTAATAATCGTCCCTTGTTGGTAACCATTGTGTTGTCAAGTATCGTAAATAAGACCTATAAACCTGTAGAATAGGAAGACTACATTTAAACAATCTTATTTCTCTTTGATACAAACAGTTTTGCTGTTTACTGTTTAGTACAGAGTAAAATGTGTCTTTATCTAGGTATTACACTACTCTGTGCTTCAAGTTCGATATCATAACTTTAAAGTTTAAAAGTCGTCTTTTCTTCCAAAGTGTTATGCGTCTCACTGTATTTGATGTCTGAGCTATGAGACTATAATTATATTAAGAGAAGAATTATAAGTATTCCACTGAAACGAAGGTTTAGACCGTTAAACATTCATAAGGAAACCACAGGACATTCAAGAAAATTTATCATCTCATGTAATGTCTTTCTAGGTCCCATTCCAGGGTTTCATTTCATAGATCCCATTCCAGGGTTTCATTTTCCTAGAGCACATTCCAGGGTTTCATTTTCCTAGAGCCCATTCCAGGGTTTCATTTTCATAGATCCCATTCCAGGATTTCATTTTCCTAGATCCCATTCCAGGGTTTCATTTTCCTAGATCCCGATCCAGGGTTTCTTTTTCCAAGATCCCATTTCAGGTTTTCATTTTCTATGGAACCTCTTCCGGTGATTCATTTTCCTAGATTTCTTTGCAGGGTTTTATTTTCCTAGATTCAATCCCAGGGTTTCCTTTTCCAAAATGAAATTCCAGACTTATATTTTCCTAGTTCCCATTTCAGAGTTTCATTTTCAAAATTCCATTCCATGTTTTCATTTTATAGATTCCATTCTCGTTTTTTCATTTTCTAAGATTCTATTCCTGGGTTTTTATTTTCATAGATTCCATTCTTGGACTTCATTTTCCTGAATCCAAATACAGGTTTTCTTTTTCCTAGATCCCATTTCATGGTTTTATTTAATTTCACTTTACTTAATTCAAGACTACTCCTAATGTAAATTGTAGAAAAGCATGAATTCTTTTCTTTGAATTTATTTAATTATGCATTATAAACAAGCATTATCTAAACTTATATATACAATTACTATGCAAATTCACTTCACCATGGGTATTGTGAAATTCAAACATATTATTGCTAAACAAATGTACAGGCAAACAAGACATGTTAACACCCAATGATAAAAAAAAGTTAATGAAACGCAAGAGTATTTTGTTTTATCTTTTTAAGCTATATTGCAGTTTAGAAGTTTAGAAAAGAGACAAACATTTGATTATAATGAAATAGCTAAAATAGTCGAGATTTTAAACTTGTAGCGAAAAATTCCGCTATTTTTTTTTCATTCAAACAAGAAAGCTAGGTTACCGAAGGATCATTTGAAATTAGGCATATTGCTGCTATTAATTTAAAATGGGGGTGCCACTAGCCTGTTCTAATGTTATGGGATATATCTAAAAAGGCTGTGACATCCTAACAGCATTAATTAATTATGTTGATATACAAAATAGATATATAGCAGATATTACAAAATAGATTTATAGCAGATATTACAAAATAGATCTATAGCAGATATTACAAAATAGATTTATAGCAGATATTACAAAATAGATCTATAGCAGATATACAAAATAGACCTATAGTAGTATACGAAATAGATCTATAGCAGATATACAAAATAGATTTAAAGCAGATATGCAAAATAGTTCTATGTCAGATATACAAAATAGATCCATAGCAGATATACAAAATAGATCTATATCAGATATGCGAAATAGATCTATGTCAGATATACGAAATAGATCTATAGCAGATATACGAAATAGATCTTTAGCAGATATACAAAATAGATCTATATCAGATTTACAAAATAGGTTTTAAGCAGATATACGAAATAGATCTATATCAGATATACAAAATAGATCTATATCAGATATGCGAAATAGATCTATGTCAGACGAAATAGATCTATAGCAGATATACGAAATAGATCTTTAGCAGATATACAAAATAGATCTATATCAGATATACAAAATAGATGTAAAGCAGATATAAACTATAATGACAAACTAAGGTAAACCAGAACCCTAATACATTAAAATGTACTGCATGAACTTCGGGAGGAATGTAAATAGAACTTATTCTTCAAGAAGGAAGGGGCATGGAGCTTCCAAGATTTTGGAGTTTCTCCCAGGGTTTTGGAAATGCTCCCAGGGTTTTGAAGTTGATCCCAGGGTTTTGGAGTTGATCCCAGGGTTTTGGAGTTGATCTCAGGGTTTTGGAGTTGATCCCAGGGTTTTGAAATTGCTCTTAGTATTTTGAAGTTGATCCCAGGGTTTTGGGGTTGATCCCAGGGCTTTGGAAAAGCTCCCAGGGTTTTGAAGTTTATCCCAGGGTTTTGAAGTTTATCCCAGGGTTTTTGGAGTTGATCCCAGGGTTTTGGAGTTGATCCCAGGGTTTTCGAGTTGATCTCAGGGTTTTTAAGTTGATCCCATGGTTTTGAAGTTGATTCCAGGGTTTTGGAGTTGATCCCAGGGTTTTGGAGTTGATCCTAGGGTTTTGGAGTTGATCCCTGGGTTTGGGAGTTGATCCCAGGGTTTTGGAGTTGATCCCAGGGTTTTTGAGTTGATCTCAGGGTTTTGAAGTTGATCCCAGGGTTTTGAAGTTGATTCCAGGGTTTTGGAGTTGATCCCAGGGGTTTGGAGTTGATCCCAGGGTTTTGGAGTTGATCCCAGGGTTTTTGAGTTGATCCCAAGGTTTGGTAAAACATAGCGAAAATGTTTCCGACTTTTTATTATCATATTATATTATTAAACGTTCATTAAAAATTGCAATTTAAAACCGACAATTGAAAAAAGCTAGATGCTACCCTTTTTCAGCAGATATGAAGATAAAATAGATAAATATGGATCCCTGATGTTTTTCTTAAAATCTTTAAATATTCGACCCAATTATCATCTGACATATTTTAAAGATAAACTAAACTATGTTCTAAACTAGAAGTTTGCGAAATTATAAATGAGCAAAACTATCTGAAAACCTGGCAAATGGCGAAACTTTTGCAGTAAAAGGTTTTCTATCTCATCTTGTTCTTTCCGAATCTGGCCAGTTATTGAAAAATAATTTTCCTAAATGAATCATGGAACCTATATCAGGGTTTCTTCAAAGGATGAGACTGTAAAGACGACCTGGAACTCTTCAAATATAACAATTCCAAGTTTAAATGAAGTCTTCTACCCTTTTGGTATTCAAATAACTTATTTTATTTTTTGGGAAAAGAAAGAAGAAGTTTATAGTTGCAGGGTTGGAGGAAATCATATGGGGGCGTATAATTCAGAAACACCGTTTATAATTCACGTAAAATTCGTTATATGTCCAGTTTTAGGCCGACTTTAAAGCAAGCTGAGGTACACATTGAGATTATATAAGGCTAAACGGGATAGTACACCAAATGAATTAGCCCCAATTCTTGAGAGATTCAAGCACACTGGGTATTGTTTCAGATTTCTCATTTATTAGTCAGTGAAACCTACTTTCGAACCTATGTTTTCCAATAACTTGTTATAACTTTTGTTCTATTTTGTGTGTTGAAATAAACAGTTTATTAGATTCATTATAATGGATTAATATGCTTTGTGTGATTTGAATAACTGATCTAAGTGTCTGTGTTTATTCTTATACAGTTCAGACAAACTAAACTAGCATTAGAAGTCTGTCTGTGTACTGCACAATAGAATGTCCTTAGAAGGGGCTGTTTCATAAAGTGTACTGTCTCGCTTTGCCTGGTATAATCTGTACGTATACTGTACAGCTCGCTCTAGCTGGCTAGATGTCAGCCCGGTCAAATTACTTTTAGATAAATGTTTATTTTTGTGTGAGAAAAAGAAAGTATTTAGATTAACTGTGTTCTTCAGCAATTCTACATTTTCCCATAAACTTAACCAAGGAAATTTAACAAGGAACTCATGGATTAGGATTACACAAATCCTGAAAATAAACTAGGAATATAACAAGATTTGTATTATTCAAACTTAGAGAAATAACACCAGGAACACCCAGATTAGGACTATATAAATCAAGGAATATAAACCAGAAACTTGAAGATTTAAATTATTCTAACCAATGAAAATAAGTCAGGACCCCCAAGTTTTGGGTAAACAAAACCAATGAAGATAAACTAGGAAATAAACCTTTACCGACAAAGGGTGGGTTTCTTATATATATTCCTTGAGTATAAAACCAATATTGTTGAAAGGATGATTCCTAGTTATATTCCTTGAATAAAACCACTATGATTGAAAAATGGTTCCTAATTCATATTCCTTGAATTGAACCAATATTGTTGAAAGAATAATTCCTGGTTTATATTCCTTGAAACAAACCAATATTGTTGAGAGGATGGTTTATAGTTTATATTCCTTGAATTAAACCAATATTGTTGGGAGGATGGTTCCTAGTTTATATTCCTTGAATAAAACCAATATTGTTGAAAGGAGGGTTCCTAGTTTATATTTCTTGAATTAAACCACTATTGTTGAAAGGATGGTTCCTAGTTTATATTCCTTGAATAAAACCAATATTGTTGAAAGGATGGTTCCTAGTTTATATTCCTTGAATTAAACCACTATTGTTTAAAGGGGGGTTCCTAGTTATATTCCTTGAATTAAACCCCTATTGTTGAAATGATTGTTCCTAGTCTATATTCCTTGAATTAAACCACTATTGTTAAAAGGATGGTTCCTAGTTTATATTTCTTGAATAAAACCAATATTGTTGAAAGTATGGTTCCTAGTTCATATTTCTTGAATAAAACCACTATTGTTGAAAGGAGGGTTCCTAGTTTATATTTCTTGAATAAAACCAATATTGTTGAAAGTATGGTTCCTAGTTCATATTTCTTGAATAAAACCACTATTGTTGAAAGGAGGGTTGATTACTCTACCTTGAAAACTATATTACTGATATTAAACTTAATACTCCTTACAAACAGTCAACCAAGGGATACAAGTTAGAACTCTTCAAGTAGACATATTATTTGGTAAACTTTTTTACTTTCAGTCATCTCTTTAATATGTTTTCTGCACAATTCACATTGCACATTGCACATTGTACCATCTGTGCCCCTTCTCCACTGTTCCTGAAACCACTGTGTTTTTGCCCTTTTAGTTCTTTGTTCCACAGAACAATAGAATTTCAGGTATTATAGCTTTCTAACTAATTAATCTAGACGTTAGATTATTCTGCTCTTATATGATTAATTTATATATTTAGATTTTAATATTTCAGATTCCTTCCTTCATTGTTTCTGTATATAACAAAATGTTTCTCTTCGTTAGTTTCTTTTCAATACTTTTAAGAATAAGTTACAAAAAAGTCCTAAATTTGTTTGATTACTGTATAAATTTTGTAAGATTTGTAAAATAGTAAAATAGTGATTTCTATAGCTTAAAAACATAAATAACTATTTATAACACTGTTATTTTGGTTCACAGTGTTATAAAGTTTTTGGGACAAAAATTTCTCTTGATTGAGATGGTTCAAGCCTTTTTAGATTTAACGTTGTCTAGAGCTTTAGCGAGGGACAAAATATAATCCAAAAAAACGAGAACCTTCGAGAAATAGAGAAAATTTTATTCCAAAAACTTTATAGCGCGTCGTGCCAAAATAACAGTGTTATATGTAATTTTATGAAAGGTTTGTGTATTTGTCTTATTTCAATGCTCTTATAAATCAAATAAGTTTTTAAACAACCAGAAGTCAAAATATTAAGTTGATTTCAATTTTATTTTTTCAATTGAAAAAAAGATAATTTGAAAATATCCTTAATTTGTTCTAGAAAATCCGGGAACCTATCAAAACTTTAAAGCACACGTGCTTATGATATACAGATAATTTAACATTTTAGCACGATGATTACTTTATATAGCACATTACAAAATTATAAAATTATGATATACAGATAATTTAACATTTTAGCACGATGATTACTTTATATAGCACATTATAAAATTATAAAATTATGATATACAGATAATTCACCATTTTAGCACGATGATTACTTTATATAGCACATTATAAAATTATAAAATTATGATATACAGATAATTCAACATTTTAGCACGATGATTACTTTATATAGCACATTATAAAATTATAAAATTATGATATACAGATAATTCACCATTTTAGCACGATGATTACTTTATATAACACATTATAAAATTATAAAATTATGATATACAGATAATTTAACATTTTAGCACGATGATTACTTTATATAGCACATTATAAAATTCATTCATTATGAAATTCACGATGAAGTAAGTAAGAATGATAAATTAACAATAGTTTCATAAAAGATTAAATGAACCCGATTTACAAGGGAACCCTGTAATCCTCAATATGATCAATAATATAGAAGATATTGTAGTTATTCTAGATTTAACATTGTTTTTATTACGATTTTTACCATGTTTTCCTGCAGTAGACATGATCAGGTCCTTTTGTAAAGAAAGCACAATTAAAAAAATGAGTTTTAAAAATTATAATAGATGATATCTAACACATTCTTGATCAGAAAAGCTGTTGGTAGTACCGCCATCTTTGCATGAATGTTCATTTGAAATAAGATTTACAGTCCTTTTGACTCTAAAATATTTCTCAAAAAATCAGATCATTCTGTTTCTCAAATTAAAATGAAAACATTCCCAACAAATTTGATTATGAAGAGAAAAAAAAGGACAAATGTAACGTTACTAGAAATTCCGTCCAGAGTCTCTTAAATGGGAGTGTTCGCGAAAAATGAAAGGGGGTATAGGCTTAAGGCGAAAATTATAAAAATTAAAAAATTATACAAAAAAAAATTAACGATGATTATTGGTTGTAATATCTGAATGATTTGCTTGGTATCAAATTGATTTTTTCACGATCAGAGTTGAATTTTGCAACTTTCTGAATTTGTATGGACGCTACTGTCTTCGATATGCAAGGAGTCGTTTTTAACAATTTTCTCCTTATAGACGCAACAGATAGAAGTAAGATTAGTAGCGATCAAAAGTGCTTATTTTTCGCCGTAAGCCTTTACCTCCTTTTATTTTTCGCGAACACTCCCTTTGAGAAAATCCAGCTCTATTTTATTCGACCCTTAGTTTGATAGAATTGCGTAATAAAAGATATATATTTTCCTTTAAATTGACAGAAGGTATAACCTATATATATAGATATATCTAACAATCATTTTACACAGAGAAAGAGAAAAATAAGGAGTAATAGAACGATCTAGAGCACTGTGAACTAGAGAGAAGGAAAAGGCCATATTGATGCGACATAACTGGTACACATTTGTGACCATGATAACTCCTCTTTTATCAATTTTA